>NW_026652282.1:15545341-15571158 GCF_009828535.3 Hylobates moloch
AATTATCTTTTTAAGGTTTTTTTTGTTTGTTTTTTGTTTTTTTTTTTTGTTTGTTTGTTGTTTTTTTTGAGATGGAGTCTCGCTCTGCGGCCCAGGCTGGAGTGCAGTGGCGCAATCCCGGCTCACTGCAAGCTCCGCCTCCCGGGTCCACACCATTCTCCTGCTTCAGCCTCCCGATTAGCTGGGATTACAAGGGCCCGCCACAACACCTGGCTAATATTTTGTATTTTTGGTAGAGACAGGGTTTCACCATGTTGGCCAGGCTGGTCTTGAACTCCTGACCTCATGTGATCTGCCTGCGTTGGCCTCCCAAAGTACTGGGACTACAGGTGTGAGCCACTGCACCCGGTATAAGATTTTTTACATTATAGAACTAACATGGTTGTTGTTAACAACTGAAAAAAAGCAAAGAAGAATAAAGAAAATGTTAACAACTTCTCTCCCTTCTCGATTATCCTTTTCCCCCAGAGGTAACTAAAACTAGCAGTTTAAAATGGCCCCTTCCACCCTCTTCTTGCTCTTACAAAAATAGACAAGCATTTATTCAGTCATTGAATTAAAAAAAACCTTTGAGTACGTACCATGTGTCAGATACTGTTCTAGGCATACATAATACAAGATAGGCTGAAGTCCCCTCATCAAACACATATCTCAGTGTGAAGAGAAAGACGATAAACAATGTACATACTTTTTTTTTTTTTAAAGAAGGAGTCTTGCTCTGTTACCCAGGCTGGAGTGCAGTGGCACGATCTTGGCTCACTGCAACCTCCACCTCCTGGGTTCAAGTGATTCTCCTGTCTCAGCCTCCCGAGTAGCTGGGACTATGGGCATGCCCCACCACGCTGGGCTAATTTTTGTATTTTTAGTAGAGACGGGGTTTCACCTTGTTGGCCAAGCTGGTATTGAACTCCTGACCTCAGGTGATTTGCCTCCCTCGGCCTCCCAAAGTGCTGAGATTACAGGTGTGAGCCACCATGCCCAGCCTGTACATACATTTTTTTTTTTTTTTTTTTTTTTTGAGATGGAATCTTGCTCTGTTGCCAGGCTGGAGTGCAGTGGCGTGATCTCAGCTCACTGCAACCTCTGCCTCTTGGGTTCAAGCAATTCTCCTGCCTCAGCCTCCCAAGTAGCTGGGACTACAGGTGCACGCCACCACACCCAGCTAATTTTTGGTTTTTTTGGTAGAGATGAGGTTTCACCATGTTGGCTAGGATGGTCTCAATCTCTCGACCTTGTGATCCGCCTGCCTCAGCCTCCCAAAGTGCTGGGATTACAGTAGTGAGCCACCACGCCCAGCCGTACATATATATTTTTTTAAGAAAGATAGAATCACACTGCGCACTGTATTCTGCAACTGAATTTTTCCCCGAAAAATTTTATCATGAACATCACCCCAAGTTAGTAAAGATAGACCTAACTCATTCTTTTTAGTACATACATATTATTCTGTAGTATACATGTACCATAACAGTTATGGAGCAACTAAATCTTATTCAATTGATAGACATCCAGATTGGTTCCAGGATTCTGCATTTAAAAACAATGCTATAACTAGCATTCCTATATATAAGGAACTCATACGACTCAACAGCAAAAAAAAAAAAAAAAAAACAAGTAATCCAATTTAAAAAATAGGCAAAGGACCTGAATAGATATTTTCCCAAAGACATACAAATGGCCAACAGGTGTACGAAAAGATGCTCAACGTCACTAATTATCAGGGAAATGCAAAGCACAACCACAATGAGATAGATACCATCTCTCACCAGTTAGAATGGCTGTTATCAAAAAGACAAAACGTAAGTGTTGACCAGGGTATGTAGAAAGGGAACGCTTGTACTCTGTTGATAGGAATATGGATTAGTACAGCCATTATAGAAAACGGTATAGAAGTTCCTCAAAACATTAAAAATAGAAGTACCATATGATCCAGCAATCCCACTACTGGGTATATATCCAAAGGAAATGAAATCAGTATCTTGAAGAGATATTTGCATTCCCATGCTCAGTGTGGCATTATTCACAATAGTCAAGATATGGTAACAACCCAAGTGTCTATCAAGACAGAAAAAGAAAATGTGACTGATATACGTGTGTGGATTTATATATTATATATGTATATAGATATATCACTATCTATCTATCTATCTATCTATCTATCTATCTATCTATCTATCTATCTAGTAATTCCTTGATATTTGTAGGGAATTGGTTCCAGGAGCCCTCTCGGATACCCAAATCCCTGCATGCTCAAGTCCCTCATATAAAATAGCATGGTATTTGCATAAAACCTATGCACATCCTTCCATATACTTTAAGTCATTTCTAAATTACTTATAATACCGAATGCCCTGTAAATACTATGTCAATAGTTGTTATACTGTATTGTTTAGGGAATAATGACAAGAAAAAGTCTGTACATGTTAAGTACAGGCACAACCATCTGTTTTAAAAAAATAAATTCGGCCAAGCTCAGTGGCTCACGCTTGTAGTCCCAGCACTTTGGGAGGCCAAGGCAGGAGGATCATTTGAGCCCAGGAGTTCGTGACTAGCTGGGCAACATGGTGAAACCCCATCTCTACATAAAATACAAAAATTAGCTGGACGTGATGGCGCACACCTGTTATCCCAGCTACTCTGGAGGCTGAGGCAGGAGAATCACTTGAGCCTGGGAGGTCAAGGCTGCAGTGGGCCAAGATCGCACCACTGCACTCCAGGTTGGGCAATAAAGTGAGACCCTGTCTCAAAAAAAAAAAAAAAATCCACTGAAGGGAAACCCATGCATACAGAGGGCTGATTGTACATGTACAATGGAATATTATTCCAACATAAAAAAGAAATCCTGACATTATGACAACATGGATAAACCTGGAGGGCATTTTGCTAAGTGAAATAAGTCAGACAAATACTGTATGACATCACTTATATGTGGAATCTAAAAAAGCTGAACTCATAGAAACAGAGAGTAGTATGGTGGTTGCCAGGGGCTGAGAGGTGGAGGATATCTGGAGATACAGGTATATCAAATCATCACATTGTATACCTTAAATATATACAATTTTATTTGCCAGTTATAAATATGTTATAATTATAGTTTTATGTCAATAAAGCTGGAAAAAATCCTCTGTGTGTGTGTGTGTGTGTGTGTGGACATATATCCATAAGTTTTAGTGGCTTTTTTAATGTAAGATTTTACAATGTGGAATTTATGGAATTTATATGTTTAAAATTGTAATAGCTACTTCAAAAGGGTTGTAACATTGGACAATCTGAAAAACAACATACCATATTTATTTATAATTTCATTATAATTTTTGGATTTTTACCTTTGTTTAGAAAATTTCTCTTTCTCTCTGTCTCTCTCTGCACACACACACATACACACAAATTCTCAAATTTAACAGCTACGTTGAGATGTAATTTACATACCACAAATTTTACCCATTTACAATTCAATGACAGTATGTTTACAGAGTTTTGCAACTATCACCATTATCTAACTTTTGAACATTTTTGCCATCTTAAAAAGAAAACTCATAACCATTGAGCAGTCATTTCTCAGTCACCTCCTCCCATCACAGCCCTAGGCAACCACTAATCTATTTTCTGTCTCTATGGATTTGCCTATTCTGGGCATTTCGTATAAATGAGATCACACAATGTGTGGTCTTTTGTGGCTGGCTTCTTTCACTCAGCACAATGTTTTTGAGGTCATTCATGTTGTATTCTATATCAGTACTTCAATCCTTCTTATAGGTGAATAATATTCCATTGTATGGATAGACCACACTTTGTTTGTCCGTTCATGAGTTGATAGATATTTAGGGTGTTTCCACTTGTTGGCTATTATAAACAATGGTGTTATGAACATTCATGGGCAAGTTTTTGTGTGTACATGTTTCATTTCTCTTGAGTAAATACTTGGTAATGGAATTGCTGGGTTATATGGTAACTCTATGTTTAACATTTTGAGGAACTTGAAAACTTTTTTCCCAAGAGGCTAACCAGTTTACCATTTCCACCATCAGTGTGTGAGGATTCCAAGTTTTCTACATCATTGCCAACTCTTGTTATGATCTCTTTTTATTTATTTATTTTTTTTGAGACAGAGTTTCACTCTTGTTGCCCCAGGCTGGAGTGTAGTGGCACAGTCTTGGCTCACTGCAACCTCCACCTCCTGGGTTAAAGTGATTCTCCTGCCTCAGCCTCCCGAGTAGCTGGGACTACAGGCGTGCGCCACCATGCCCAGCTAATTTGTGTGTGTTTAGTAGAGACAGGGTTTCTCCATGTTGGCCAGGCTGGTCTCCAACTCCTGACCTCAGGTGATTTGCCCGCCTTGGCCTCCCAAAGTGCTGGGATTACAGGTGTGAGCCACCGCGCCCAGCTTGAGCTCTCTTTTTTCTTATTGTTCTCTTAGTGGTGTGAGATAGAATCTCATTGTGGTGTGAGATAGAATCTCATTTTAGTGTTGCGTTGTATTTCCCTAACGATTAATGATGTTGAGCATCTTTCCATGTGCTTATTGCACATTTGCACATCTTTAGAAATATTTCAGGTTCATTTTCTATTTTTAATTATCACTCTTTATTTTTGCATTGCAAGAGTTCTTTATTCTATATACACATCACTTATTCAGTATATATATATATTTTTTGAGACAGGGTCTCACTTTGTTGCCCAGGCAAAGGCGATCATGGCTCACTGCAGCCTTGGCCTGCGGGGCTCAATTGATCCTCCTGCCTCAGCCCCTTAAGTAGCTGGGGCTACAGGCACAAGCCAGCACACTTGGCTGATTTTTGTATTTTTGATGAGACGGGATTTCACCATGTTTCCCAGACTGATCTTGAACTCCTGGGCTCAAGAGATCCACCTGCTTCAGCTTCCCAAAGTCCTGGGATTACAGGCGTGAGCCACCACGACTGGCCACTTGTTCAATATTTGATTTGCAAACATTCTCTCCCATTCTGTGGGATGTCTTATCCCTTTCTCTGTGGTATTATTTGTAGTGCAAACATTTTTCATTTTGATGAAATCCAATTTATGTGCGTTTTTGGTGTTGTATCCAAGAAGGCATTGCCTAGCTCAGAGTCATAAGGATTCATTCCTGTGTTCTTTTCTAAGAGTTTTATAGGTTTAGCTCCTACATTTAGGTTTCTGATCCATTTTGAGTTAATTTTTATGTATGGTGTGAAGGAAGGGTTCAGCTTTATTCTTTTACATGTGGATATCCAGTTGTCCCAGAACCATGACTCAAAGACTGTTCTTTCCTTCTTGGCACTCTTGTCAAAAATCAGTTGACCATAATATAAGGGTTTGTTTCTGGCCTTTAAATTGTATTCTATTTGTCTGTGTCTATGTCTATCCTAATTCTAGTACCACGCTGTCCTAATTATTGTAACTTTACAAACTTACTACAGTTTTAAAACTGGTAAATGTGAGTTGAACTTTGCACTTCTTTTTAAAGATTGTTTTGGCTATTTTGGATCCTTTGCATTTTCATGTAAATTTCAGAATCAGCTTGTCAATTTGCAGAAATACCAGCTGAGAATTTGATAGGGATTATGTTGAGTCTGTAGATCAATTTGAAGGCTATTATCATCTTAACAATATTAAGTTGTCCAATCCATGAACGTGAAATATTGTTCTATTTAAATCTTCTTTAATTTCCTCCAATAATATTCTGAACTTTTCAGTGTACAAGTCTACAACTTATTTTGCTAAATTTATTTCTAAATATTTTATTCCTTTTGCTGCTATAGTAAATGGAATTGTTTTTCTTTTCTTTCCTTTTCTCTTTTTTTGGAGACAGGGTCTCACTCAGTCACTGAGGCTGGAGTGCAGTGATGTGATCGTAGCTCACTGCATCCTCAAATTCCTGGGCCTTACATTAAAATTAGTGTGCACCACCACACCCGGCTAATTTTTTCAATTTTCTGTAGAGACAGGGTTGCACTATGTTGCCTAGGCTGGGTCTCGAACTCCTGGGCTCAAGTGATCCTCCAGTCTCGGCTTCCCAAAGTGCTGGGATTACAGATGTGAGCCACTGCACCTGGCCTGTTTTCTTAATTATATTTTTAGATTCTTGATTTCTAGTGTATAGAAATACAATTGATTGGCCGGGTGTGGTGGCTCATGCCTGTAATCCTAGCACTTTGAGAGGCTGAGGTGGGTGGATCACCAGGTCAGATCAAGACCACCCTGGCCAATATGGTGAAACCCTGTCTCTACTAAAAATACAAAAATTAGCTGGGCGTGGTGGCACATGCCTGTAGTCCCAGCTACTCAGGAGGCTGAGGCAGAAGAATGGCTTGAACCCGGGAGGCGGAGGTTGTGGTGAGCCGAGATCAAACCACTGCACTCCAGCCTGGGCCACAGAGCAAGACTCTGTCTCAAAAAAAAATTGATTTTTGGATATTGATCTTGTACAATCTTGATTAACTTGTATGTTAGTTTTAATCTTTTTCTAGTAGAGTCCTTGACATTTTCTATATCCTAGATCATATCTGTTAATGGAGACAGTTTTACTTCTTTTCCAATCTGGATCCCTTGTATTTATTTTTCTTGTATAATCATCTTGGTTTTATTTTTCTTGTATAATCATCCTGGCTAAAACTTCCAGTACAGTGTTGAATAAAACTGGTGACGGCAGATATACTTGTCTTATTTCTGATCTTAAGGGAATGCATTCACTCTTTGATAATTAAGTATGATGTTAGCTGTGTATTTTTGTAGATGCCTCTCATCAAGTGGAAGAAGTTCCTTTCTATGCCTAGTTTGGTTAGTGTTTTTATCATGAAAGAGTGTTGAATTTCATCAGATAAATTTTTCTGCATGCATTGAGATGATCATGTGATTTTTGTGATTTTTTAAAATTTCAACTTTTATTTTCGATTCAAGGAGTACATGTGCAGATTTGTTACATGGGTATATTGTGTGATGCTGAGGTTTGATGTATGAGTGATTTCGTCACCCAGGTAGTGAGCATAATACCCAATACTTAGTTGTTCAGCCCTTGCCCTCCTCTCTGCCTCCCCCTCTAGTAGTTCCCAGTGTCTATTTTTCCCATCTTTATGTCCATGTGTACCCAATGTTGAGCTCCCACTTAAAAGTGAGAACATATGGTATTTGGTTTTCTGTTCCTATGTTGATTCACTTAGGATAATGGCTTCCAGCTGCATCCATGTTGCTGCAAAGGAAATGATTTTGTTTTTTTTATGGCTGTGTAGTATTTCATGGTGTATATGTATTGCATGTTCGTTATCCAATCCACCGTTGATGGACACCTAGATTGATTCCGTGTTTTTGCTATTGGGAATAGTTCTATGATGAACATACGAGTGCGTGTGTTTTTGGTACAATGATTTATTTTCCTTTGGGTATATACCTAGTAATGGGATTGCTGGGTCCAAATGGGAGTTCCATTTTTAGCTCTTTGAGAAATCTCCAAACTGCTTTCTACAGTGACTGAACTAGTTTGCATTTACATGAACGGTGTATAAGCATTCTGTTTTCTCTGCAGCCTTGCCAATATTTATTATTTTTTGACTTCTGAATAATAGCCATTCTGACTGGTGTGAGATGATATCTCATTGTGGTTTTGATTTGCATTTCTCTGATGTTCAGTGATGTTGAGCATTTTTTCATGTTGGTTGGCTGCTTATATGTCTGTTTTTTGTTTGTTTGTTTGTTTGTTTTTTTAAGATGGAGTTTCGCTCTTGTTGCCCAGGCTGGAGTGCAATGGTGCAATCTTGGTTCACTGCAACCTCCACCTCCCGGGTTTAGGCAATTCTCCTGTCTCAGCCTCCGAAGTAGCCGGGATTACAGGCGCATGCCACCACACCCGGCTAATTTTTGTATTTTTAGTAGAGACGGGGTTTCATCATATTGGTCAGGCTGGTCTCGAACTCCTGACCTTGTCATCCACCCGCCTCGGCCTCCCAAAGTGCTGAGATTACAGGTGTGAGCCACCATGCCCTGCCATATGTCTTGTTTTGAGAAGTGTTTGTTCATATCCTTTGCCCACTTTTTAATGGGGCTATTTGTTTTTTGCTTGTTGAATAGTTTAAGTTCCTTATAAATTCTGGATATTAGACCTTTGTTGCATAGTTTGTGAAGATTTCCTCCCAATCTTTAGGTTGCCTGCTTACTCTGTTGATATTTTCTTTTGCTGTGCAGAAGTTCTTTAGTTTAATTAGTTCTCATTTGTCAATGTTTGTTTTTGTTACAATTGCTTTTGAGAACTTAGTCATAAATTATTTGCTAAGGCTGATGTCTAGAAGGGTATTTCCTGGGTTTTCTTCTAGGATTTTTATAGTTTGAGGTCTGACATTTATTAATAAGTCTAATCCATCTTGAGTTAATTTTTGCATATGGTGATAGGTAGAGGTCCAGTTTCATTCTTCTGCATATGAATAGCCAGTTATCCCAGTGTCATTTATTGAATAGGGAGTCCTTTCCGCATGGTTTATTTGTCCTGTGTTAATATGGTATATTACATTGGTTGATTTCAGCTATTAGACAAAGCTTGCATTCCTAGAATAAATCCCACTTACCCATGGTGTATAATCCTTTTTATATGTTTCTGGATGCCATTTGCTAGTATTTTTAGGATTTCGTATCTATATTCATAAGAGATACTGGTCTGTAGTTTTCCTGTGATCTTTATCTGGTTTTTGTATCAAGGTAATACTAGCTTCTAAGTGGGCAGTATTCCCACCTCTTCTTTTTGGAAGAGTTTGTGAGTGATTGGTATGAATTCTTCCTTAAATGTTTCATAGAATTCACCAGCGAAGCCATCTGGCTCTGGGCTTGTCTTTGTGAATCATTTGATTAGTTAGTCTTTTTACTTGTTACAGGCATGTTCAGTTTTTTAATTTCTTCCTAGTCAGTTTTGATCATTTGTGTCATTCTAGCAATTTGTCCTTTTCATCTATGTTATCTAATTTGTTGGTCTACAATTGTTCTTAGTATTTCTTTATAATCTTTCTTACTTTTGTAAGGTCAGTAGTGATGTCCCCTCTCACTCTTGATTTTAGAAATTTGAGTCTTTTTTCTTTTTTTTCTTGGACATTCTAAAGGTTTGACAATTTAATTGATCTTTTCAAAGAACCAATTTTTAGTTTTGTTAATTTTTCTTTATTATCTTTCCATTCTCTATTTCATTTCTTACTGCTCTATTCTTTATTATTTCCTTTTATGTGCTTATGTTGGGTTCAGTTTACTCTTTTTTCCAATTTTTTATTTTACTTATTTTATTTTTTTTGAGATGGAGTTTTGCTCTTGTTGCCCAGGCTGGAGTGCAATGGCGTGATCTCAGCTCACTGCAACCTCTGCCTCCCAGGTTCAAGTGATTCTCCTGCCTCAGCCTCCCAAGTAGCTGGGATTACAGGCATGAGCCACCACATCCAGCCTTTTTCCAATCTTTTAAAGTGGAAGATTATGTTATTGATTCGAGATCTTTTTTCTTTTTTAATATAGGCATCTATAGCTATAAATTTTTATCTAAGCACTACTTCATATGTTTTGGTATGTTGTATTTTCATTTTCACTCATCTTAAAGTATTTTCTGACTTCTCCTGTGATTTCTTCTTTGACCTATTGGTTAAGATTTTGTTTAATTTTCTCATATTTATGACTTGCCCAAATTTCTTCTGTTGTTAATTTTTAATTTATTTATTTTCCCCAATTACTTTCTGTTATTAATTTACTTCTTTCAATAAATCTTAAATTTTCTTCAAAGTAAAGATACTTTGATCTTAATCCTTTTAAATCTATTAAGGCTTATATTATGGCCTAGCATCGAGTCTATTGTGGAGAATGTTCCACATGTACTATAGAAGAATATAATTCTCTTGTTGTTGGGTGGAGTGTTTTATACATATCTGTGAGGTCTAGTTGGTTTGAGTGCTGTTCAAGTCTTCTATGTCCATGTTGATTTTCCACCTAGTTGTTTCATCCGTTACTGAAAGTCGACTATTGAAGTCTCAGTATTATTGTTGAATTGTCTATGTCTCCCTTCAGTTCTGTCCGTTTTTGCTTCATGTAGTTTTGAGCTCTGTTGTTAGGTTCTCATGTGTTTATAATTGTTTCATCTTCTTGATGGACTGTTTTATCACTATAAAATACCCCTCTTTGTCTCTGGTAACAATTTTTGTCTTAAAGTCCATTTTGTCTGCTGTTGGTATGCCACTCCAGCTCTCATGCTTGCCGTTTGCATGGAATTTCCTTTTTGTCTTTTTCCTTTTAAACTCTTTGTATCTTTGAAACTAAAGTGTGTCTCCTATTGACAACATATAGTTAGATCTTGTTTTGTTGTTTTTATCCAGTTTCACAATCTCTGCCTTTTGATTATTTAATCCATTCTCATATGATGTTATTATTGATACACCTGGATTTACATCTATCATTTTGCCATATGTGTGTGTGTGTGTGTGTGTGTGTACACGCACAAAAAATATGAAGAGGAACAAAATAGTCATTATATGTATGTGTGTGACTATTTTGTTCCTCTGTTCCTCCTTTATTTGAAAATTTATTTTTGTAAATGGTCTGAGATAGAGGTTGAAATCTAGGTTGTTAGCTAACTATCCTAGCACTCTTTTTAAAAATTGTCCTTTTCTACTGAATTGCAATACCTCTGTATTATATATATTATTCCCATACACAGTTTGATATATTTATGAATTTTTTTTTTTTTGAGACAGAGTCTGGCTCTGTTGCCCAGGCTGCAGTGCAATGGTGCAATCTCAGCTCACTGCAACCTCCGCCTCCTGGGTTCAAGCAATTCTCCTGCCTCAGCCTCCCAAGTAGTTGGGACTACAGGCACGCGCCACCATGCCCAGCTAATTTTTGTATTTTTAATAGAGACGGGATTTCACAATTTTGGCCAGGATGGTTTCGATCTCTTGCCTTTGTCATCCACCCACCTCAGCCTCCCAAAGTGCTGGGATTACAGGCGTGAGCCACAGCACCCGGCCTTTGTTTATGAAATTACTATTATGTCCTACTCATGTATCAGTCTTCTCTTGTGTCAATATCTGTTGTTTTATCTCAGTGATTTAACGATACATTTCAATATCTGATATAGTAAGTTCCTCTTTATTTTCCTTCTTTTCAAATGATTGTTCATGTGAGTTTTGACATTCAAAAGAAAATACTATTTGTAATCCTTTTAAAACTTCACAAAATGCATGTGTGCATGCACACACACATACACATACATATACATATGCATACATTTACCATCTAGTAGTGATATGTGAGAATCTAGGCAATTCATTTAAAGTAAAAATTCATAAATAGTAATATTGCACAACAAAATGAAACACAACAAGATGATTTATGTTACTTTTACCTAATTATTGTTTTCTTTACAGAGTGCATACTATGGAAAACAGTGCCCTCAAGATATTAAGAGAGAGAGTGATTTCACGAAAAAGTGACCTTATTCGTGCTTTCCAACTTCAAGACCACAGAAAATCAGGTAACAAATTTGTATAACATTTACCATTTCTTAACACACCAAGTTACATACAGATCACTTTTCATTTTCTTTGCTTCCTTAGGATTTCAGTTCTCCATTTTTACTAAGAAGGAAGAATAGAGATAAAAATAAAATATAATCCATTATTTGCTCAAAAAAGGCATATTTCTCCCTTTTAGCAAGCTATTTTCAACTTGGAAAACTAACAACAACCCTGAATTAAACTTTTTTTTTTTTTTTTGAGACAGAGTCTTGTTCTATTGCCTTGGCTGGAGTGCAGTGGCGTGATCTCAGCTCACTGCAACCTCCGCCTCCTGGGTTCAAGCGATTCTCCTGCCTCAGCCTCCTAAGTAGCTAGGATTATAGGCGTGCACCACCACACCCAGCTAATTTTTGTGTTTTTAGTAGAGATGGGGTTTCACCATGTTGTTCAGGCTGGTCTGAAATTCCTGACCTCATGATCCGCCCACCTTGGCCTTCCAAAGTGCTGGGATTACAGGTGTGAGCCACCGGGCCCTAAACCTCTATTCTGATAGTATGCTAGACTAGACATTCTGGAGGGCCTTCTTGTTAACAAACAGCTAGATTTTGTAGGATGTAGAATGTTAATGCATTTACCAGCCTCACAGTAATGTGAATCTTCCAGCTGCATCTTCACTTTCCGTGAAAGATGATTTGAAACCACATGTGGGAGCATAGAGCAACAAGAAAGCACAAAAGGCTAGATTGTCCTGGGGCCCAGTGCTGATATTGGTATAGCAATCAATTCTGAGACTAAATTATAATATAGTAGAAAGATGGAAAAGCTGAATTTGAGACTTCCATCATCATGCTTGGACCCTCAAAGTGGCTAAAGTTGTCCTAAGTCTGTAATGCTCCCTGACTCCTGGCAAGCAAATGCAAATTTGTCTTTGAGGGAAGCATCCCTAATTTTGGCCACTCACGTATCCAGAGATTAAGATCAACTCACATGAGCTCACAATCAAAAATTACCAAACAAACAAGGATACAAACTACCATGAGTGAGAGTCAGCAGAAACAACAGTTATTTCCCCGAGGACATCAAATATTGGAATTATCAAATAAATATGTTCAAAGGAAATATGGAACCAGAAACATGCATTTGGGAATGATTTGAAGAAAAACCAAAGAGATAGAAAATATGCTTGTTAAAAAAAGAAAAAGCATAATGGATGGGTTAAATGGAAGATTAGACGCTACTCAAGAAAGAATTAGTTCAGGAGTTATAAACAGGCCAGGCGCAGTGGCTCATGCCTGTAATCCCAGCACTTTGGGAGATTGAGGTGGGCGGATCACCTGAGGTCAGGAGTTTGAAACCAGCCTGGCCAAAATGGTGAAACCCCACCTCTACTATAAAATACAAAAAAAAAAAAAAAAAAAAAATTAGCCGGCCATGGTGGCAGGTGCCTGTAATCCCAGTTACTTGGGAGGCTGAGACAGGAGAATTGCTTGAACCCAGGAGGCGGAGGTTGCAGTGACCCGAGACCGCACCATTGCACTCCAGCCTGGGTGACAAGAGTGAAACTCTGTCTCAAACAACCAAGAGTTATGAACAGTAAAATGAGAAGTTGAACATACACCTACTCAGGGTACTGGGAGGAGAGAATAGAATGTAAGAGACCATATATTTGACATGGTAATGGCTGAGACATTTCCAGAATTGATAAAAGACTCAAATTCATAAAGAGGAACAGTGATTCTCAAGTAGAATGAAGTTAAATCCACACCTACACACATTTGTTGTGAAACTCCAGAGCACCAGTAGCAAAGAAAAAATCTTTAAAAAGCAGGCAGAGAGGAAACACATATTGCTACAAAGAGCTAACAATTAGACTGATAGATTTCTCAACAGTTGCAAAATTAGACCATAGAATCATATATACAAAACACTGTAAATTAAATTTAGAAAAACATATACCATGAAAACACTAACAAAAACAAAGCGAAGACAGCTTTATTAGTATCAGGCAAAGTAGACTCTAAGGAAGTATATATTACTAGAAATAAAAAAGGACATTTCATAATGATAAAATATTAATTATGCCAATTGAATCCATTCTAAATGTGTATGTACTTATTCATATAGCTTCAAAACTATTCAAAACAAAAATTGACAGAATAAAAAGTAGAAGTAGAAAAATCTACCACGATAGAGGGAGGTTTTAATACTCCTCTCTCAGGAACTAAAAGAACAAACAGATAAAAGATTAGCAGACTCTTTTTTTTTTTTGAGACGGAGTCTCGCTCTGTCTCCCATGCTGGAGTGCAGTGGCATGATCTCGGCTCACTGCAACCTCTGCCTCCCGAGTTCAAGCGATTCTCCTGCCTCAGACTCCTGAGTAGCTGGGACTACAGGCGTGTGCCACCATGCCCAGCTAATTTTTTGTATTTTTGGTAGAGATGGGGTTTCACCGTGTTAGCCAGAATGGTGTTGATCTCCTGACCTCGTGATCCACCCACCTTGGCCTCCCAAAGTGCTGGGATTACAGGCGTGAGCCACCGCGCCCGGCCAGCAAACTTTTTTCTTAAAAGACTACGTAGAACTCTGTACCCAGATTTCAGAATGCATATTCTTATCAAGCACAAATGGACCATTTACAAAAAGTGACTGCACACTGGAACATAAAGTGAATCTCAATAGGTTTTGAAGTATTGGAAACATTACAGAATAAATTCTCTGACATATACAACTCAGTAACATAAGATAGTAATAAAATCACCCTTTGGCTTGGAAATGAGAAATATACTTAGAAATAATCCTTGGCTCGGGCCGGGCGTGGTGGCTCACGCCTGTAATCCCAGCACTTTGGGAGGCTGAGGAGGGTGGATCACAAGGTCAGGAGATCGAGACCATCCTGGCTAACATGGTGAACTCCCGTCTCTACTAAAAATACAAAAAATTAGCCAGGCGTGATGGCAGGCACCTGTAGTCCCAGCTACTCGGGAGGCTGCAGCAGGAGAATGGCATGAACCCGGGAGGCAGAGCTTGCAGTGAGCCGAGATCGCGCCACTGCACTCCAGACTGGGAGAGAGAGCGAGACTCCGTCTCAAAAAAAAAAAAAAAAAGAAAGAATCCTTGGCTCAAAGAGAATCACAATGGAAATTAGAATGCTGAAACTGAATGACAATGAAAATACAATGTATTAGAATTTATGGGATGCAAATTAGAGAGGCATTGATGATAACCTTAAATGTAAAAGTTGAAGTTATGATTAACAAAGTAAAAAAAAAATTAGGTTTTGTTTTGTTTTGAGATGGAGTCTCCCTCTGTCACCCAGGCTGGAGTGCAGTGGCACGATCTTGGCTCATTGCAACCTCTGCCTCCCAGGTTCAAGCAATTCTTCTGCTTCAGCCTCCCCAAGTAGCCGGGGAGGCACATGCCACCACGCCCAGCTAATTATTTTTGTATTTTGCATTTTTGTATTTTTAGTAGAGACAAGGTTTCATCATGTTGGCCAGGCTGGTCTCCAACTCTTGGCCTTAGGTGATCCACCTGCCTTGGCCTCCCAAAGTGCTGGGATTACAGGCATGAGCCACTGTGCCTGGCCAAAAAATGGTTCTTTGAGGAAACTGTTGAAGTTGATGAAACCATGGTGAGAGAGAGAAAAAAAAACAACAACAACAAACAACCAGTGCAAGTGTAGGGAGGAGCTGTTGTCTAAGGCTGAGAGGACCCAAGGAAGGAAAAACTTGGAAGGGACCCCTACTCCCAATCAAGATATGAGATCAAGCCCTCATTGGTGAGGATGTGGCTATGGTCCGCTGGATAGGGCAGAAGTTCACTGAGGTGCCTCAAGTTAGAGCTGGGTCTAGATCAAGCCCTCGTTGGTAAGGATGTGGCTATGGTCCGCTGGATAGGGCAGAAGTTCACTGAGGTGCCTCACGTTACAGTTGGGTCTTCAGCTGGTGGGCCAGGACTAGAGAGGATGGAGCCACCCACTGAGGTGCCAGCAAGACCCTCTTTGGGCTGTGCACCACCGCGTCTCCCACACACTAATGGCGAGGAAGCCATGGGCTGTGGTGTCAGTGAAATTTACTAGAAGGTGGGTGCCACTACATTTTCCACACATGCTAACCATGCTGTGCTGTAGAAACAAGAAGCAAGGCACACCAGAACCAGAAAGAAAAGCTTTTTCTTTTGCTATTCTTTGCAGTGTTCTTCCTGCACTGTCTACTAACAGAGCCTAATGTTATATGAGCTGCCAAAGAGGAAATGATGACAGGGTCCAGCTCTAGTATCACAAAACGTGGAAAAAAAAAAAAAAAGACTAGTTTTGGAGCTAAGTGGGAATAAATTGATAGCTGGGGTAGCCAGCAATTAGCTTTTAGATAACAAAAATCTTAAAAGATACCATTCACAATAGATAATCAAGTACTGTGGGAGAAACCTAATGCATGAGGTATGAGATTTCTTTTTTTTTTTTTGAGACAGAGTCTTGCTCTGTCGCCCAGGCTAGAGTGCAGTGGCACAATCTTGGTTCACTGCAAGCTCCGCCTCCTGGGTCCACACCATTCTCCTGCCTCAGCCTCCCGAGTAGCTGGGATTACAGGCGCCCGCCACCATGCCCGGCTAAGTTTTTGTATTTTTAGTAGAGACAGGGGAGGTATGAGATTTCTAAGATGTTATTAAGATAAATCAAAGGGGACTGAAATAAATGGGTGGGTATTACTGTTTTCAAGAACTGTAAGGGTTGAAGTTGTCAAGATACAAATTCCTCCCAAATTGAGCTATAGTTTCAATGCAATCTCAGTCAAAATCCCAAGGTGGGGATTTTTCAGTAGATCTTGAGAATCTGTATCTAAAAGTCATGTGGAATTACAAAAGGCCCCAAATAGCCAAGATGTTCCTGAAGAAAAAGAATAAGGTGGGAAGACTTTCCCTATTATATATCAAGATTATAAAAGTACAGTAATTAGAATGGTATGCAGTTGGCACCAGAATACCCATATAGACAATGGAAGCAAGTAGAGAATCCTGAAACAGATTCATGCATATATAGACACTTGAAGGTCCCACTGCTGAGCAGTGGGCAAAGGAGTCTTTTTCAATAAACGATGCTGGGCCAAATGGATATCCATATAAAAATAGAAACAGCCTATATGTAATAAAGATATTTGTGTTTTGAAAAATTACATATATTAGGAGGAAAAGAATATTAGTTGTGAAATGACAGGTGAATAATACATCTTTTATTCTTTGTATTCTTTTGTGTTTTCAAATCTTCTATAATAAGCAAACCTAGGCCACACATGGTGGCTCACACCTGTAATCCCAGCACTTTGGGAGGCCAAGGTGGGCAGATCACTTGAGGTCAGGAGTTCAAGACCAGCCTGGCCAACATGGTGAAACTCCATCTTTACTAAAAGTACAAAAAATTAGCCGGGTATGGTGGCGTGCACCTGTAATCCCAGCTACTCGGGAGGCTGAGGCAGGAGAATCACTTGAACCCAGGAGGCGGAGGTTGCAGTGAGCTGAGATGGCACCACTGCACTCCAGCCTGGGTGACAAGAGCCAGACTCCTTCTCAAAAAAATAAATAAATAAGCATACCTTACTTTGTTAATCAAAAAAAGGAAAAAAAAATCTAACACCTAAAGTCTGATTTCTTACAGGTGACAGGAAGGACACGATCTGTGGAACACTGAAGATATCCTTGAGTTACTTCTCCTTCAGGGCTGCAGGGCCTGGGAGAATAAATTATGAGGGAGAGCAGCTGGCCCCATGCTGCCCTGGCTCTCCCAAGGAGGTTGCATTCTTTAAAATCATATTTTAACAAATCATTTGGGCTTTGTTATTGTTGTTGTTAGGAAAACTTTCTGTGAGCCAGTGGGCTTTTTGCATGGAGAACATTTTGGGGCTGAACTTACCATGGAGATCCCTGAGTTCGAATCTGGTAAACATAGACCAAAATGGAAACGTTGAATACATGTCCAGCTTCCAGAATATCCACATTGAAAAACCTGTACAAGAGGCAAGTGAAACATAGCCCCAGCTAAAACCTGGCCAGGGTGAAACATAACTTAGTCCTTTGAAAAGCTGGGAGTGGCCGGGCATGGTGGCTCATGCCTGTAATCCCAGCACTTTCGGAGGCCAAGGCGGGCAGATCCCGAGGTCAGGAGTTCGAGACCAGCCTGACCAACATGGTGAAACCCCGTCTCTACTAAAAATACAAAAATCAGCCAGGTGTGGTGGTGCCCACCTGTAATCCCAGCTACTCAAGAGGCTGAGGCAGGAGAATTGCTTGAACCCAGGAGGCGGAGGTTGCAGTGAGCCAGGATCGTACCACTGCACTCCAGCCTGGGTGACAGAGCGAGACTCCGTCTCACAAAAAGAAAAGCTGGGAGTGGGATAATCTAATAGATGGAGTGGCAGTCTTAGGAAAAGCCAAAGGGGAATCTCCCAGGTACACTGTGGTCTGTTCAGCAAATTTGTGTGTTCCTAGGATAAGCAAAAAGAAAAAAAGAAGAAAAAGCTTCCACAAACAAGTCCACATCAAATACTGGATTTTTTTTTTAAGTGCTGTCTAGCAGAAGGGGAGATATGACATCCATGCTTTTTGTTTGTTTTTTGAGGTGGAGTCTCACTCTGTTGCCCAGGCTGGAGTGCAGTGGTGCAATCTCGGCTCACTGCAACCTCTGCCTGCCACGCTCAAGCGACTCTCCTGCCTCAGCTTCCCAAGTAGCTGAGATTACAGGCGCCTGCCACCATACCCAGCTAATTTTTATATTTTTAGTGGAGATGGGGTTTCACCATGTTGACCAGGCTGGTCTTGAACTCTTGACCTCAAGTGATCTGCCCACCTCGGCCTCCCAAAGTGCTGAGATTACAGGCATGAGCCCCTGTGCCTGGCCTGACATCCATGCTTTTATACAACATACCATTTCGAATACTTAATGTATTGCTTGTTAAGCCTGAGCGTACAGACTTGCTGACATGACCCAGAATACGTCTAAAAGAATTTTGAAATGTAGAATCTTTTCTTAGAATGTGAATATCAGGGAGATTTATCAGATCCCCATACTTATTAGTTAACAATTCATCAGCAGTTAAATATGACATTGAGCTGAAAGGGAGCTGGTTGGAGCTAGGACTTGGGTGATCATTTGCAGCGAAGATGAGACGTTAAGAGCAGAGAGAAGGGAAGTAAAGGTAGGTTAGAGACTAAAATATCCCCAGGAAGGAGGCTTTTGACTTCACTTCAGAGACAGTTTACCATGGTGACTAAGATCACAGGCCTTGGCTTCAGGCAGCCGAGATTTAAATCCCACTCACCAGCTCTGTGACCCTTGGCAAAGTTCCTTTATCTCCCTGTTTTCAAATTTGTAAAATGGACATAATAATAGTTCTGTTCTTGTTCCTTCTTGTTGTAGAGGACCGAATGAAATAATCCACATAAAGTTCTCTGTAAATGATGGCTGTGTTAGTTACTGCTGCCTTATTCATTTTGGCCCTGTCCCCTGAGGATCACAGACTGAATGAAGAGGGTGGGGGCTTCCAAGGGAAGGCTGGCCTTCTCAGATTTCTGTCTAAATCACATAATTTAAATTGTTGATGATGTTTTCTGTTTGTTACATTTGCTAAAAGCGATCTGTGTCATGAATTCAATATGTTCTAACACTTAGAAAATCTTTATTTTAGGCTCATTCTACTCTAGTTGAAACTCTGTACAGATACCGATCTGACCTGGAAATCATATTTAATGCCATTGACACTGATCACTCAGGTAAATAAATGAACTTTGATGAGTTCATTTAAAAAGCATATTTGTGTGTGTGTGTGTGTATGTTGGAGATACAAAGTGAGTACACTTTGATTGAGCCCTATAATTAATATGGTTTGACACCTTCATTGGTAAGATGGAGGCTTGCTTATGCATACTGTTAAATGAAAATTGTAGGAGCCCATTGTTTTGGACTAAGCTCCTTCACCAGGCCCCAACAGACTAGACTAAAAGTCAAAATGGGGTAGCAGTAGTAGAAAGCAAAGGCTAATCTGGTTCTCTGAAATCAGAACTCTGATTTTATCTATTTCATTTTTCATTTAACATGATGAAACTTGAGGGGAAAAACAAACTCATTTAATATTATTGTTATTTTAGTTTGGCTACAGGCTCTGTATTCAAGACCATAGAGTCCTACAGAAGCCTATGTAGCCATCAGTCAAACTGGAATAACTTTTTGTAAATCACCAGCACAAATGAAAAGATGATTTACTATCCATTTCAATATCTTATTTACTCATGGCCATAAAAATCATTCCTAGAAATCTGATTCTGTTTTGGGGACTAAGGGCTATGAAAACTCGTTTTCTGCTTTTTTTTTTTTTTTTTTTGCGACAGAGTTTCGCTCTTTTTGCCCAGGCTGGAGTGCAATGGCAGGATCTCGGCTCACTGCAACCTCCACCTCCCAGGTTCAAGCGATTCTCCTGCCTCAGCCTCCTGAGTAGCTGGGATTACAGGCATGCGCCCCCACACCCTGCTAATTCTTATTTTTAGTAGAGACGGGGTTTCTCCATGTTGGTCAGGCTGGTCTTGAACTCCTGACCTCAGGTGATCTGCCCACCTCAGCCTCCTAAAGTGCTGGGATTACAGGAGTGAGCCACTGCGCCCGGCCTTCTGCCTTTAGCTTTGATGCACAATTACTTATTTTCAAATTTTTTAAAAACTCATCAGATAATCCCCTACTGCAGAGACCTTTGAACACCAAAAAAAAAAAAAAAAAATCAATGATCAACACATTAAAGTAAATTATTGCCTATGAAAAAGGCAGCACCATTGTTTGTAATCCTCTTATTGACTCCCAGGGTATCTTCTCCCTCTGCTTTGATGTCACCCTCTTCTCTGCCCTCCTTCCATGCACCTCACCTTTCTATTTCAGGTCTTGTAATTTCTATACCACATTTAGTCCCATAGTCCACAGCCCTGTCCCCATTTCTTCACTGTTTGCTCATTCTGGCTTTAGAATAAGTTCAGGATCCCTTGGTAGTTGAAAGTGACATACTGTTTCTTATATTTATGATCTTACTCTTCCATATCCTTCAGTATCTTCATGGTCAGGCATTTTAGTGAGTTTCTAATTGGGGCTATTTAATCAGTGTGGCTTCCCCAACCCTTGCCTTAGATGGGTCTTAAAATGAACACTCACAACCTTCTCCTATATTCTTTTAGGCCTGATCTCCATGGAAGAATTTCGTGCCATGTGGAAACTTTTTAGTTCTCACTACAGTGTTCTTATTGATGATTCCCAAGTCAATAAGCTTGCCAACATAATGGACTTGAACAAAGATGGAAGCATTGACTTTAATGAGTTTTTAAAGGCTTTCTATGTAGTGCATAGATATGAGGACTTGATGAAACCTGATGTCACCAACCTTGGCTAAACACAAATGAGAGCTTCCCTCGGGCTCCCTGTAAACAGCTAGGCCCAAATCACAAGTACAGTCCTTTCCAACACGCCTGAAATTCAGTCAGTAGCAGAGAAAAGCAGATCCCAATTCATCCCACCATAGTATGGGTTTTGGAAGTCCCTAGCAAGCTGTTATTGGTAAGATTAGGTTAAATGTCAGTAATAGGATTTGGTTTCAGCATTAGTACCTACATATTGCCAGCGAGAAACTGGGTTTGAACCTAGTGGTGTTCTCCTGAGTGCCATCTAACCAGGAGGCCAGAGCGGTTTGAAACCATCCTGAAAGGAACTCACACAGCACAAGAGAAAACTACTAAGCACGACATCTGTGAGTGACTGAGGGAGACAGGAGGAATACCAGGTTATTCATGGAATAAAGTCTTTCCATCTTTAAACTGTGCTCTTCTTTGGAGATTTTATAAGCCAGTGATCCTCAATTAAGGGATCCACCCTTCAGGGATGAGAACCATATTGGATTCTTGGGGGGAATCTGTGGGAGTGTATTGTTTGAAAAAGCGTATTTTTGTGTGTGTGTATGTTGGAGATACAAAGTGAATACACTTGGATTGAGCTCTATAATTAATATGGTTTGACACCTTCATTGGTAAGATGGAGGCTTGCTTATGCATACTGTTAAATGAAAATTGTAGGAGCCCATTGTTTTGGACTAAGCTCCTTCACCAGGCCCCAACAGACTAGACTAAAAGTCAAAATAGGGTCACCCATGCTGAGGTCCTGTGTCATCTCAGGCCAGCTTCAATTGGCATAATAATGAAGTTCCCTCTGCCTTACAACAAAAAGTAACCTGATGTTAACCAATCAATTATTTGTTTATTATTATTTCCCTGCTGTCTTACAAGCAAGGTAACTTTGAAACAACCAGTCTGCTTTTTATCCTTTGGTTCTGCTTTCTTCAGTTTTTCTCTGTCTATAAAACCAACCTCCTCTGCTCAGCTTATCAGAACACTTTATTTTTATGGAAGGAAGTGTTGCCTGATTCTAGAATCACAAACAAAGCCAGTTAAGATCTTTAAATGTTATCTTTTGACCAATCTGGTGACCATAAAAGGGACCATAAGGAGACTACTAATTACTCTTAAGGGCCTCTTGAGGAATGCAGATGTGCTGCTGACCCCTTTCAGGTCCCCTGTCTTCCTCACAGAGTCCTGGGTGTTGTAAATAAGTTTCTTTTGGGCCAGACTCTGCTGTTTTTGCATTGAGACCCCTGAATCTTTTGGCTTTCAAATCCAAGGTAAATGCCATGAGTGAGCATTTGGCTTTGGGGTACTGCTATGATTTGAATATGGTGTATCCCCTCTGAAACTCATGTTAAAATTTTATTGCCATTTTGGCCATGTTGGGAGGTGGGGTCTTTAAGAAGTGATTAGGTCTTTAAGAGGGATTAGTGCCTTTCTCATGGGAACAAGTTAGCGATTGAAGAAGTTCAGCCCCCTTTTCTCTGGTGTGTGAGTGCTCTCTCTCCCCTGCTCCTTTCACTTTTCCACCATGCTATAAAAGAGCATGAGGGCCTCACTGGATGCAGCCACCCAATCTTGGACTTCCCAGCCTCCAGAACCATGAGCTAAATAAACCTCCATTCTTTATAAATTACTCAGTTGCAGGTATTCTGTTATAGCAACACAAAACAAACTAAAACAAGTACCAAGGGTTTGTGCCATAAGAGGACACATGGCTTTTGGGTTTGCAGTGGATGATGAGTCACCGGCAAGGGCTGCAGTTTTAAAGGTAACTGACAGTAGTTGCAGTAACTGACTGTTACTGTAGGAGTGAGCCTGGCTTTCAGAATTCACAGCTATCTATCCACTTTATTTCTTCTCTTCTTGTATGCTGAGGTAAGAAAAATCATTAGCTAAGTTAAAGGGATTTCAGAGCCAAAACCGACTTGGCTCTGAGAGACCCAAGTTCCAACATAAAAATAGGATCCTTAGTTTCTAAAGAACTGAGTACTCTTGGCTTTAGGGTGCCCCTTTGTTAGTGGTTCTTTCCCTCCCATGGACAGCTATAGGTTTCCTATTTGTCATGTTTTTGTGTCCTGAGAACTTGGTCAACCAACCAAAAGGTTGGGAGTTGCCAAGAATACGGCTAGACAGAAATGTGGGTTGCACCCTATTTGTGACTAGCATACTGACTGTTATGTCTAAATCTTTCTTTCTTTTAGCTATCTTTGGTAGCCTGGATTTTGATCTAGAAAGATTAATAAGAAACATAATGGACACCCCAAGTTCTAATGCATGCAAATATAGTCCCCCTTTAGGGACACCAGAGAGCTATGTATTCAAACATTATGGTCCATTCTTGTGCACGTTTTTAAACCTATGGGCAGATTATACCAAAGACTTGGCCAGGCACAGTGGCTCACGCCTGTAATCCCAGCACTGTGGGAGGCCGAGATAGGTGGATCACTTGAGGTTAAGAGTTTGAGACCAGCCTGACCAACATGGTGAAACCCTGTCTCTACTAAAAATACAAAATTAGCCTGGCATGGTGGTGCACACCTGTAATCCCAGGTACTCGGGAGGCTGAGGCAGCAGAATCACTTGAACCCAGGAGGCAGAGGTTGCAGTGAGCCAAGATCGCACCATTGCACTCCAGCCTGTGCAACAAGAGTGAAACTCTGTCTCAAAAAAAAGAAAAACAAAAAAAGATTTTACCAAGGACCATTTGGAGTTCCAGTGGCCTTTAAGTGGACTGTTCAAGCCTCCCAAGGTTGTTTTTATTCTTTCTTTTTTTTTTTTTTTTTTTTTTGAAAGGGAGTCTCGCCCTGTCTCCCAGGCTGGAGTGCAATGGCGCAATATTGGCTCACTGCAACCTCTGCCTCCCGGGTTCAAGCAATTCTCCTGCCTCAGCTTCCCAAGTAGCTAGGATTACAGGCGTGCACCACCACGCCTGGCTGATTTATATCTTTAGTAGAGACGGAGTTTCACCATGTTGGCCAGGCTGGTCTCGAACTCCTGACCTCGTGATTCACTCGCCTCAGCCTCCCAAAGTGCTGGGATTACAGGCATGAGCCACCACGCCCGACCTCTTTTTATTCTTAGAACTAAATTAGCAGACTGTAGCTATAGGGTTAAAGTCTGAACGGGATGTATATAATTGATTAGCATGTAGAGGCTTCTAAGCTCTCTTTCTCTCTGTCCTCCCCTGCCTACTTAGAATCTGCTGACATTTTTGCTTGGTTACCTGCCCAGGATTCCAAAATAGCCTTTTTAAAAGATTCATTGCAAAGAGCTAATGAAAGGCTAGAAATGGAAGATATCCCCCACACCAAGGATGGTAAAACTGATGTAACTCCTACTGCTCCTCTCTATCCTACTTTGCCTGAATATTTAGTCTATTAATACTCTGTCTGAATTGCCTTTCTTCTGTGAAAAAAAAAAAAAAAATACAAAACAGTTAAATAGTTTCCTTGTAGCATAAAACCACCTGAAAATTCAGGAGATGATCCTGGAGTGATTTACATTACCTGGATAAAAACAGCTCAGGGCCATAGGTTAAAAATTTTGCAAACCCACGGAAGACCTTTAAAAATTTTCTGAAGAATTTACAGTCTTTTTTTTTTTTTTTGAGACAGAGTCTTGCTCTTGTCACTCAGGCTAGAGTGCAGTGGTGCAGTCTCGGCTTACGGCAACCTCCGCCTCCCAGGTTCAAGCAATTCTCCTGCCTCAACCTCCTAAGTAGCTGGGATTACAGGCACCCACCACCATGCCCGGCCAATTTTTGTACTTTTAGTAGAGACGGGGTTTCGCCATTTAGACCAAGCTAGTCTCGAACTCCTGACCGCAAATGATTTGCCCGCCTCAGCCTCCCAAAGTGCTGAGATTACAGGCGTGAGCCACCAGGCCCAGCCAGAATTCAGTCTTAATTATAACTTAAGATCCCGGGATGGGGGCCGGGCATGGTGGCTCACACCTGTAATCCCAGCACTTTGGGAGGCCGAGGCGGGTGGATCACGAGGTCAGGAGATTGAGACCATCCTGGCTAACATGGTGAAACCCGTCTGTACTAAAAATACAAAAAAAAAAAAAAAAAAAAAAAGCCGGGTGTGGTGGCAGGCACCTGTAGTCCCAGCAACTCAGAATGGCGTGAACCCGGGAGGCAGAGCTTGCAGTGAGCCGAGATGGCGCCACTGCACTCCATCTTGGGTGACAGAGCAAGACTCTGTCTCAAAAAAAAAAAAAAAAAAAGATGCCAGGATACCTGATCTACACCAACTAATATACAAGTTGGTGGGATCTGGAAAGCCCAGAAATGGATGAAAGAGGCAGAATGCTATTTTCCTAAGAGTTAGTGACCTGACAAGCCCCACCTGGTCCATTTACGGGTCAGACAAACCCTGAAAGATCGCAAATGACCTTAGGAAAGCTATTTCCAAAGTATTTCAGCTCTATGGCAACCAACAACCTAGAATGACTTGTGGGCCTGCCCCAGGGCATTCCAATAAGCAACCCCTAAAACTGCAGTTCCGAAAAAATAGTTGTCATTTGTGCAAATGATCAAAACATTGAAAAAGGGACTGCTCCCAAAGAATTTGAGAGAAGCCCTTAAAAACAAGCTGCCTACCTCTGATCATCTCTGTTAACCACCAAGACTGACAGGCCTCCGAAGACAGCTCTGGTAAGTTTCTACTAGTTACTTTTTGCCCTGTTTGTTAAAAAGCTCTGCCCTGAAGGCAATGATCTAAGTAAGGAACAAGATTTTGAAATTCTTTCTAAAAGAAATTTATATCTGTAAAGGAAATCTCCATTTGTAAGGGTATCTCCCTCTCTGCACCTAAAGCATTAGAAACTTTTACAATGAGAAAGGCACTGGCTTAAAAGCTTGCATATCAACCTTTACCTTTGTTTAAGTTGCTTTTCCTGTCCATCTTGTCTTTTTTTTTTTTTTTTTTT
>NW_026652282.1:15571382-15595003 GCF_009828535.3 Hylobates moloch
TGTCTTTTTTTTTTTTTTTGAGACAGAGTCTCGCTCTGTCGCCCAGGCTGGAGCGCAGTGGCGCGATCTCGGCTCACTGCAAGCTCCGCCTCCTGGGTTGGTTCACCCCATTCTCCTGCCTCAGCCTCCCCAGTAGCCGGGACTACAGGCGCCGGCCACCACGCCCGGCCAATTTTTTTTTGTATTTTTAGTAGAGACGAGGTTTCACAGTATTAGCCAGGATAGTCTCGATCTCCTGACCTCGTGTTCCGCCCACCTCGGACTCCCAAAGTGCTGGGATTACAGGCGTGAGCCACCGCGCCCGACCCGGCAAATGAATCTTAATGAAAGCAATAAGATCTGCTTCTTTCTGTGTGTATGTTCGTATATCTATGTGTTATGTGTATCTGATATTTTCATACCAAAATATATAAAAGAGCTCTATTTAATTGGCTTAAAGAAAACGTGTTTAAAGTCATTAATTATAAAACAAGCATATTTTTCCCCTAAATTTACTAGTCAAACAAGCTTATTACCTCTTAGATGTATAATAAAGCTATAAAGCCAACCAAAGAGCAAAATACATGAAAACAAATCTTGATACCTATCAGTCATGGTGATACAGAAGGGCTGGGCTCCTGGCTAAACCCAACCCATAAGCCTGGAACCTCGGCCCTAAGTGAAAACAGCTGACCCCATTTTTCCAGCCAAATGTTGCCATTTTTGGCCTGCCCTGCCCCTATCCTTTGCCGATAAAAGACTTCAGCTGGCAGAGCAACACAAGTGGCTGAATGTCAAGGATACAAGCAGCTGAGTGGTGAGCAGAAAAGCAGTGCGCATCAGAGACTATGCATAGACACGGCTAACTTCAGACGGTGCGGCTTCGCAGAGGAGCCCAGGCAGAGACGGCCGGGCTTCAGGGAAACATCACCTTCCCATCCCCTTTCCAGCCTCCCTTTCTGCTGAGAGCCACCCACCGCTCAATAAAGTCTTCTGCATTCATCACCTTTCAAACAGTTCATCTGGCCTGATTCTTCCTGGACTTCAGACATGAACCCGGGTTCCGAGAGGGCAGGGTTTGCCACCCTGACCCTCCACTGACCTGGTTGGCACTTGGCCATCCCCGGATGGCAGAGCTGAAAGAGCATTGGTTGTAACATGCTTGGACGCTGCTGCAGGGCCCACAAGAGCCTGCTCCCACCAGAGAAGAGCGACCAGTCCGTCCCAGGATTCATTTGCTCTGGTTCCTGCACTCACTCGCTTGCACGCTCCCTCCTGCGAAGAGTAGCCAGTGGCGGGCTGAGTGGAATGAGCTACTCCAGTTCCCGCCCACGAAGGAGTTCAAGAGAACTATCCCGTCTCAGTGGGAAGGGGAAAAAAAGCAGAGTGGAAGAACCATGTTTAACCTATTAGTCTTTTTGCTTCTGTAATACTTCAGTTTCCTGATTTTTTTTGAAAAATAACTTGAGGTGATGGCTAGCTTTGCTTAATGAACAACTCAAGCATAATTGTTAAAAATGAGTAAATTGGGTGTATGTAAATGGATACAAATTGATAAATGAACTTTTCAGTTTTGAAAACCTTTTACGGTAACTTAAAGTCCTGTTATGATTAAGTAATATTCATGGACTGTCTGAGTCATTTCCAATTAAGTTAGAATACTGAAACATTAATTTGAACATAACTTTAAATTTATTTTTGGCTTCTTAAATTTTATAGAAAGACTAAATATGGCTGGCTGGGCGCGGTGGCTCACGCCTGTAATCCCAGCACTTTGGGAGGCCGAGGCAGGCGGATCACGAGGTCAGGAGTTCCAGATCAGCCTGGACAACATGGTGAAACCCCATCTCTACTAAAAATACAAAAATTTACCGGGCATGGTGGTGGGCACCTGTAATCCCAGCTACTCAGAGGCTGAGGCAGGAGAATTGCTTGAACCCGGGAGGTAGAGGTTGCAGTGAGATCGCGCCACTGCACTCCAGCCTGGGTGACAGAGCAAGACTCTGTCTCAAAAAAGAAAAAAAAAACAAAGACTAAATATATTTTAGTCTGTTTAAAGAAAAGCTATGGAAAAATAAATATATTTTGGTCTGTTAATATGAAAAATTGTACTTTGAGAAAGTGCATATTTCTAGAAATTATGAAACTTAATTTATAGAATACTGATTCACAATTGCAAAGGATTAAAAATTCTAATAATTAAAACTAAAGGAATTCTGTATGCAAACTGAAGAAAGTAAGATGTGTTTTGGTGAGGAAAAAATAAAAGGATATTTTTTTCTTAAGAATAATTTTGTCTAATTTGGAGGTTATTTAAAGGTTGTTTCAAAATAAGGATTTAGGAAGGAAATAGAAACGAGGTAGGGAGGAACCTGTAAGAGCGATGTCAAGAAAGTTATAAGTATGAAAATGTATGTTTGGCTTAAAAAAAGTTGAAAAGAGAAAAAGTAATTTTTTTTGTATGAGGAAGAATTTTTGTTGTCAAAATGATACAGGAAAAAGGAAAGTAAATTTTTGTCATAAAGTAGAATGATTGGTTGTTCCAATATGAAAAAGAAGGAAGTATAGAACAAAACTGAAGGTTTAAGCAAGTTGTACAAGATTTGAGCAAGTTCTAAGAGGTCTGAGCAAGTTGTAGGTGTGTAGGAGATAAATCCTATGAAAAGAATTTTGTAGGCCAGGCGAGGTGGCTCACACTTGTAATCCCAGCACTTTGGGAGGCCGAGGTGGACGGATCACTTGAGGTCAGGAGTTCGAGACCAGCCTGGCCAAGATGGCAAACCCCGTCTCTGCTAAAAATAAAAAAATCAGCTGGGCGTGGTGGTGCATGCCTGTAATCCCAGCTACTCAGGAGGCTGAGGCAGGAGAATCACTTGAACCTGGGAGGCAGAGGCTGCAGTGAGCCACAACTGCACCATTGAACTCCATCCTGGGTGACACAGCAAGACCCTGTCTCAAAAAAAAAAAAAAAAAAGGATTTTGTATGTGATCAAGTTGGCAAAAATTGGAAGGGAATTATTTTTAGGGTTTTCTAAAAATTAAGCTTTGAGACCAAAAGTGCACTAATACAAAACTAAAATTTAGTCCCCTGTGTTAAAACAAGGTTTTCTTAGAGTATTCATCTGCTTTTTTTTTTCAGAGACCTTTTTTTGTATTAAATGTGTAAACAGTAGTCCTCATTTTACAAATTCAAAATCAGACAAATGTATGGGGGTGTATAATTGGTATATTTATAAACTGTATCACCCAAAAAACCACTGTGATCACAATCTATATTACATTCAACGTTTGCGTATTTACATGATACTTACTGCAAAGTAAATACAAAATGAACTCCCATCAGCTTAGTTCAGAACACAGGTGATATAATTTCAGAACAAAGGCAGGTTTTTCAACAACAATAACAAAAAAAAACAGAAGTCTCCCAAGTACCAATTCACTATTTTGTGGAAAAATGCAGAAAGACTAATTATAAGAGTTCCGGCCGGGCGCGGTGGCTCACGCGTGTAATCCCAGCACTTTGGGAGGCCGAGGCGGGCGGATCACGAGGTCAGGAGATCAAGACCACGGTGAAACCCCGTCTCTACTAAAAAATACAAAAAATTAGCCGGGCGTGGTGGCGGGCGCCTGTAGTCCCAGCTACTCGGAGAGGCTGAGGCAGGAGAATGGCGTGAACACGGGAGGCGGAGCTTGCAGTGAGCCGAGATTGCGCCACTGCACTCCAGCCTGGGCGACCGAGCAAGACTCTGTCTCAAAAAAAAAAAAAAAAAAGTTCCATTCAGGTTTAGTCAGTAAGATATGTTGTTTGTTTGTTTTGTTTTTAGCGACAGGGTCTCACTCTGTCATCTGGGCTGGAGTGCAGTGGTGCAATTATAGCTCACTGCAGCCTCGAAATCCCGGGCTCAATGAATCCTCCCACCTCAGCCTCCTAAAGCACTGGGATTACATACATGAGACACCACACTCAGTCTAGTAAGATATGTTTTTGTTACTGAAATACAGCTAAAGTTTTAGATTTTACTCACCAAGATAACAGTACTTCTGGTTTACAATTGACCTTAAGATAGTGGATACTAATATATATACATTTTGACATTTTTTTAAAAAGTCTTCAAAACTTAATACAATTCTGAAAGTATATGTGCCTTGCCATCCGTTCAATAAACATGATTTATTTTTATACAGGTCACAAAAGTTCAATTAACTAGAATTCTATATCTATTGCCTGCCTGCTAGGTTTCAGTCTTAAGTCTGACTATATCAAAAACAGCAGTTCAGAATTTATTTCATAAAATTAATCCCAAGAGTTACTGGGTAGCTTTCAAAGTATTTTACTGCTTATAATACGACTCACTAGAGAGTCTACACCGGTGGCTCCTGACATCAGAATTATCTGGGGAGCTCTTTAAAAAATACATGGGATCCACATCATAGCTAATTACACTAAGAATCGAGAATGTCTGTATTTTTTAATGTTCCCAGGTGATAATGCTATGCAGCCTAGTGTGGGAAACCCTGACCTACCACTGAGCCTGTGGTTCTCAATTTTTCAGGTGCATTGGAATCACAGGGGGAAACTTGAAAAACTAAAAGCAAGGCAAAACAGAAAACCAGATGTGCTTCAGTAAATTGAGAGTAGTGTGCAGGAACCAGCATCTGAAACAACCATTGCAGTTGGTCCAAAACGACTCAGAAACACTGTACCCCTTTTGTCAGATATCATATTACAATGAGTACATTCAGCAATTTAGGTGACATTGTCCTGCAAGCCCTAATGAATCCTGCCCTAGGCAGTTTTAGCAAGTGTTTGAGGGCAACACTCAGCCTTTTCAAATAAAATATATTTATACTCTTAAATATTAGGTCAAAGTCAACTGAATTGTGAGACCATCATTCAATCATTCATTAAAGAAGACAAATGCCCTTTCAAACAATTTAAACTTTTTTTTTTTTTTTTTTTTTTGAGACAGAGTCTTGCTCTGTCACCCAGGCCGGAGGCCAATGGTGCTGTTTCGGCTCACTGCAACCTCCGCCTCCCAGGTTCAAGCAATTCTTCTGCCTCAGCCTCCCAAGTAGCTGGGACTACAGGTGTGTGCCACCACACCTGGCTAATTTTTGTATTTTTAGTAGAGATAGGGTTTCACTATGTTGGCTAGGCTAGTTTTGAACTCCTGACCTCATGATCTGCCCACCTTGGCCTCCCAAAGTGCTGGAATTACAGGCATGAGCCACCATGCCTGGCCACAATTTAAACTTTTAAACAAACCGGTTCTTAGCCCTGAACTTAAATCCAATGCTTTCTCCATCATTAGCCTGCCACGTGATCAGAGGTAGTGATTCCAGCTTACCAAAAATGTAATGTGGATTATGGAAGATACACATTCATACATCTTTCATACAGGCTCTGCACAGTCTCTATGTAATAGAGATTGGAGACCAGTTGGATATTAAATAATACTGTAAAACAGTAAATAATACACTCTTGATTTTAAACAATGAAACCTCATAATATTTTCCTCACATAGTAAGTTTCTACATATAGTATCCAGAAAAAAATCTAGAAAACACTAAAGGTATCATGCTACGTCTTTGTGAAACTATTTACTAATTTTTCACCATCTCTATCATTATAAAGTAGGTCGTTGCTATACATCATTCCACTTCAAGATTTTTTTTTTTTTTTTTTTTTTTTGAGACGGAGTTTCACTCTTGTTGCCCAGGCTGGCGTGCAGTGGCACCATCTTGGCTCACTGCAACCTCTGCCTCCTGGGTTCAAGCAATTCTCCTGCCTCAGCCTCCCGAGTAGCTGGGATTACAGGCATGTGCCACCACACCGAGCTAATTTTGTATTTTTAGTAGAAACAGGGTTTCACCATGTTGATCAGGCTGGTCTCGAACTCCTGACCTCAAGTGATCCACCTGCCTCGGCCTCCCAAAGTGCTGGGATTACAGGCGTGAGCCACTGCGCCTGGCCTAGATGTAATCTTTGAACCCAAAAGCTTCAAAAGCAGTAACAACGGCACTGGTTAGTAGAATCTATCTGGCATCTTGCTCACCTGAACTACACCTGAAGTGCTGTTATTTCCCGTGCATGCACTTTTCCACTATGTTCTTCACAAGGCTCACCTCTTTTCCAGGGGTAGATGTGATTAAACAGCTGGCATTTCTTCTTAACTAAGCAATGAAAAGACAATTACTAAAAATCAGCATTGTATTGCCAGAAACGCAAGCCAGTTCATAAAATAAGAACTGGAAAGTTTTAAATCTATATTCATTAAGAAGCTAAAAAATTCATAGGAATTTTTAACCACTTAGAGTCTAGACTCTAACCATTTTCCAGTTTATAAATGATTCGAGGTCAAAATAGTACATTTTAAAATTAAATAAAATTTGAAAAACTTACATATAAATATCAAAAACAAAGCAATATGATGTCTACTATTTAGGAAGAAAGGCATGGAGACACAGTAATCCTGGAATAAGGATTTCAAGATCTGATATAACGGTATAAGCCACTACCTCAACTTCAGTCTACACTTAAGCCATCTTAATCCAAATATAGGATAGGAGAAGAAAACATACAAACACAAATTGTCATGTCCTTTTAGCTGGTCTGGCAGTTAACTACTTTTCTCTTTCAAACTCCTGTCATTGCTGCTCTTTTTCCAACTCTTTTTTGCCTCCTTTGCTGCAGTTTAAGTGCTTTTTTTTTTTTTGAGACAGAGTCTTGCTCTGTCACCCAGGCTGGAGTGCAGTGGCACGATCTCAGCTCACTACAACCTCCACCTCCTGGGTTCAAGAGATTCTCCTGCCTCAGCCTCCCAAGCTGGGACTACAGGCTTGCACCACCATGCTTAGCTAATTTTTGTATTTTTATTGGAGATGGGGGTTTCACCATATTGCCCAGGCTGGTCTCGAACTCCTGACCTGAAGTGATCTGCCTACCACAGCCTCCCAAAGTGCTGGGATTACAGGTGCGAGCCACCACGCCTGGCCTGTGCTCTTTTTTTAAAAAAATTGATGTTTTTTTCACGAAGCATCAGCATCTCTTTTCTTATATTCACCAACTCGGCAGGATAGTGTTTAGCCTCAGCAAACAAAGCATTAATATCCAACATAGAATGACAGTCTTTAAATTTTGAAATCTCTTGTTCCAGTGTGTCTGACAATACAACTTGGTTCTGTGCGAGTTCCTGGAGGGTTTGTTTTGATCTGTGCAGATCTGGCAAGTAATGAGAAAGCAATCCTTCTGCCACTTGCTCCACAGCTTTGTTTTATAGTCAAGTCCTCTATTAACCCTTCATCTGGAGAAGTGTCACTTAAACCCAGCATGGGCTCCTGGGCTTCCAGGCTGTTGGGTGGCCTTATCAGGGCCCCGTCCAAGGACGATGGCCCAAGGACACTCATGTCCCTCCAGCTAGGAACAGGGAAGGGGCCTCATCTGCTTTTTTTTTTTTTTTTTGAGACAGAGTTTCACTCTTGTTCCCCAGGCTGGAGTGCAATGGCGTAATCTCCACTCACTGCAACCTCCGCCTCCCGGTTTCAAGCAATTCTCCTGCCTCAGCCTCCTGAGTAGCTGGGATTACAGGTGTGTGCCACCATGCCAGGTTAATTTTTGTATTTTTAATAGAGATTGGGTTTCACCATGTTGGTTAGGCTGGTCTCGAACTCCTGACCTCGTGATCCACCCACCTCAGCTTCCCAAAGTGATGGGATTACAGGCATGAGCCACTGCGGCCAGCCCTGTTTTTCAGATTTGAGAACACTTTTTTCTTTTAAGCTACCTATAGTTTACAACAATTTGATAAAGTTTATTTTTGTAAACAAAAATTGAAGGCCAAGGTGGGTGGATCACCTGAGGTCAGGAGTTTGAGACCAGCCTGGCCAACATGGTGAAATCCCATCTCTACTAAAATACAAAAATTAGCTGGGCGTGGTGGCACACGCCTGTAGTCCCAGCTACTCGGGAGGCTGAGGCAAGAGAATCGCTTGAACCGGGGAGGTGGAGGTTGCAGTGAGCCGAGATCACGCCACTGCACTCCAGCCTGGGTGACAGAGTAAGACTCCATTGAAGCATTTGCTTTTTCTTCCTACCTTATCCTCCAGAATTTGGAAACTATTCATGAGTATTCTTATTTTTATGGCAATCTGGTTATTCACATAAGTTCAATAAGAATTTGCTTGCTTTATAACAGGATACAATTGACAACACTGGTTAAAATACCAAGGCTTTGACTGGACTGTCATATTTGAGAATGTGCAGAAAATGCCTGCTTTCGAGGGTTCCTAACCTTACAGTGTGGAAAAAAAGTCACTCTCAAGATATTAACTACAGGCAAAGTCTGATGTCTGCCTTAGTTTGGCTTTTTATTACTGAGCGGTTTTAATTTTAATTTTATTTTTGAGACAGAGTCTCTCTTTCTTTTCCCCACACATGCCCAGCTAATTTTGTATTTTAGTAGAGACAAGGTTTCTCCATGTTGGTCAGGCTGGTCTCGAACTCCCGACCTCAGGTGATCTGCCCGCCTCAGCCTTCCAGAGTGATGGGATTACAGGTGTGAGCCACTGTGCCCGGCAATTGCTGTTTTTAAGACATTGAATTTTAGAGTAGTTTATAATGTGGCAAAAACTAAATTATAAGGAAAAGGATATCTACAAGTGGAGTGCTATCCTAACAAAAACTGAAATATGTGTCAATAACTTTGGGACAAGATGTTAGTGTGCCTGGACCAAACTGAGGATCGGGCTGCTATTTCTTGTGGCCCAATAACGAGATGCAGATGAACTGGAGAGGAAGAGGGTTCTTATTTCTGCAACTGGCTACAGGGAGAAGGCCTGGAAATTATGGCCAGGCCAATTCAAAATTACAAAGTTTTCCAGAGCTTATATACCTTCTGAGCTATATGTCTACATGTAAGTGTGCATTCATCTAAAGACATGAGTGATTGACTTCTTTTAATCTATAACTAAGGTCTGAGTCCTGAAGACCTTCCTCTGGTGTCTCAGTAAATTTACTTAATCTAAATGGGTCCCAGTGCTGAGGTGATTACCCTTATCTTGTCTCCTGCTAAATCACGGAGGTTTGGGGAGTTCCTTCAGACCCCCAGTAAACTTGTTTGCGGAGGCCTGGGGAGTTTCTTCAGACCCACAATAAAACATGTTTAATCCTAAATGGGTCCTGTTAAGAATTCCTTCGTTATCTTGCCATACTTTAAGGCCCAGGGAAGGGCTAGGCAAAACTCTTGGTGGGCTTTTGTTACATTCCAGCCTTTGTATAGGGCACTGGCTCTTTCATCTTTTAATATTTAACTGAATCACTCAGTCAGTACTGAAACAGTTGTTATGGAGGCCTGTGTTAGTGAGACCCGGCCTGCCACATTAGGGCAGAGGCTGGAAAAGCAGTGAGGAAACAGCAAAACCTGGAAAATTAGCTAGGAAACTGCTATTGCAGGCTACAAAACATGGTTACACATGTTATGTGGTTTTGAAACAATTTCCAAAAGTGTAGTCTATGATAATATGGAAGATGGAAAAGCTTCTTAATGAAATTTGGATTTGACTAAGGAGGTCTACAGGCAAAATGTTGAAAGTGACAGCTGATTGGTCCTAGCTGTGTATAATAGAGTATAAGAAAAGAGATATGAGCCAAAGCAAAAACTGTTCAGTTTTCAAGCAGGATTTATGAGGAATATAAAGGGGCCAGGGCAGGCTGAGTTGGAAAATAAAAGTACTTTTAATCTCTATCATCCAGCTAGAAGAAGATTTTCAGAGTAAATGAAAACCTGAAGTCAACTTCTGCTTCTGGCCAACATGGAGTAACAGCGACCAGATGTATCCTCCTGATACAACAAAAACAAAAGACAAAATATCTGAAACAATTATTTCCAAAACACTGGACATCAGGCACTAAATAATAGTCATCCTGGAGAGGTGAGAAATGAATGAGGTAAACCCTACAATTGCTCCAGCTTACTCCCTTCAGAGAGTTTACAGGCTGTGGCACAGGGAGGGGAAACTCAGGCAAAGCCCGAAGAATCCCTAAATTGGGAGTCCAAGGTGGCTAGAGTTTGTAGGACATAGTCCCGGAGAGGAGACAGCTGGACAGAGAGAGAACTCTGGAAATCTGCAAGAGGCTTCCCCTCAAGTTTTCAGCAGAAGGCTGAGCAGTGCATGCACATGAGGAAATTACCCGAGGTCAGGGAAAGAACCACCCGCTTCTCACTTAGGGCCCAGAATAAAGCCTTGTCCCACTAATTAGTATGGATAATCTCCTAATTTTTGGAGCATTGAATAGAGTACTCCAAAGGACCTTGCCTCAGTAGTGGGGAATAATTAGCTTTAGACTAAACACTGCTCTCATTCCATATAATTCACTTTATTAACAAACCAAAAAAACATATGAGTATCTCAGTAAACATAGATGTTGAATAAAATCCAACATCCATTTCTGATAAAACTTCTCAGCAAACTAGAAACAGAAGGAAAATTCCTTAACCTAATAAAGGGCATATATGAAAAACCTACAGCTCTGGCCAGTATAATCAGGTAAGAGGAAGAAATAAAGACATCCAGATTTGAACAGAAGAAGAAAAATTATCTCTATGTGCAGATGACATGATCTGATGGACTCTACAAAAGAGCTAGCAGAACTAATAAGCTAGTTTAGCAAGTTTGCAGGATATAAGATCAATATATAAAAATCAGTTTTACTTCAATATACTCACAACGAACAATCAGAAATTGGAATTTAAAAACCAATACTGAGCAGGTACAGTGGCTCACGCCTGTAATCCCAGCACTTTGGAAGGCCAAGGTGGGTGGATCACCTGAGGTCGAGAGTTCAAGACCAGCCTGACCAACATGGAGAAACCCTGTCTATACTAAAAGTACAAAATTAGCCAGGCGTGGTGGCACATGCCTATAATCCCAGCTACTCGAGAGGCTGAGGCAGGAGAATCACTTGAGCCCGGGAGGCGGAGGTTGCGGTGAGCCGAGATTGCACCATTGCACTCCAGCCTGGGCAACAAGAGCGAAACTCCATCTCAAAATGAACAAACAAACAAAAACCAACAACAACAATAGCAAAACCAATACTATTAAAAAGAGCTTTGAAAAATGGAATATTTAGCAATAAATGTGACAAAGTATTTGCAAGTTGTGCACTAGAAGCTACAAATATTGCTGAGGGAAATTAAAGAAGATCTAAATAAATCTTGAGGTATACTGTGTTGAGTCAGAAGACTCAATAATGTGAAGATCCCCAACCATTCCCAGTTTATTAATCCAGAGATTCAACACAATCCCAATGAAAATCCCAGCAGCCTTTTTTTAAAAAAACAGAAATCAACAGACTAATTCTAAAATTCATATGAAAATGCAAAGGAATTAGAATAAGCAAAACAACATTGAAAAAGCAGAATGGATTTAGAGAACTAATACTCTACCTTATTTCAAGATGTATCATAAAGCTCTACTCATTAAATGGTGTGGTACTGGTGTAAAGATAAATAAATAGGTTAATAGAACAGAATAGAGTTCAGAAATCCATACATGTGTGGACGACAGACTTTTTGTGTTTTTGCTTTGGAAATAATCTGTTTATTTTAGAACAGGTTTATAGAAAAGTTGTAGAGATAGTACAGAGAGTTCTACATACTTCAAACCCAGTTTCCCCTATTCACATCTTACATTGGTATGGTACACTTGTCACAATTAATGAGCCAATGTTGATGCATTATTATTATTATTTTGAGATGGAATTTTGTTCTTGTTGCCCAGGCTGGAGTGCAGTGGTGTGATCTTGGCTCACTGCAACCTCTGCCTCCTGAGTTCAAGTGATTCTCCTGCCTAAGCCTCCCAAGTAGCTGGGATTACAGGTGCATGCCACCACGCCCGGCTAATTTTTTTTGTATGTTTGGTAGAGACACACCACGCCTGGCTAATTTTTGTATTTTTGGTAGACAGGGTTTCACCGCGTTGCCCAGGCTGGTCTCGAACTCCTGACCTCAGGTGATCTGCCTGCCTTGGCCTCCCAAAGTGCTGGGATTATAGACGTGAGCCACTGCGCCTGGCCGTGATGCATTATTATTAACTAATGGAGGGGTCCCCAATCCCTGGACTGCGGACAGGTACTAGTCTGTGGCCTGTTAGGAACTGGTCCGCACAGCAGGAGGTGAGTGGCAGGTGAGCTTGCATTACCGCCTGAGTTCCCCCTCCTGTGGGATCAGTGGCAACATTAGATCCTCATAGGAGCGCGAACCCTATTGTGAACTGCGCATGTGAGGGATGTAGGTTGCGTGCTCCTAGTGAGAATCTATCTAATGCCTGGTGATCTGAGGTGGAACAGTTTCCCCCCACCCCAGTCTGTGGAAAAATCGTCTTCCACCAAACCGGTCCCTGGTGCCAAAAAGGTTGGCAACTGCTGAACGAATGCATACTTTATGCAAATTTTCTTAGTTTCTGCTTCATGTTATTTCTCTGTTCTAGGATCCCATCTAGGATATGGCATTACCTACATTCAGTCATCTTGTCTCCTTGGGCTCCTCTTGATTGTGACAGTTCCTCTTTTTTTATAACCTTGGCAGTTTCGAGGTGTACTGCTCAGGTATTTTGTAGAATCTCCCTTGACTGGGATTTGTATGATGTTTTTCTCTTGATTAGATTGGGGTTGTGTGTTTGGGGGAGGAAGACCACAGAGGTTAAGTGCCATTCTGGTGGCATTTTAGGATGCAAAAATTGTCAACTCATTCTATGAGGCCAGCATTATTCTGCTTGAGTAAATTATATCAAGGATACCTACTATCAATATGACGTATCACTGGTAATGGTACCAATTTTTCTAGAGTCAACACTTGTAAGTCTGTTTGGTGACCTGTGTCACATTCCAGCACCCAGAGAGACTGAGGTCTCTCAACCCAAGCAGAAAGGAACCCAAGCATAGAACCAGATACACCCACGTATGTACCTACTATGTGTTGGCTGCTGTATTTGGCAGTTTACATGAATGATCTCATTTTATCCCATAAGAGAGATGCCATTATCCTCTTTGTTCTACTCATGAGGAAAATGAAGATCAGAGAGGTTAAGTACCTTGCCCAAGGTTGACCACCACAGCATAATCTTATTATGGGCCACCATCTCTCTCAGTTGCAGCCAAATGGAGGCAGTGCCAAAACTAAGAGTGTGTTCATGCGCAACAGCTGGAAGACCTTGCCCTAGTGCCCATCAGAAGGGCCAGTAGCTGAGGCGGGGCAGGCAGGTGTCAGTTGGACCCGCTTGGTGGTCAGCAGTGGTGGTTGTGGGGCTGGAGTAAGGAGCCTCTGGGCTCAGGTCACTGAATGGGGCTGTCAAAAGCAATGCTAGATCCTCTTAGGTAAGAACTGGGGCAAGCAGTTCTCAAGGCCAAGGTCTAGCTGGAGGTAGGATACACAGAGCAGGATGAAAGGCCAAGTCCACTTGATCCACGGTCAGCTCAGCTCTCCAAGCTGCCCCTGCCTGAAACTGATGCCCTATTCCTGGGCAGGAAGAGCCTAGAGGCCTGCAGACCAGAAGCGGGGCAGAGTCTCATGCCCAGGCGCGTTCTCCATCTCAGCTGGCCCGCAAGCTCTCTTAAGCCGATTAGGTGCTTTTTTCTACTCTCTGTTTCTCTCTCAAAATAACTTTACTGAGAGATATTTTGGATCCTATAATTCACCCTTTTCAAGTGTACAATTCAATAATGTTTTAGTAAATTTCCTAAGTTAGGAAACCATCACCATAAGTCAGTTTGAGAACACTTTCATCAGATCAGTAGGGTCCCTCACACACACTTCTAGTTAATCCTCCTACTGCTCTCACCCTGCCCCACCCCATCCACTCTCCAAGCAACCACGAACCTACTTTCTCCCTATAGATTTGTCTTTTCTGGATAACTCACATAAATGGAATCCTACAATATGTGGTCTCTTGTGTCTGGCTTTTTTCACTGAGCATAACGTTTTTGAAGTTCATCTGTATCATAGCACATATTCAGAGTTCATTCCTTTTTATTGCTGACTAGTATAGCACTGTATGGATATAGCACATTTTGTTTATCCACTCATCAGCTGATGAACATTCATTTGCTCTGTCGCCCAGGCTGGACTGTTGGCCAGGCTGGTCTTGAACTCCTGACCTCAAGTGATCTGCTTGCCTTGGCCTCTCAAAGTGCTGGGATTACAGGTGTGAGCCACCGCGCCTGACCTGTTTCCACTTTTTGACTGTTACGAAAACTGCTGCAAAGAACATTCAAGTGCAAGTATGTGTATGGATATACGTTTTCATTCTCTTGTCCAACCCTCTCTCTTTAGCTTCCATTTCTTTTTTATTGGGCTTCTTCTACACTTTCTACTTTTAAGATTATCCTTCCTGTCTTCAGCTTCCTCACTGGCTTCCTGTTGTCTTCAGCATTAAACTCAAACCCCTTAGTGTGGTCGGAGAAGGTGCCTTCCTCCCCATTCAATCTTATCTCTTGCCACTCTCTTTTTGAAGTGAAGAGGTGTATCACTTCCAGAATGGAGACACACTGAGACACAAGTCTAGAAATTATTTCTCACGTGTTCTAATGTTACTTATTGCCAGTCCCCCATATAAGATAATCTGCACTAATGATAACATATTCTTGATTTGATATAGTAACTAAATGGCCACTTTGGTTTTTGTTTGTTTGTTTTTGTTTTTGAGATGGAGTCTCACTCTTGTCACTCAGGCTGGAGTGTGGTGTCGCAATCTTGGCTCACTGCAACCTCCGTCTCCCAGGTTCCAGCGATTCTCCTGCCTCAGCCTCCCGAGCAGCTGAGATTATAGGCACCCACCACCACAGCTGGCTGATTTTTGTATTTTTAGTAGAGACATGCTTTCACCATGTTGGCCAGGCTGGTCTCAAACTCCTGACCTCAGGTGATCTGTCCACCTTGGCCCCCCAAAGTGCTGGGATTACAGGAATGAGCCACCGCACCTGGCCAGCCTTTACTCATTTTTCTAATGGCTGGTTGTATTTTTCTTATTGATTTCTAAGAACTTTAAAAACGCTTCTTGATACCAATACTTTGTTCTTTATTTGTGAAGCAGATGTCTTCTTCTAGTCTGTGACTTGATTTTTCACTTTCCTTCTGGCATCCATTTTCAAGCAGAAGTTTTAAATTGTTATTTGTCCCATTTGTCTTTATAATTTGTGCTTTTTGTGTCTTGTCTACAAACAAATCCTTTTCACTCCTGGAAATATCAGAAAGATACAGTTGATCCTCATTAGTCATAGATTTTGTATTTGCAAATTTGCCTACTTACCAAAATCAGTATCTTCAGTGGCCACATGCAAAGGTAGTGAAAAAATCTGAGTCACGCACATTCCCAGCTGAGGTGGAACAAGGTGACACTCTGCCTTCTTGTCTCAGCTGTCAAACCGTAAACAAGTGTCCTTCTTGAGGCACATTTAGTGCCACCATTTCCACATTTTGTGCTTTTTGTGGGTGACTTTGCTGTTTAAAATGGCCCCCAAGCATAGATGGAAGTGTTGCCTGACACTCCCAAGTGCAAGAAAGCGGTGATGTGCCTTACAGAGAAAACACCTGTGAGAGAAGCTTCCTTCAAGCATGAGGGATGGCCGTGTTGGCTGGGAGTTTAGTGTTCAGGAATCAGCAATACAATTAAATGAGATGCCTTTCAACAGAAATGCACAAAACAAGGTTCTGGATTGATAGGGTGATGAAAATATCGTGACCAGAGGCTCACAGGAACCCTACCCTGTATTTCCCTTAAGAGCGATGGTTCAGTATTTGCTAATTCAGTGTTCACAGTCAGTTTATAGAACACAGCTATTGTGAATAATGAGAATCAACTGTATCCTCCAAAGGTTTTTTTAAAATTTTGCTTTTCAAGAGCATTTAGCTCTCTCATCCACTAGAAATGATTTTAAGCTATGATGTGGGAGCACAGTTGATTGAACAGTTCATTCTTTCCCACTCATTTGTAAGGCCGCCTCTGCCATACAGGAAGCTCCCATATCCACATGGGTCTGTTTTTAGGCCTTGTGATCCATTGGTCTCTTTGACTATCTTCTCACTAATATCTCATGTATCACATACTATAGGTTTATAATAGTATTTTTTTTTTTTTTTTAGATGGGGTCTCACTCTGTCATCCAGGCTGGAGTGCAGTGGCATGATCATGGCTCACTGCAGCCTCAACCCTCCTAGGCTCAAGCAGTCCTCCCACCTCAGCCTCTCAAGTAGCTAGGACTACAGGCACACACCACCACACCCGGCTAACTTTTTTATTATTTGTAGAGACAAGGTCTCACAATGTTGCCCAGGCTGGCCTTAAACTCCTGGGCTCAAGTGATCTTCCTGCCTCAGCCTCCCAAAGTGCTGGGATTACAGGCATGAGCCACAGTGCCTGTCTATAATAGTCTTGATATCTGGTAGTATGAACCCCACCCCCATTACCTTTATTCTTTAACATTTTTTTTTTTTTTTTGGCCCTTTAGCCTTTTGTACAGATTTTAGGATCAGTTTGTGAATTCTGTAAAATCCTCTATTGGATTTTGATGGGAACTGCATTAAATTTATAGGCTAATCTGGAGAAAGTTGCCACCTTTGCTATATTGAGTCTTCCCATCCGTGAAATGGTACATTTTTTCAGTCATTTGAGTCTTCTCTAACGTCTTTCAGTGAAGAATTTATAATCATCCCTATAATCTTGTTTAAAAAACGTATTCCCTGATACATTATGGGGCTACTGTTCTATTTGATGTTTCTTCAATTCTTCTTGTCCTTTTTCCATAGAATTCAGTTCTATTAGGATTTGATCGTGTCTTTTCTAGTCTTCAGTTACTTTATATGTATTTTTTAAATAATCTCTTTCTGGTTATCTGTGTGCATTTGGAGTTTGTGGGGGTATAATTGTATGTTTGTACTATGTGCAGACTGTTGATTTAGTTGGATTAGTCACCAATGGGCTTTGTAATATTTTACTGTGAACTCATCATTAGCGGGTTTATTTTTTTTGTGTGTGTGAACATTCCATGATATTTGGGATGTGGGAGCTTCAATTCAAAGAAGTTTTTTGTTTGCTTCTGCCTTGTGCCCCAGGAGTATCACTGCTTGATGAATAATTCTCACGGTACTTTTTAGTCTGGAGTTTCTGAACTATGTGGGTACAGTAAAAGCAATGTGAACCGTGGTCTTGTGGTTTTGACTTCTCAGAGAGCTTTTATTTTTTTCCCACCAAAAGCCCTGTGTCCTGTGGTCTCTCTTGTTTTTAAATCCTTTCATTTATAGAATAGTTATTTGAGGGTCTCAGCTGTAAGCAAAGCTCTCTGGGCAATTCCTTAGCTCCCAGAGCCCCAAAGCCTCATTTCCTGCCCCTGTGTGGGCATTCATTCCCAAACCCCCAGGCTCTGCAGACAGTTGCCCCCCATTAACTCAGGCACTCACCCTTCTGCTTTTTCATTTCCTTCTTTGTTTCTGGCACCCGGGGATTTGATTTTATTATTTGTGGGCCTAGCTCTACATTTAAAATAGTTATGTTACATTTTACCCAGTATTTCTAAGTGATTGTAGTAAAAGAATATTCAGGTTGTCTGAGTCCACTATATTGCTAGCAGTTGATAAGTAGATTTTTTGTATTCTTTGCTGTTTGTTAATAATCTTTAGGCTTTATATTTTTTCCCAGACAATGACAGAATGTTCATAATATGCCATGTGCTTGAGTTATGCAACATAAATCATTTCCCGGGTCTCAATTTTTAAACCTTAGTAGGACTGATTTCTAAATTTCTGTATCTTTTTTACATAGATGAGATCATATATGTATTTTTTGAGGTGGGGTCAGGCTATGTTGCCCAGGCTGGCCTTGAACTCCTGGACTCAAGTGATCCTCCTGCCTTAGCCTCCCAAGTAGCTGGGATTACAGGCACGTGCCACCCCACCTGGCCTATACTTTGTCATTGTTGTTGTCATTTTTAAACAAGGGCATATTATTTTCCTTTTTCCCTTTCCTCCCCCAACATCAGCATGGCCCTCATCCCCTTCTCCCTCACTGAGGGAAGCCATTTTAACCTGCTATATGGCCTTCCATGTTTTTTTTTTTTTTTTTTTGAGACAGAGTCTCGCTCTGTCGCCCAGGTTGGAGTACAATGGCTTGATCTCAGCTCACTGCAACCTCTGCCTCCCGGGTTCAAGCAATTCTCCTGCCTCAGCTTCCCAAGTAGCTGTGATTACAGGCACCTACCACCACCTCTAGCTAATTTTTGCATTTTTAGTAGAGATGGGGTTTTGCCATGTTGGCCAGGCTGGTCTTGAACTCATGACCTCAGGTGATCGACCTGCCTTGGCCTCTCATGGCCTCCTTACAGGCGTGAGCCACTGCGCCTAGCCAGCCTTCCATATTTTTATCTGCCTACATATAAATCTATAGAGACTCACATATATCCTCATATATACATGTATTTACACCCCCAGGAATACATAATCAGGGTGGTTTTATTGTTGTATGCTGTATGAAAATGGGATTATATATATATATATACATATATACGTATATATATATACACGTATATACGTGTGTGTATATATATATATACACACACACACATACATACGTATATACGTGTATATATATATATATATATATATTTTTTTTAGATGGAGTCTCACTCTGTCACCCAGGCTGGAGTGCAGTGGCGCCATCTCAGCTCACTGCAAGCACTGCCTCCCAGGTTCACGCCATTCTCCTGCCTCAGCCTCCCCGGTAGCTAGGACTACAGGCGTCCACCACCACACCCAGCTAATTTTTTGTATTTTTTTTAGTAGAGACGGGGTTTCACTGTGTTAGCCAGGATGGTCTCGATCTCCTGACCTCATGATCTGCCCACCTTGGCCTCCCAAAGTGATGGGATTACAGGTGTGAGCCACCATACCCAGCCGAAAATGGCATTATATTATACATGATTTTCCACGTTCTGTTTTTCTTAACCAAAAATCAATACCTAGTTGAAATCCCTGCAAGTTATTACAATTTTAAGTCCGGTGTTTCTGAATACACAAATCATGAATGTACTGCCTGATGAGTTTCCACAGTGAATATACCCATGTAACCAGCACCCAGATCAAGACATAAATTATTACCGGTGCCCGAGAACTGCTACCTCTCCCAACATGCCTCCTCCCCTTGACCTCCCACCTCCACAAGGGTATCCATCCTCCTGACTTGTAACAGCATCAATTTCTTTAGTCTGTTTTGTGCCTTACGTAAAAGAAACATTCAGTACAAACTTTTTTGCACGTTATATTCTTGACATTTATAATGTTGTTGCATGTAGTTGTGGCTTGTTCGTTCTGGTTGCGGTATACTATCCCATTATGTGACTATACCAGAACTTATCGATCTATTCTCCTTCTAATAGGCATTGGGGTTATTATAGCCAGTGCTGCCATGAACATTTTTGTTCATTAATTGATTATTTTTAATGGCTGTATAATATTCCTTGCTATGGAGGACCACCCTTTATTCAGCCATCCTACTTTTATTAGGTGTTTACTTTGTTTCCTGTTCTTGACCACTAAAGCAAAGCTGCAATAAATATTGTATATATGTCCCTATGTAGAGATACTAATCTATCTCTACTAATGGAACAATGTATTAGTCCGTTTTCATGCTGCTGATAAAGACATACCCGAGACTGGATAATTTACAAGGAAAAAGAGGTTTAATGGACTTGCAGTTCCACGTGGCTGGGGAGGCCTCACAATCATGGCAGAAGGTAAAAGGCACATCTCACATGGCGGCAGACAAGAGAACTTGTGCAGGGAGACTCCCGTTTATCAAACCATCAGATCTCCTGAGACTTGTTCACTTCCACAAGAACAGCATGGAAAGACCCGCCCCCATGATTCAATTCCTCCCACTAGGTCCCTCCCACAACATGTGGGAATTGTGGGAGCTACAATTCAAGATGAGATTTGGGTGGAGACACAGCCAAACCATATCAGACAGATTGCAGGAAGTCAAATTGCTGGTTAGGGTAGTAATTGCCTTTTAAAAGTAAATGCTGTTGCTTGTTTTTAAAACAAAACAAAACAAAACAAAACCCTGTGACAATGCCATTACTGTCAGCAACACCTAAAAATTCCCCTTTCCCTCATCTCTGCCAGCATTGGATGTTAGAGTTCTTTCTGTGTTTTGTGAATCTCATGAGTATAAAATGATATTAGCATGATATATTCCCTGACCACTAGACAATTTAAGCACCTTTTCATGTGTTTGGACTTGTTCTTCATATTTTTTGCTCATTTTTTTTCTTTTGGTCTATACATCTTTTTCTCATCAATTTGTAAGATATTTTTGTGTACTGTAGAAATTGACCCTTTAGGCCAGGCACAGCGGCTCATACCTGTAATCCCAGCACTTCGGGAGGCTGAGGTGGGGGGTCACGAGGTCAGGAGATCGAGACCATTCTGGCCAACATGGTGAAACCCCTTCTCTACTAAAAATACAAAAATTAGCTGAGCGTGGTGGTGTGCGCCTGTAATCCCAATTACTCAGGAGGCTGAGGCAGGAGAATCGCTCGAACCCGGGAGGTGGAGATTGCAGTGAGCCAAGATTGTGCCACTGCAGTCCTGCCTAGGCGACAGAATGAGACTCCATCGCAAAAAAAAAAAAAAAAGGAAATTAACCCTTTATTATACATTTTTGTCCACATCTATTGTTTATTGACTTTGTTCATGTTACCTTTTGCCACTGAGAACTCAAAATAAAACCCACACCCCCACTAACCAACTGAGTGGAACTCCTCTTGGCCAAGGGCACCCCAGAAAGACCTTAAAAACTGTGTTCCCTGCCATGAGAGATGGGAGGTTGGAAACATCTCATTATACCATCTCCCTCTGCAGTTTAGACGCAACAACTAACCAAAATTAATGCTGAAATAGAGATCATAAGACTGATGGAAGGGACTCTCTGTGGCAATAAGATACCAAATTATAAACGAGACCTAAAGCCACGCCAGGCAAGGGTTAAGTCACACGCTCCTACACTTAAAGAATCAACTATGGGCCGGGCGTGGTGGCTCACACCTGTAATCCCAGCACTTTGGAAGGCCGAGGCAGGTGGATTGCCTGAGGTTGGGAGTTTGAGACCAGCCTGACCAACATGGAGAAACCCCATCTCTACTAAAAATACAAAAAAACTAGCTGGGCATGGTGGCGGGTGCCTGCAATCCCAGCTACCGGGAGGCTGAGGCAGGAGAATCGCTTGAACCCGGGAGGTGGAGGTTGCAGTGAGCTGAGATCGAGCCATTGCACTCCAGCCTGGGCAACAAGAGCGAAACTCAGTCTCAAACAAAAAAAAAAAAAAAAAAAAAGGAATCAAGTATGTTCTAACTATGTTCTAATTGCCACAAGGATTTTTCTTTTCCCTTTTATTCTAGCAACTAAACAAGCACTGGTTTTGAGATAAGCAGTGTTGATGCAATTGCAGCTTACCCACCACCAAACACTAACTGACCCCCCAACCCTCTGTTCTACCAGCCATCACTTCAGCTTTGATAGGGCCTAATTGTTATCCATTTAAATATTAAGTCTGCACCCCAAAGTGAACATAGGGTGTAACCTGTTCAGCATAAATCTTTGTTCCCTACTCCCTCGAAGTGTCTGCTGGAGGCTACACTTCGCAGCCTGTGGGATAGCCAGCCTGCAGGCTATATAACCCTTTATAAGAAATAAAGTCTCCTTTCCTGTCTGAGCATGAAGACTCATGCCTGTAATCTCAGAACTTTGGAAGGCCGAGGTGGGCAGATCACCTGAGGTCAGGAGTTCGAGACCAGTCTGGCCAACATGGTGAAACCCCGTCGCTACTAAAAATACAAAAATTAGCTGGGCATGGTAGCACATGCCTATAATCCCAGCTACCCGGGAGGCTGAGACAGAAGAATCGTTTGAACCCGGGAGGTGGAGGTTGCAGTGAGCCGAGATCACACCACTGCACTCCAGCCTGGGCGAGAGTGCAAGATTCTGTCTTGAGGAAAGAGAGGAGAGAGAGAAAGAAAGAAAAGAAGAAAAAGAAAGAGAAAGAAAAGACATGAGGCGAGGCAAGCCTCTTGCAGATAAGGTTGATTAAGACATGCCCAGAAAGGTTGGGCATAAGGGAGACAGTGCAGGAGAAAAAAATTCTCCAGCTGCCTCTGAGGGGAGTGCACTGCGGTGTCTTAAGGAGGGTGACATACATAATTCATGAGGTTAGGGGAGTGTCCACATGTGCAGGGTGGAATTTAAGAATCACAGGCGTAGTAAGGGGTTATGCTAACGCATACATCACATGAGCAGAAAATGGCAGATAAGCCCCTCCTTGGGCGGGAAGTTTAGTAAAGATGGGTCTGGTCTTGTGCACATGTGGGTGATAGGGTTAACTCCTTTGAGTGAGATTTATGTTGGGATATTGCTTATTTTAGTTTTTCAAGGTCCTGCGATCAGCGAGTATGGTGCCTTGCGTAAGATTTATTGGGGGTTGCTGTTTATCTTAGTTTCTTCAAACAGCTTGCAAGGTCTGGTCAGTATGTATGGAAAAATACATTAGTGGGCGTGGGCCAAGTTCTATCCCTATGGCCTCATAGGTACTTATTCAAAAAAGCCTATTTACTGTTGCAATGTATCTGGTATCCAGTCTCCTTACCAAATATTGTTACTCTAAAAGTTTTTTAATAGAATTGTTACAGTAGGTAGCTAGTCAGACATAAACAGGACAGGAGAGCACCCCACCCCTTCCCCGCCAACCACCACCAGGAATGTCAGATGTCAGGTGACCATCAGGTCATGGTCAGCCGGTTAACTGTCTCTCTAAAATAATAATTGGTCACAGCCAGCACCAGGGAAAAGCAGTTTCCCAATAGATAAAAACACCTGAAACTGATGATCAGCGGTTTCCCAATAAGAGCTCAGGAATTGGGCGAGTGGGCTGGAGCATGTGCATTAAGGGGCAAAATGGAGGAGTTTAAGTGGTATATGACCTTCTGGGGGCATTCTATTGGTAAAGGGAAGAACGCCTCAGGTGAGCATGCGTACACCTCCAGTAAACACACTGCGCATGCTCACCTCCCAATTGCTGGCAGGCCACCGCGCATGTGGGCAGCCCCCCTAAGGGAAGAATCAAGGGGAAAAGGATGCAAGATGCGGGAAGTAGGCCAGCATATACAACCCCAAGTCCAAGGTGAAATGAGGCACTTGACCTCCAAGATGCCCCCTTGGCCCTCTTCCAAATACTTTACTTTCTTTTCATTCCTGCCCTAAAGCTTTTGTTATTATTATTATTTATTATTATTGAGACAGGGTCTCACTCTGTCGCCCAGGTTGGAGTGCACTGGCGCAATCTCAGCTCATTGCAGCCTCTGTCCCCACGGGTTCAAGCAATTCTTGTGCCTCAACCTTCCGAGTAGCTGAGATTACGGGCACACACCACCACACCCAGCTAATCTTTGTATTTTTGTGGAGACGGGGTTTTGCCATGTTGCCCAGGCTGCTCTCAAACTCCTGGACACAAATGATCTGCCCACCTTGGCCTCCCAAAGTGCTGGGATTACAGACGTGAGCCACTGCGCCCAGCTGGCTCTAAAGATTTTTTTTTTTTTTTTTTTT
>NW_026652282.1:15595103-15662517 GCF_009828535.3 Hylobates moloch
AGTGCAGTGGCGCAATCTCGGCTCACTGCAAGCTCCGCCTCCCGGGTCCACGCCATTCTCCTGCCTCAGCCTCCCGAATAGCTGGGACTACAGGCGCCCGCCACTACGCCCGGCTAATTTTTTTGTGTGTTTTTAGTAGAGACGGGGTTTCACTGTGTTAGCCAGGATGGTCTCGATTTCCTGACCTCGTGATCCGCCCGTCTCGGCCTCCCAAAGTGCTGGGATTACAAGCATGAGCCACCGCGCCTGGCCTCTAAAGCTTTTTAATAAATTTTCACTCCTGCTCTGAAACTTGCCTGGGTCCCTTTTTCTGCCTTATGCCCCTTAGTTGAATTCTTTCTTCTGAGGAGCCAAGAATTGAGGTTGCTGCAGAACCATATGGATTCACTGCCAGTAACGGGGTCTCTTGGGTTTTCAAGGTAGACAATTATAGCATCAGCAAATAGAATTCATTTATATCTCTTCTTTTAGGGTTGCCTGCTTAAGCAAACAAAAATACAGAATGCCCAGCTAAATATGAATCTCAGATAAATAAGGAATTTTTTTTAGTATAAGTATGTCCCAAGTACTGTATGGCACATACTTATATTAAAAAGTGATTCATGATTCATTTGAAATTCAAATTTACCTGGGTGTTCTGTATTTTATCTAACAACCCTCTTTCTTTCCCAGTGAGGATGCCTACTGCTTTATTTTCTTTTTCTGTTGCATTTGCTGAAGCCTGTAAGACTGGTTCTCATTCTGGGCTACACATTAGCATCAGCCAGGAAGCTCTGAAAAAAAAAAAACCTCCTATGGCAGGCAGGCCCTTAGGCTCAGAGATTTAATTGCTGTATATATACACATATTTAAAAGCTTCCCAGATGATTCTAATGGGCATCTGGGGTTGAGAAGCACTGCCTTAAAACCATGTTAAATAATAACGTTAGTAAGCATCAAGAATCTTGTTCTTGATCTTAATTAAATATTTCCAGTGTTTTGACATTTAAAATAACACTTGTTGGTTTTTAGTAAATATCCTTGGTTTTGTTTACATAGTTTCCATCTAGCCCTGTTTAAGTTTTGATTAGGAATGGTTGCTTTTAGCACCTATTAATATGATTATGTGGTTTTGAGAAAAGAAAAATAGAACAGTCTGGGCTATGTGAGGTCTGCAGGCCCAGAAAGACATGAATATGGGACTTTCATTCCTCCCTGCTCCCCCTCTCCCCATGCCTGGGGGCAATTGTTTAAAGTCATTTTGTTCCCAACCAGCTGTTTCACCCTTTGCCTTCTTGCTCCTAGACTTTGGGTTTGTTTGTTTTTTTCGAGATAGGGTCTCTCTCTTTCACCCAGGCTGGAATGCAGTGGTTTGATTTCAGCTCACTGCAGCCTCTACCGCTCAGGCTCAAGCGATCCTCCTGCCTCAGCCTCCCGAGTAGCTGGGACCACAAGCGCACATGACCATGCCCAGCTAATTTTTTTTATTTTTTGTAGAGACAGGGGTCTTCCAATGTTGCCCAGGCTGATCTTGAACTCCTGGGCTCAAGTGATTCACCTGCCTTGGCTTCCCAAAGTGTTGGGATTACAGGCATGAGCCACTGACTGGCCTGGAATTTGTAATAGAAAGAACCATGTATATAGCCCTTCAGTAGTTTTTTATTTTAATGTAAATTCTTGGTAAACAACTCAGGAACTGCCTCTTCCTTTCCTTTAAAAATCCACTTGTAGGCCAGGGTGGTGGCTCACACCTGTAATCCCAGCACTTTGGGAGGCTGAGGCAGTCGGATCATGAGGTCAGGAGATCGAAACCATCCATCCTGGCTAACATGGTGAAACCCCGTCTCTACTAAAAATACAAAAAAATTAGCCGGGTGTGGTGGTGGGTGCCTGTAGTCCCAGCTACTGGGGAGGCTGAGGCAGGAGAATGGCGTGAACCCGGGAGGCGGAGCTTGCAGTGAGTGGAGATCGTGCCACTGCACTCCAGCCTGGGCGATGAGCGAGACTCTGTCTCAAAAAAAAAAATCCACTTGTAACTGCCACTAATCCAGAGTGTATATTCAGGGCAACTTGAATCTGTTCTCTTGAGGACTAATCTCTGACCTTTATTCCCTCTTGCCCAAATTCCTATCTAAGGGACCTGGGAAGTTACGCCATAACATCACAAACCATATAACATCACAAACCATAACATCTCATCAGGTGAATTTTATTTAACTCTATATAACGTGTTACTTTCCAACCTGACTCACATAACACCACCAGACAGAGAAGAAAATCAAAATATTGCTAGTGAAGTGGCGGGAGTGGCAGCTATGGAGCTGCTGGAGGAGAGAGAAACATTGCTGCGTGGTTAGAAAAAATATTTGGGCCGGGCTCGGTGGCTCACACCTGTAATCCCAGCACTTTGGGAGGCCGAGGCGGGCGGATCACAAGGTCAGGAGTTTGAGACCAGCCTGGCCAATATGGTGAAACCCCATCTCTAATAAAAACACAAAAATTAGCCAGGCATGGTGGGGGGCACCTGTAGTCCCAGCTACTAGGGAGGCTGAGGCAGGAGAATCGCTTGAACCCGGGAGATGGAGGTTGCAGTGAGCCGAGATGGTGCCACTGCACTCCAGCCTGGGCAACAGAGTGAGACTCTGTCTCAAAAAATAATAATAAATAATAAAAATATATATATATTATATATATATTTGGAGATCATCCCATTCCACAGTATGAGGTGAACCCACGTACCACAGAGATTTTACATCACCTTTCAGAATGCAACAGGGTCTGGGACAGGGATGTCTACCTGGTAATAGAGGACTTGAAGCAGAAAGCAAGTGAATACGAGTCAGAAGCCAAGTATCTCCAAGACCTTCCCATGGAGAGTGTGAATTTTTTCCCCTGCCAATCTCTCTAGCACTGGTTCCAGGTATCTGAATGCTTTGGTTGGCAGTGCAGTGGCCCTCGAAACAAAGGATGCCTCACTAACTAGTTTTATCCCTCTAGTGAATGATTTGACCTCTTACCTCTTTCGTACCAAATCCAAAAGTGAAGAAATCAAGATTGAACTGGAAAAATTTGAAAAAAAATCTAACTGCAACTTTAGTATTAGAAAAATGTCTACAAGAGGATCTCAAGAAAGCAGAGTCGCATCTGTCTACAGAAAGGGACAAAGCTGATCATCGTCATCAGAACATGGACTTTCTAAAACCAAAGTCAGTGGAATCCAGATTTGGAATCAAGGCTGCAGAGGGAGCAACTTTCAGCCAGAAGCACAGATGCTTCTCTGTCTCATCAGTCCCTAGTAGCACTGTCGGAGAAACTGGCAAAATTAAAACAACAGACTATACCTTTGAAGAAAAAATTGGAGTCCTAGTTAGACTTAATGCCGAATCCATCCTTGCTCAAGTGAAAATTGCAGAAGCAAAGTGAGAATTAGATAGCATTGAAGCTGAACTTACAAGAAGAGTAGACATGATGGAACTGTGACAAGAGCCAAATAAACAGCCTTTTCCCTAACAAAGTAAATTGAATAGGACTTTACAGAGTTCTTTTTCCTCTTGGCATTTCTTAATAACAAAATTTTCTGTGTTCTTACATTACAGAATGTCATAATTGATAGAATATGGTTTCTAACTGTATTGCATTTTTGTGCCCAAATACATCGTTTTCATTAAAAAAAAATCAAAATATCTTACCCCAAAATATGTGTTTTTTTGCCATATTTTGAAATGGTCCTGCAAAGCCATCTTTGGTGGGGGAAGGTTTGCATCTGTAAAGAATCTCCGTTAATATAACTAGATCTTCCCCTTCCAGACCCTCCCAATCCTGAAGAGATAAACTGAGAGTCTGGCACCTTTTAAAGGTCTGAATAGGAAACATTTGCCGTCTATTGTCTCTAAGGGCATTCATCTGTGACACTTCCTAGCAACCTTGGTCTCCACAACCCCTTATCTTAACCCAGACACTCCTTTCTGTTGATGCCAGGTCTTTAGATAATAATTTAACTCTTTCAACCAATTGCCAATCAGAAAATCTTTGAATCCACCTGTGACTTGAAAGCCCCCGACTTCAAGTTGTCCCACCCTTCCAGATCCAAGAAATGTATATCTCACATGTATTGGTTCATGTCTTATGTCTCCCTAAAACGTATAAAACTAAGCTGTAACCCAACCACCTTGGGCACATGTTCTCAGGACCTCTTGAGACTGTGCCTCAGGCCATGGCCACTCATACTTGGCTCAGAACAAACCTCTTTAAATGTTTTACAGAGTTTCACTCTTTTTATCTCACTCCTGGGTTGCAGTCCTTATACTTGGCCCAAATAAACTCTACTCAGATGAATTTTGCCTCAGATGCTGGGCGCATTAGCTCACGCCTATAATCCCAACACTTTGGGAGGCTGAGGCAGGAGGATCACTTGAGCCCAGGAGTTTGAGACCAAACTGGGCAATATAGTGAGACCCCATTTCCAAAACGAATAAAAGAAGTATTAAAAAATGTGCCTCAGCTTCTTCCTTTTAGGTTGGCAGTTTTCTCCTTTAGTTCATTGATGCAAAGAGTCACACTGCTAGGTTTCTTCATATTGAAGAACTTTCTAATTCTGTTGTTCAATGCCAAAGTCTGTTTGCTAATATTTTATTTAGACTTTGCATCTATATTTATACATTAAGTTGAAGCTGAGGATCTGTTATTGTTGGAATTACCACTGTCTGATTTGGGTATTTAAGTAACCTTGGCTTTGTAAAACAAACTGGTGAACTTTGTATCTTTTTTTCCTACTTTCTGAAATAGTTTAAATTGTTGCTACTCAAAGTGTGGTCCAGGAACCAACAATATCTGCCTTACCTGGAGCTCGCTAGAAATGCAGAGTTTAGGGTCCCGCCCCAGCTCTACTGCATCTGAATCTGCATTTTAACAAGAGCCACAGGTTATCTGTGTACACATTCATTTTGAGAGAAGTGGGTACAAATACCATTAGACTCATTTGTCCACTAAAGGTTAGATAAAACTCAGCCATGGGCGATGCAGTCCTGGTGTCTGTTTCACAGTGGATTGCTACTCCCCTTCCCGATCTCTTCTGTGATAATTGGTCTATTTCAGTAATTGGTCTATTTTGGTAACTTCAGTTTTGCAAAGAAATCATCCATTTCCTCTAAATTTTTCATATTTACTTGTTACTGCTTCTTAAGACTTTTTAAAATTTATAGTTATGTCACCTTTCTGACTCCTCCTCTTGTGAACTTCTGCTTTCTTTCTCTTTTTCTTGATCTGGCTTATAAGAGATTTGTCTCTATCGTTAGTCTTTTCTTTTCTTTTCTTTTTTGAGACAGTTTTGCTCTTGTTGCCCAGGCTGGAGTGCAGTGGTGCGATCTCGGCTCACTGCAACCTCCGCCTCCCAGGTTCAAGCAATTCTCCTGCCTCAGCCTGGCTCAGCCTCCTGAGTGAGTAGCTGGGATTACGGGCATGCGCCACCACGCCCAGCTAATTTTTTTTGTATTTTTAGTACAGACGGGGTTTCTCCATGTTGGTCAGGCTGGTCTCGAACTCCTAACCTCAGGTGATCACCCGCCTCGGCCTCCCAAAGTGCTGGGATTACAGTCGTGAGCCACGGTGCCCGGCCTCATTAGTCTTTTCTAAGTACCAGTTTTACATTTATTTCTCCTTTGAGCTATTTGGGGGGAGGGTATTTGTTTTCTATTTCACTTGTTTCAGCTTTTATCTGTACAAATTCTCTTCTGATTTCTGTTGGTTTATTATTTTGCTGTTTTTTTCCCTAATTTCTTATGATTGGTATAGGTTATTAATTTTTAGAAATTTTTAAAAATAATGAAGGCATTTAAGGCTATAAATTTTCCTTTAAGCTCTGCTTTCACTGTGTGGTCAGTTTTAGTGTGAAGTGTTCTTTTCATTAGTTTCTAGACAGTAATTTCCCTTTTAATTTCCTTTTTATTCTTTTTTTTTTTTTTTTCTTTTTTGAGATGGAGTCTTGCACTTTGGCCCAGGCTGGAGTGCAGTGGCACCATCTCGGCTCACTGCAAGCTCCACCTCTCGGGTTCATGCCATTCTCCTGCCTCAGCCTCCTGAGTAGCTGGGACTACAGGCGCCCACACCCACGCCCAGCTAATTTTTTGTATTTTTAGTAGAGACGGGGTTTCACCATGGTAGCCAGGATGGTCTCGATCTCCTGACCTTGTGATCCGCCCGCCTCAGCCTCCCAAAGTGCTGGGATTACAGGCATGAGCCACCGCGCCCTGCCTAATTTCCTCTTTATTCTAAGGAGTTTCCAGGAGTGTTTCTTATTTTCCACATTTAAAATATTTCAAACTTCAAATTTTCACTCTTTCATTATTCCTTAAAATTTTAATAAGATTTTCCCTGCGGCCACATACCTGATCTATTTCTGTAAATGTGTCATGGACATATTAACAAAATGTATATTTTCTGTTTGAAGAATGTAAGGATCTCTATGTACTTGTTATACTAAATTGTTGGTTGTCTCAATCACTTTGTCTATGCCCTTACTGACTTTTTTGCTTATTAGGTATACCCAGTTCTGAAAGAAGTGAATTGAAACACTCTACTAAAACTGTATTTTGGCCAGGCGCGATGGCTCACGCTTGTAATCCCAGCACTTTGGGAGGCCAAGGCAGGCAGATCACTTGAGGTCAGGAGTTCGAGACCAGCCTGGCTAACATGGCGAAACCCCATCTCTACTAAAAATACAAGAGTTAGCTGGGAATGGTGGTGGGTGCCAGTAGTCCCAGCTACTTGGGAGGCTGAGGCAAGAGAATTGCTTGAGCCTGGGAGGCAGAGGTTGCAGTGAGCCGAGATTGCACCACTACACTCCAGCCTGGGCGACAGATGGAGACTCCGTCTTGAAAAAAAACAAAACTATATTTTTATTCTGTTTGTATTTCTATATTTTTTCATTTTATGATTTTAGTGTCTACATTATTTAGTGCACATAAGTTTATGAATGTTGTATATTATTAATTGTACATTCTTATTATACACAAGTTCTTCTTCATCCTGCTTAGGGTTTTGAACTTCAAGTTTCTCCATACCTCTGCTCTTCCTGCTTTCTTCTTATTGGCATTTTTCTGAAATCTTTTTGGCATATTGTTTTCAATTTTTCTCTCTCATTTTATTTTTGCATTTTTCCCTGTGAGCAGCATATACCTGGATTTTTACTTTTAACTCTGTCTGATAGTCTCTGTGTTTTCTTGAGTAAATTCAGTTTAATCACCTCTGGTAAGTTGACTGATATACTTGATTTCATTTTATTCATCTTACTCTATTAAACAACAGTTTAATATTTCCTCTATATTTTCTAGTTAAATTAAATTGCTGCTCATTCCATTTTCCCCTTTGTGAATACCTACTGTTGTTAGACTTTTATGGAACTTATAGGTATATGGGCTTTTTAAACATGCCTTTATGTGAGATTTTAAGTGATAAAGTAACAGATACATTCATGGAGTTGAAAGACAAGTTGGTGTCCTTTTGACTGTAACTCAAGTGATCTTTCCACAATACCAGGGCTTTGGAGCAAAACCAAGAATTTCCTTTTTTTTCTTTTTTTTTGAGACAAAGTCTCACTCTGTTGCCTAGGCTGGAGTGCAGTAGTGCAATCTTGACTCACTGCAACCTCCACTTCCCGGGTTCAAGTGATTCTCCTGTGTCAGCCTCCTGAGTAGCTGAGATTACAGATGTGTGCCACCACACCCAGCTAATTTTTGTATTTTTAGTAGAGACAGGGTTTTGCCTTTTTGGCCAGGCTGGTCTTGAACTCCTGACCTCAGGTGATCTGCCTGCCTCTGCCTCCCAAAGTGCTGGAATTACAGGCATGAGCCACCACACCCAGCCCCAAACCAAGCATTTCTAACTGAAAAACATGGCTCATGCTCAGCCCAGCTTAGGGTCAGGGTTATCACTCTATCTGGGCACAAATCTCATGTTGAATTGTAGCTCCCACAATTCCCTTGTGTTGTGGGAGGGACCCAGGGGGAGGTAATTGAATCATGGGGGCGAGTCTTTCCTGTGCTGTTCTCGTGATAGTGAATAAGTCTCACGAGATCTGATGGTTTGATAAAGGGGAGTTCCCCCGCACATGCACTCTTGCCTGCCACCGTGTAAGATGTCTCTTTGCTCTTCCTTCATCTTCTGCCATGATTGTGAGGCCTCCGCAGCCACGTGGAACTGTGAGTCCATTAAACCTCTTTCCTTTATAAATTACCCAGTCTTAGCTAGTTCTTTATTAGCAGTGTGAGAACAGACTAACACAGGCCCTTACCCAGTCATTGACCTAGAGGGGCTGGACTGCCATAGCGGGATCACAGCCCCCGATGACTCCCTTCCTGGGGTCCCTGGGCCTGTGGGGAGGACAGCCATCCTAGCAGGAGCCTATCTGGTGTTGTCATTTTAGAAAGCCTTCCAGAGAATGTACTTGGAGCTCCTAGTAAGAGATCTCGGGCCAAGGAAAATGTCACATTTCTTTGCTCTTGGCAGGAATCCCAGCTCCTTGGCTTGGGAGCACCCTTTCTCCCATGCTGAACAGAAACTTCATTTGGCCGTTATGTTCACCGCCAATTAATAAATTACAGGAGAACAAATTAATTTACTTATCACTCGCAGCTTGGGAGATAAACTTGTTCAAAGCAGGGAAAGTGGGGTGATAAAAAGATCCCTGCAGGAAAAACGTTGGGGATCCCTGGGGCACTCACATGTTGGGTCTGAGTGGGTGACATCACTCTTCATTACAAAGCTCTCAGAGGATCCGCAGCAGGGGCACCTCGTCCACACCCCCCGCCCCCAGCTGGCCTCCAAAGAGTGTGGTGAGGTTCCAAATGAGGTGACAACATTGGAACTTGCTGCATCCTGAACATGTGCACTGAGTGATGAGGGTGCTGGCGCTGTGGTTGTGGGGACCCTGACTACACAGCCCTGGGTGTGGCTCAAAGTGACAGTCTCCCACTGCCTACCAGCGCTACAGACCCCACCCTGCAAATCTCCTAAAGGGAGAAAACCTGCTCCCCGCTCCAAGCACTTGGTTGCAGTAGGAACACCTGGGAACACATGAAAGCGTGCTGGGTGGGGTCAGGAGGCTCAGCTCTGTCTGCTTGGGCTCACCGCTAATGTGTGTGAGCTGGGGCTTGCGTTTCCTCGCCTACAACAAAAGTGACGAACAGAATGCAGGGAAGGCCCAGGTAGCACCCCCACCCTGTGAGTTCTGCCTCCCCCTGCGCTGCTGCCTGTGGGTTGTGTGTGAAGCACGTGAGGCCCTGTCCCTCAGTGCTCAGCGATGCCGCTGGTGGTCTGAGATGATGTTGGTGGTGATGGTGAAAACTCACACACTAGCACTTCTTCCAAGCCCATTGGTATTTTGGGGGCTTCACCCATATTAACTCATTAATCTTCACAACCAGCCTATATGAGGTTACTGTTATTATCACTCCTATTTTACACAGGAAGAAACAGACACAGGTGAAGCCACTTGTCAACATTGTGTAGCTGGTACGCGGTGGGGCAGAGCCCAGTCAGGCTCCGGGGCCTGTGTGTGGGCACTACTGTGTGCTGTCTGGGTCTGTCCTGGTAGCCGAGTTAACCAAAAGCAGCACAGAGATCATGAAACTTCATTCTAACCTGAGCTTTCAACCTCCTCCCTCTCATCAAATTTTACTTAAAAAATTTTCAGAAACTAGCAAGAGTCGAAGTGGCCCGATGTCCCCTCCTTCTATTTCCCCTGCCCCTTGTCCCCGTGACCCTGGGGGCAACTGCAGGAGGGAGGTGACCCTGGGGCTGGGGAGAGGATTCTCCTGGCGTTTGCTCTTTTTCCTGGCTGCCCAGGTGCACCCTTAGCCATGTCCAGTCCTCAGGCTTTCCCCAAGAGGGAGAATAACGGGGGCATGGGCCAAAATCCTGAGCTGAAGTATAAAGGCCCCAAATAAAGCAATTATAAATGGAAACTCTGAGGCTGTGATTCACTCAAGCAACATGACTCATGTTCTGCTAAGGTTTCCGTGAACAATATGTTCACAGTCTGATTTAATTATAGCCTAGATTTACTGCTGCCTCGGGGAGCCTCCGAAGCTCACCCCATCCCTCACTACCCCCAGCGCGGCGCCTGGTGAAACGCCTCCCAGTGCGAGAGTGGGAGCAGGCACTGGAAATGGTTTTTTGCAGGTGCTATGTGTCACATCGTGCACAGTGGACAGCTCTTGGGACCTCAGCTGGGCGGGGAGGCAGAGTCCTCAAATAAGAGCTCTGGGGTACAGCTCAAGCCCCCGGGGATGGGGGAGATTGTGCTTCCTGGGCTTCCCCTCGGTGCAGGGGCTCCTGCAGAGTTGAGGTTTGTCAGCGCCGAGTGTGGGCGCCTAGAGTGATCGATTGAGAGAGAGGATCCAGTCACAGCTCCCTCACGCGAGGGTGGAGGGAAATCCGGGGCTGCCTGCCGAGCTCGGGGGCGTTCCCGATAACACCGGACAGAAAATGTCCCACTTCTCATCGCTTTGTGCTTTCAGTGAGAACCCCCCGGAGGTACCGCATTTAAAGGGGATAACTTCAAACGTGGTGATGTGGCCACAATTATATCCTCGTTATCAGAAAAAAAACTGTAGGTCCCCTCCCTCTGCAAAGCACGAAAGCGTTTGTGTGCATTTCAATGTGACAGAATGCTGTCCCCCAGTATCTGTTGCTATGTGCTCTTTCCACGCCCCCCGCACCCCGGCCCTGTTTGCTTGAGTAATGAGAGTGGAAGAGGGCAGCCCACTACTGTGCGCTTTAGTGTTGTCAGCTCCGTTAATTTGCATGTCACATAAGCGAGGCGTAATAGTTTCATTTGCGCATGTCCCAAATATTGCCCGGGACATGCTTGTGCTAAAACCAGATTCCTTGTTTACCTGAAATCCAAATCTATTTTTTTGAGACGGAGTCTCACTCTGTCACCCAGGCTGGAGTACAATGGCACCATCTCGGCTCACTGCAACCTCTGCCTCCCAGGTTCAAGTGATTTTCCTGCCTCAGCCTCCAAGTAGCTGGGACTCCAGGCGTGCATTAGCACGCCTGCCTAATTTTTGTGTTTTTAGGTAGAGATGGGGTTTCGCCATGTTAGACCTCCCAAAGTGCTGGGATTACAGGTGTGAGCCAGTGCACTGGGCCTTAAATCCAAATATAACTGGGTGTTTTTTGTTTTTGTGTTTTTTTTTTTTTTGAGGCAGAGTCTCACTTTGTTGCCCGGAATGTAGTGCAGTGGTGTGATCTTGGCTCACTGCAACCTTCGCCTCCTAGGTTCAAGTGATTCTCCTGCCTCAGCCTCCTGAGTAGCGGGGATTACAGGTGTGCGCCACCATGCCCGGCTAATTTTTGTATTTTTAGTAGAGACGAAGTTTCACCATGTTGGCCAGGCTGTTCTCGAACTCCTAACCTTAAGTGATCCACCCCCACCTCGGCCTGCCAAAATGCTGGGATTACAGGCCTGAGCCACCGCGCCCGGCCGGCGTTTTGTATTTTTAGTTGTCAACTCTGGCAACCCTACATGGACTTTGAAGTCATACAACCTGACTTCAGATGCCCCTCTGCCATCAAGGGCATGGGAAACTCTGGACAAATGACGTGGGCATTCGGAGCCTCCATTTATCATAACCACAACCACATCCCGGGACCATAGCAAAGATGAGAGTGAATGTACGTGAAGCACGTAGCACAGGAAGCGGTATCTCGTTGTAGTTGAAGCTGTTGGCCCTGCTGCATCCCCTTTATTGGCCGGTGCACTCATCCTGCAGCTTCTAGGAACGTTGGGTGCCAGCAACGCACAGCGACCCCCTTTTCTGGTGCATTGCCCTGGGCTGATGGGAGGTGCTTGCCTAAAAGCTTGTGTCCCATCCGTGTCCCCCCCCAACTACCCCCATTGCCACCCGCGGGCAGCCAGCAGTCACTGGCTAACTGATGTCAGAGGCTGCCTTTATCTTGCAGTGCTCACTCCAGAGCCCCCTGTGGTGTCGGGCTGGCTGGGTTCCACCTGACGCCACACCCTGCTCAGCTCCTTCCCCTGTCACTCTTGCTTCCTTCCAGGCTGCTCCCTGGAGCACACTCTTGGCATTTCACTTGTACAACATGCCTGGCCCTGGCACGCTGCTGGTGCTGGTGTGCACACTGATCACATAAGCTTGTGAGCATTCAGCGCTGAAGGCCAAGGATGCCTTGTGCTCTGCGAATGGGATCTGCTGGGGGCAGGAGGGACTTGGGGTCGGGGTACATTGCTGGGGAACAGACAAGGGATTTGTCGCCTCCTGGGAAGCTGGGAAATGGTGTGGGGTGGGCGACTGGGAGAGGACGGCCAGGGACAGCTTCAGGCCTGGTGTCCTGCAAAACCTGACACCTAGCAGATGGGAAGATGCGGCTCAGCTACCTCCTCCCAGAGCCAGGCTGAGGAGGCCACGTGGGCCCAGGAGGTTCAGCCTCAGCTGGGCTGTGCTTGGGGAAATCATCAGGACTCACTCAATGCAGAAAAATGACATGAATTAGGGGGCTCGCCTGGGTGCCACGCGAACCTCTCCCTGTCTCTCCACCTTGCAGGCATGCTTCTGGGTACCGACACTTGTTCTTCCAGGAGGAGTGGTGGCAAGGAGGAATCCTTTGGCCTCCAACCCTGGAAGAAGGCGTATAGTTTTAAAGGGCAAGGCTTGGCTTTGAATTGCAGCTCTGCCACTTCTTTCTCTTTTTGTTTCTCTCCCTTCCCTTCCCTTCCCTTCTCTTCCCTTTTCCTTCCCTTTCCCTTTCCTTGCCCTTTCCCTTTTCCGACAGTCTTTCTCTGTTGGCCAGGCTGGAGTGCAGTGATGCGCTCTCTGCTCACTGCAATCTCTACCTCCCTGAGTTCAAGAGATTCTCCTGCCTCAGCCTCCTGAGTAGCTGGGACTACAGGCACGTGCCATCATGCCCACTTAATTTTTGTGTTTTTAGTAGAGATGGGGTTTTACCATGTTGGCCAGGCTGGTCTCGAACTCCTGACCTCAAGTGATCTGCCTGCCTCGATCTCCCAAAGTGCTGGCATTACAGGCGTGAGCTACTGCACCCGGCCCCATCTCTGCCACTTCTATACAGGCGCTGGAATCCAGACCAGCTTCTGAACATCTGTAAGCCTCAGTTTCCCTGTCCACAGAAGGGGGCGATAATGCCTTTTCTCAGAGAGGTGGCGTGAGGAACAAATGGCGTGTGAGGGATGAGTGTGCCTAGGATATGGGGAATGGATGTTCTGCTTGTTTTCTTTGCCCTAGAAATCACTGTACTTCAACCTGAATTTCCAAAGAACATTGTCAGACACCTAAAGAGAAGATCACTTGAAGGAAGTTGAATTTTGATATTTGAAGTTTAACTGTTTTGCCACTCACAGTACAGTTACTTACTTTTTTTTTTTTTTTTAAAGACAGAGTCTTGCCATGTTGCCCAGGCTGGTCTCAAACTCCTGGGTTCACACCATCCTCTTGCCTCAGCCTCCTGAGCAGCTGGGACTATGGGTGTGTGCCACCACACCCAGCTAATTCTTAAATTTTTGGTAGAGATGGAGTCTCACTATGTTGCTCAAGCTGGTCTCAAACTCCTGGGCTCACATGATCTTCCTGCCTCAGCTTCCCAAAGTGCTGGGATTGCAGGCACGAGCCACGGTGCCAGGTCAATTGCTTACATTTTAATGGCCAAAGGGAAGAAGATGTTCTCTAACTTCTGAAAGTGTTCGGAAAAACTGCAGAGCTTAAATGACTGCTGAGAGACTTGGGATTCTGAACAGACCCTGCGAGGGGCCAGAGTTTGGGGATTGGTGATCTTAGACACAGCTACCGCCACTTTCTGATGGAGAGAGGGTCCTCTGAGTGGAGCGAGTGGCCGAGGTCGAGGTCGTAGAGCCCAGCCCCACTAGGAGGCACGGGAGGGCCCTGAGGAGGGACAGCAGGCAGGGTCCCACTTAGAAGTACCGCAATGGCTGTGTCTTCCTTGGTCCTTCCAGGTCGTTGCTGCTTGTGATTCTTTCCCAGGGTCCATGTGGGAGGAAACAGCTCACAGGTCATCAATGAGACATCGGAGAGAGCTGCTAGGTGTTGGGGCAGATGAGGCAGTGCTTCCATATGTGCTAACGGGCACTCCGGGTCATGAAGAGTGACCCACTTGGCAAGGCTCTGGACCTTGGTGGCCTTTGACATCCGACCCAGAGCCTATTCAGGATCCCAGTGTCTCCTTGGATTTGGAACAGGTGGCCTGGCATTCCCAGCAATGAACACCAAGCTTTTCTCATTCCTTTGGCTTGTACAGTACAGACCCCTCAGCAACTGCGCTCCATGCACGCAGCACTGTGTGGACAGTGCTTGAGTGGCGATGGCCACCGCACTGAGCTCCCTCCCCAGCTCATAGCTGAGGTCTGCACCCACTGACCAACATCTCCCCAGTTCCCCCTGGTAACCACCTTCTACTCCCTATTACTGTGAGCTGGACTTCAGATTCCACATATAAGGAGGATCATGTGATATTTGTCTGTGTCTGGCTTATTTCACTTAGCATAATGCCCTCCAGGTGCATTCATGTGGTGGCAGGACTTCCTCCTCCTTTTCTCTTTTTTTTTAGGCGGAGTCTCGCTCTGTCACCTAGGCTGGAGTGCAGTGGTGCAATTTTGGCTCACTACAACCTCCGTCTCCAGGGTTCAAGGGCTTCTCCTGCCTCAGCTTCCCAAGTAGCTGGGATTACAGGCATGCACCACCACACCCAGCTAATTTTTTGTATTTTTAGTAGAGACAGGGTTTCGCCATGTTGGCCAGGCTGGTCTTGGACTCCTGACCTCAGGTGATCCGCCTGCCTCGGCCTCCCAAAGTGCTGGGATTACAGGTGTGAGCCATTTTTTTTAAGAGACAGGACATCCAAGTCCAAGGAGACACTTGTATCCTGGGGAGGCTCTGGGTCAGGAAGCCAAAGGTCAGCAAGGTCCAGGGCCCTGATAGGGTGGGGCAGTCTCTGAGACCAGGAATACCCATTAGTACTCATGGAGGCACCGTCCCATCTGTCGCCCAAGCTGGAGTGCAGTGGCTTCATCCCAGCTCACTGCAGCCTCCACCTCCTGGGCTCAAGTGATCCTCCCTCCTCAGCCTCTTGAGTAGTTGGGACCACAGGCGTGTGCCGCCACACCTGGGCCCACTCTGCCTCTGCTATGAGTGCTCTCCCCCAATGGCCATGCAGCCCTTTCAGCGCTTTCCAGTCTTTGCTCTGATCTTTTCTTCTTGACAAGCCCTAGCCTCAGCAGCCTATTTAATACTGCTGCCTGACTCCCTCACTCCAATCTTTCTTTGAGGCCAGAGCTGGCCTCACTGTGGAATTGGCTGCATAACGTTCCGATTTGTTAAGGTCATTGCTTATCGTCTGTCTCTGCCTGAACTTAGGCTCTGAGATGGGAGGAATCACTGTTTTGTTCATGGATTCTCCCATGTGTCTAAATCAGTGCCTGGCATGTAGTAGGTGCTCACTAAATACGTGTTCAGTGCACTGACTGAGGAAACTGGAGCCCAAAATGGTTATGTGACCTGCCCAAGGCCACCCAGCACACTGGGGAAGGAGCAGGGATGGAAGCCTAGACTCTGGTACCAGGATCAGAGCTCTTAACCACCAAATGCTACTGCTCACCCAGTGACACCTGTGGCCTTTGAGTGACCTCCACCCCTCTTGTCTAGGTCTCATTGGGTTGGGCTGGCACCCTGTGCGCCCTTCCGTTTCTACCCAGGCTGGTGTCTGGGCTCTTTTGGGGGTTCCTGCTCCCACCTCTATATCCCTCCCAGGAAGTGGACTAGACTGTGTGGTCCCCACCAACTGTCCCCTCACTGCCTGTTACCCCCTCACTCTCTACCCTGTCACAGGAGCAAGAGGCAGCCAACTCCTTGTGACCTCAGCCTGGCCTAGGGGGTGGCTGGCAGCTATTAGAGTGGGCCTCGACTTTCAGAGACCCCTGAATGACATTTCACCAGCTCTCTGTGGCTGTGCCCCCAGTCCTTTGGCCTTCAGGCGAATCCTGCCCCCTGTGAATTCCTCTTCTGTCAGTTTTGTCTCGGGGAGGGTCGAGGCATAATCCCGAGGTGCTGCGGGGTCCCCGTGAGAACGAAATGCTGGCCCCGGCAGCCTCTAAGCCTCATGCCGACAGCAGCAGCGGCACCCTCTCCATGTGTCTTCCCCACGCAGGAGAGGCACCAACCGCGGGGATGCCCTTAGGGGAAGCCAAGGAACAGACCTGCAGAAATAGCTCAGCAGAGGCCCCAGGACAAAGGTGTCCACTCTGTAGTTTTTCTAGATTTGCGGGGGAAAGTGCTAATGATCATTGCAAAGTCAATGCCTCTGTGCCTGTTTTTTCTTCCGGTCAACCTCTTATTTATTTATTTACTTATTTTTGAGTCAATGTCTCACTCTGTCACCCAAGCTGGAATGCAGTGGAGCAAATCACGGCTCACTGTGGCCTCAACCTCTCAGGCTCAAGCTATCTTCCCACCTCAGAGTCTCAAGTAGCTGGGACTACAGGTGTGCATCACCACACCTGGCTAATTTTTATTTGTTAACTTTTTTGTAGAGATGGGGTCTCATTATGTTACCCAGGCTGGTCTCAAACTCCTGAGCTCAGGTGATCCACCTGCCTCAGCCTCCCAAAGTGCTGGGATTACAGGTGTGAGCTACCTCACCCAGCCCTGCATCTTTCTTTAAGGCTTAGTAAATAATTGAAATTTTAATACTCCAAGTGTGCATGAAGAATGTATGTATTCGCAAATTGTTGAGCAGACCTGTCCTCATGTCCGTCAGCTCAAGGTTAACTGTGTCACTGAGACCTTCTATGTCCTTGATGATATTTTGGTCAGCTTGACCTACCAGTAGTAAAAAAAAGATGTCTCAAAGCCTCCCACCACGATGATGAAGTCATCTTGTCCTTATACTTTTGTTAATGTTTCCTGCATTTATTTTGAAGTTGTTTATTGGATAAAGAAATGTTTAAAATGGAAATGTCTTCTTGGCAAATTTCATCTTTTATCATCATGTTATCCCGTTTCTCATCCTTAATACCACTTTTGGTCCTGAAGTCTGTTTTGCCCAACAATAACACAGGGGGACCAGCCCTCTTTCTGATAGCATTTGCCTGGATGTCTTTTTTTTGTCCTTTTCTTTGCAACCTTCTGTATCCATATGCCAACAAAGAGCATATATCTTTCTACATGAACCATGTAAACCCGATCTGTCAACATTTGTCATTTAACAGGGGTCTGGTCTCTTGACATTATTGTCACCATCGATCTAGGTAGCTGGTTTTGAACATGTTCATGTGTACGGTGGCTTCTCCTACCTGGTCCTTCTCATTGCAGAGCATACAGTGTACACTGCTTTGCATTACAGACTTATTTTAGTTTGTCACATATTGTCTGGGTGACAAACAGACACACAGGCACTCCGTCCTGGCTTCAGGATGGAAATTCTGTGTTTCTATGTTTCTCGTCTTTTTTTGAGACAGAGTCTTGCTCTGTCGCTCAGGTTGGAGTACAGTGGCACAATCTTGGCTTACTGCAACCTGCTCCTCTCAGGTTCGAGTGATTCTCTTGCCTCAGCCTCCCGAGTAGCTGGGATTACAGGCACCCTCCACCACACCCGGCTAATTTTTTTACTTTTAGTAGAGACGGGGTTTCACCATGTTGGCCAGGCTGGTCTCAAACTCCTGACCTCAGGTGATCCACCTGCCTCGGCCTCCCAAAGTGCTGGGATTACAGGCGTGAGCCACCACACCCAGCCTCTCATCTTGTTTTTGAATTGATCTCTTTCTCACCCCTTATATTCGAAAAGAACATTTGCATATTTCACATCCCAGAGTGTCTACTGCCTCACCTCAAATTCTATCATGCTGATTTTATTTAGACTTTTCATTCTGGGTAATTATTAATATATTTGCAGTCGGGGGTGGTGGCTCACGCCTGTAATCCCAGCACTTTGGGAGGCCGAGGTGAGCGGATCACGAGGTTAGGAGTTTGAGACAAGCCTCAAACTCATATATATATGATATATAGCATATATATCATATACAATATATGATATATAGCATATATATCATATACAATATTTGATATATATGATATATAGCATATGTATTATATGCTATATATCATATATGCTATATATCATATATATAATATATGATATATGCTATATAATGGATAAATATATATTATATATAAATATATCTATTTGCTCTTTTGCTTTGGTTTTGATTACTCTTTGAAGACAATCAAAAATCTTACCAAGGGCTGGACTCAGTGGCTTAAGCCTATAATCGTAGCACTTTGGGAGGCCGAGGTGGGAGGATCACGTGAGCCCCATCCCTCAGAGCGCAACCTCCGGCTTCTTTGTGGGGATATTTTTGTTGGACCTTAGACCTGCCCGTGCTGCCAGGTCCCCTAGACTGCCTTCTCCCAGCCCAGGACTGATGCAAGGGACCCTGGACAAGGCATAAGAAACTTCAGGAAGCATGGAAAGAGACCATGACCATGACCCAGGAGGCTAAGTGCTCCTGGCAGACTCAAGGTTGCCCAGCAACAATCTCCCTTCTTCCCCACTAATAGGACCCCGAGTTTGTTGCAGATATTTGACAAGTGAGGTCTCCAAAGGTGCCCCACCAACCTTGCGAGGCCCGTGATGGTTCCAGACTTAGAAATCCATCCTGTTAATCCTTATTGCACTTGCCAGTGATTAGTGTTAAACAGGCATATGACTCAGTCCTGGGCATTTAGAATTAAGGAAAAGTCTGCCAGAGGGCTTCTAGGGAAGACTTCCCTACCTGGAATGGGTTGATAGGGAGAAGAGGGGTGGAGAGGGAGTGAGGGAGCGAGAGAGAGAGAGATTGGAGCAAGAGAGAGAGAAGCCAAAAGCTAAAGAAGAAAGCCCTGAGCCTCCCTTCTTGGTTGGGATGTTGTCCTTTAAGGAAGTGATGCTTGGAGCTGTGGCAGCCATCTTGTAACCATGAGAAAAGAAAGCGCCACTCTGAAGTTGCTGGAGAAGAAAGACAGGAAGAGCATGGGTCCTTCGTGGCATTGTTGAGCCACTGAACCGACTCTGCAACCTCCCAGCTGCAGTCGTTGTCTTGCATGGGGTGAGAAATGTCTTTATTGTTTGAGCCACTGACAGGCTGGGTAGCTGCGATAGACAGCTGAAAGTATCCTGAGAGATGACTGAGGAATTTGTCCTCTTGTGTAATCCTGCCTGCTATTTTAATTTAATTTTTTTGAGACGGAGTCTCGCTCTGTCGCCCAGGCTGGAGTGCAGTAGCACGATCATGGCTCGCTGCAGCCTCCACCTCTGGGATCAAGTGATCCTCCCAGCTCAGCCTCCTGAGTAACTGGGATCGCAGGTGTCTGCCATCACGCCCGGCTGGTGTTTTTTGTTGTCGTTGTTGTTGTTGTTGTTGTTTTGTTTTGTTTTGTTTTTCATTTTTTGTAGAGATAGGGTCTCCTTATGTTGCCAAGGCTGGTCTGGAACTCCTGGGCTTAAGCGATCCTCCCACCTCATCTTGGCCTCCCAAAGTGCTGGGATTACAGTCATGAGCCACGGCACCCAGCCATTCCTGCCTTTTAGAGTCCTGGGAGGAGACAGGTTATCAGAACGCAGATCCCAGGCAGTGCAGCCTGCACATAGGCAGAAAAGATGACAGTTGGGAGTTAAGGACCCTTTCCCCATCACACTGGCCAGCTCAGGGGCTGAGAATTCCACAAGTCACAGCTTTCACCAAAACTTGCATGTGACTTGTGAAATGCAAACATTCCAGGGAGGACTGGGAGTGACCCGCACCCTGTGGCTTCTTTCCTGGAACACTTCAGCACCTGAGTGTCTCCCAGGTAGTGGGAGGCTGGCTGTCGAGAGGACAGCATGGGAGAAAAGGGATTCGGAGGCTTTCTCAGAGGAATTCATTGAATATTTGCTCTGTTCCGGCAGCTTTATCCCCACTATCTTTTTTTTTAATTACACAAACATTTATTTAGCACTTACTATGTGCCAAGTGGTATCCAAGCACTGTAAAAATATGTCACATTCAATCTTGTGACAGTCACGCGAGGTATAGGTGCTCTCACTAAGCCCAGGTACAGAGGTGGTGGCCCCGGATGTGGCCCAGGCAGACCAGTGCCAGCCCCAGTGCTACGCTCTGAACCACCCAGCGTGCCAGGCAGCTCTTGTAGTCTCAGGCTGCTGTGTAGCAGTGACACCTCCAGCGAAGTGGTACCACTTATTGCCAGCTCCCTGGCCCCAAGCCCTCCCTGGTTGCCCGCTCTGGTGGGTCCCAAGTGGGTCAGACAAAAGGCAAGCCCTGCTCCTCAGCCTCCCCCAGGGGCATCCCCCATCCCAGGCTCTCTCTCTTCTTCTAAGGGCAGACAGCCTTCTCCCAAGTGAGGGCAGGAGGCTCCACACCCCTTTGCAACCCCAGGCCCTTGGGTGGCAAGTGTCAAGAGGAAGAAGGAATCCAGAGGTAGGTGAAGGATGAAGACAGGGCTTTTATGCTCTTCGCTTCTCTTCCTCAAAGTGCCACCTCCTGTCTCTGTCCGCTGTGCTCTGTCCTTGGTTCGTATAGCAGAGCCCTGCTTGGGGCGGCGCTGATTTCAACACCCTTGACCTTGAACTGGGCTCCTCCCAGGTGTGCCAGGCTGGAGTCCTCACAGACCTCTCTCTTGCTCTGTTTAAAATGGATGTATCCCCCTAGCTCGTTCTTAACAGTCCTCCAGAATCTTCCACCATGAGCACCGTCATCCCCATTTGACCAATCAGGAAATGAGGCTCAGAGAGTGACTTGCTATCCAAGGCCACGCAGCTCAAATGTCACCTGTCTGATCCAAAGCTCACCTTCAGACACACCCTGGGCCCTCCGGGATGATCTGGAGCCTGCAGACCTAGGCCGGCGCCACCGTGGGGTGGGGGAGTGGCAGCAGCCTCTGTGCTGAGACTCTGCCAGTGCCACGTGATCATGACCTCATTACATACACGGTATTGTTACTGTTATGTCCATTAGCTTGTTAATATCTAGAACCACCACATGAAGATGGTTTATATAATCACCATCCCATTTCACAGAGGAAGAAACTGAGGCACCAAGAGATTGTGTCTAATCAAAGGGTGTCCAGCTCTAAGCAGCAGCATGGGGGTCAAAATTCTGGCCCATCTGACCCCTGAGCTCCTGGTGGTGACAGGGGCCCAGGAGGTGGCCAAAGCAAGGTGCAAGACCTTAAACCCAATGCTGCCTGTGTCACAATTTTGCCAAAGGCTACCATCTGGGAACAGTCCCTAGGGTGACTGTGCCCACATCACAGCAGAGGCTACTTAAGGGCTTTGAGGGCTCCAAAGCATGAGCCACATTTCTCCTGACCTTGAAATGGACTCTGAGAGAGGCAGGGAGGGACCTGGTGTCCCCGCTTCCTAGCTGGGGCAGCCAGCAGACTCGGAGGAGCTAAGAGACTTGGCCACTGTTCACGGTGCTGCATCCCCAGCCTTGCTGCACCGCCCAGTTGCAAGCGTGACTTCTATCACCCTGGGCTGAATTTAACTTCCTAACCCCTGTGTGCTAAGCTGAGAATTCCCTTCCCCTTCAATATTTCTCTTCATATCTACTATCCAAACCTTGGATAAACTGAACAAATGAGTCTCTCTTCTGAGGTAAATTTGTTAGAGACTAAGGCAAGGTTCTTTGCCTAGATCTAGGTAAACATGGAGGCCGGAAATGGGCTTCTTTCTGATCTGCCACTGACATGTGTGGATTTCCGAAATTCACAAGCCCTCTTGAGTCTCAGTTTCCTCATCTGTAAAATCGAGGTGCTAACAGCCCTAACTAAGCAGGCATCGATGATGATCACGTGTTCTTCAGCACCTGTGGAATGTGTCCCTCAGCTGGAGCCACAGCTCAAGTCTTCACCCTCCTCTAGTTTCCAAGACGCCTGAGGTTGACAGGCAGAAGACCCCCAGAGGACAAAGTCGCCGATTCCAGGGATTCCTTGGAGCCGATCCTCTTGGCCTCAACTATCCCCTCCTATATTCCCTCTCCCCACCGGCTGGGGTACGCACTCCCTGGCCAGCCTCCTGGAATGTTCCACTGGTCCCCACCTCCCAGCAGGGCACCCCTCCCTCCCGCTAGTGGATGACTCACTACATTTCTTTCTTGCTTTTTTTCCGATTGTGCTTTTTTTAAGTTTAAAAAAGAAATGTGTCAAAGTCAGCACAGCACATCTATTTAAAGTGCAGAGGAAGCAGCCTCTGAACAACTTGCAGTGTGGAGCCTTTAGAACCTTTCCAGGCCTCAGCCCCAAAGTCTGTCACGGTTGCTTTCCAAAGCCCCAATATGAAGGGCAGTGGACGCTTGGGGACGTCAGGGGAGAGGTCAGGTGAGAGCAGGAGAAGGCAGGGCGGAGGAGGGTGCCCTGGGGATGCAGTCCCGGCCACTGTTTCCTTTGCCCACCCCATCCCCTGAGGGAGGTGGCGCCAGCAGATGCAGGTATGTGGCTTTGTATGTGCATGTCGGCTTGAACGTGGTGTAGGGACCACATAGGGTTTCAGGCCTGAGGCAGCGGAGGGAGCTGAGGAAGGGAACAGGCATCGCTTCTCTCTCCCTCTTCTGTCATTTCATCACCCCCATTTTCCAGTTACTAGATTATCTCCCCTAAATAGCAGCAAAGCAGGGGCTGCTCCCAAAGGCTGTCAGCTCCTCAAAATAGGTGGAAGGAAGTCACATGGCCTCGGCACTGGCTCCCTTCCTGGCTCCGCCTCTCACACATGTCCCTCCAGACCTGCGGTGAAATGAACTGGTTCTCCCCTCTGCCTCTGCCATGGCTCCATTGCCCCCTAACCCTTAAAGCAGATCTCTCTCGGCAGGGTTGGCAATACTTGTCATTCTTCCCAGTGACTTGGGACAAAAGCCAAAGTCTGGACTCCTTGGTGGCTCCACTCCCGCCCCCTGCAGACGTGTTGGGTGCAATCCTGCCTCCCACCTTCGCACTGGCGGTTCCTGCTGCCCGGCGCTGTCTTCCCCCAGGTAAAGTGAGGCTCAGGCCCTCACTTCCTTCAGGTCGCTGATCACATCTTGCCCACCGAGATCTTCTCCAGCCATCCCAGAGGACAGGCCCTCTGTGCTCCCAGGCCTCCCCACCCCTTCCTCTGCTTCGTTCTGCCCCCGATATGCTGCGAAAATCATCACTCCTTGTTCATTTTCCGGGGCAGGGAGGAGGAGGGGTCAGTCTCACTTCCTCCCTCAGCTGAACTGCAGGAGACTCGGAGATGGCCTTGGCCTCACCCAGCCGGCTGCTTTGACATTTCAAGGACTAGTCCGATCCTGCTGGGTCGGATTCTTGAGCAACTCCGGCGCTGTGGCCCTGCACTTTCTGGAGGACTGAGTGTTTTACTCAGCCTTCACCTATGAGGAGCCCGTGAGACCCAGGCGAGGGTTGGGAGGGTCAAATCCCCACCCCCTGCCCCAACCCATTTTGAGCCTTTACCCTCTTCCCCCAGCATAGCTGAGCAAGTGGGACTGGGGCTGGTGGAGGGGTGGTACTTGGCATTCAGGGGCCGAAGACAGTGGCTCTGCTAAGGCCCCTCCACCCCCAGCCAAGCCCAGGAAGCCCTCTGCATCCCCTCCACCGAGTGCCCGCAGTTCCCAGGCTGCCTGGCCTGTGCCCACCTCTCCCTGCGTTTTCTGCTGCTCCACACCCCCGAGTCCCGGCTCTGGTCACTCTGGGGAGCCTCTGCTAACCCCGTGCTGGCAGTGAGCTCCCCAACCCGGGCTCCACCTTGACCCCTCTTGCACTGCAGACTTATTTTTGACTCTTTGCCCTACTAGGCACGGAGCCCTTTGTGCCTCAGCCAGCCAAGCCCAGATCCAGCCACGTGGACGTGTGCTGAGGGCACCCAGTCGATGCACAGTCTCCACCAAGCTGGGACAAAGGTACACATCCTGCGGGGGCAGGGCGGGGCAGCAGTCACCACCCTAGCACTAGGGAGCTCTCTGCTTTAGGGGATGGAAAGCCCAGAATCCTTTCTGGTGAGATTCAGGCGGCAGTGCAAGGAGCCACTAGGCTGCTTCATCTTCTGGTGCAAAGAGCTGCGTCAGCCGCAGTGTGTGCAATGCCCTCTCAAAACCTTCTCCCAGCCTGCTGGGCCACTTTTGCTCCAGATCTCTTGTGGCTAATGAGGGAAGGGGGAGCAGGAAGCTGTTGCCTGCACTTCCAGAAGGAGGGGAGGGAGGGGAGAGGCAGAGAGGGCCGCCTCGCCTGGATGGCTGTGCCTCCCTTGAGCCCAGGAGAGACTCCAGTACTTACAGGAACTCAGGGAACGATCCCTGGTGACAGCTGGAGGAAATTATTCACACTGTCAGGAGAGAGGCTTATACCACGAATGGTTCCAATTCATTATTTTTAAATCCCCCAGCTGGCTAAAGAGTTAGAAGAAAAGATGTGACAATCATTTGAGTCTTGTCCCAGATGGGCTGTCACTCAAGGGCTATGAAAATCTAATGGGACTGGGCTGGTGGTCACAAAAACTGCAGGGCGCACTGGCAATTCTGCAGGGCTTCACAGGATGGTGGAAGGTGAGGTCTGGTGGGCCATACTGGGCAGCAGCGGTGATCCAGCCCCTATGGCTCAGTAGCATTTCTACCCAAAGAGAGAACATGTAATTAATTGTCCTACCTCCAGCCCAGAGGTGGGTGCCAGGATGGCTTGCATGCACCTGGGGTGAGGAGGGGTTGCCTACACACCCCTCTTCACTCCTGACACACAGCCTTCCTCAGGGCCAAACGTGCGCCTTGCGTCAGCTCTCCAGGGCAGACCCTGGCGAGGGCACAGGTCCTTCTTTTATGGGCAGAGGAAAGAAAAGCAAGCATTCTGGCTGGAGCGGACACTGAGTTTCGGATGTTTGGCATCTGAACCTCCTTCCTGTGTTCAGGGGATCCCCATGTTATAAAGTGGGGACCTCCACTTTGGAAGGCAGAATTCTCAGATGTGGCTTTTTTCTTTTCTTTGAGACAGGGTCTTGTTCTGTCACTTAGGCTGGAGTGCAGTGGTGCGATCACAGCTCACTGCAGCCTCAACTTCCCAGGCTTAAGTGACCCTCCCACCTCAGCCTCCTGAGTAGCTGGGAAAACAGGTGTATACCGCTGTGCCTTGCTGATTTTATTTTTTGTAGGGAGGGTCTCACGTTGTTGCCTAGGCTGGTCTCTAGCTCCTGGGCTCGAAACCTCCTGCCTAGGCCTCCCAAAGCGCCAGGATTCGAGGCACAAGCCACTATGCCTGGCTGGACGCTGTTTTTTCTAACCTGTCCCTCAGCCAAGGCAGCATGTTTGCCTGAGACCTTGAAGTGGCAGCTAGTGGCTGTTTAAAATCCCTTTTGGTGACAAGTAGAAGCCTCTACATTTAGTTTCCAAAAGAGCAGAGGCAGTGGTCCCAGTGACAGTGCCCAGCATTGGGGGTGTCTGTGGTGTAAGTCCTGGGGTATGAACCTGGGAGTACTGGAGAATGACATGGGATCTTGGTCCTGGCTAGGGAGTTGCTTAGCCTGGTGCCTATGTGACCTATCCAATATTGTTTAATAAACTTCCCACTTAACCCAGCCACGGTTGGTTTCTGTTATTTGCAAATGAACTTCGAGACAGTGGCAGCTGGTGGCACAGAGATTAGAGCCAGTTACCGGGATTTCTCTTTGGCAAGTCCATCCTGGGTTTGCATCTGGGAAGGTCTTTCACAAAAGGAGATGTGGAAGGCGCAACCATCCCCTCGTGCCCAATTCAGATGCAGCTTACCCTTTGCAGAGCCTGGCACCTTGGCCACGCCAGCTGCAAGGGAAAGGTGTGGCGGCCACCTGCAACGGTTGGGCCAATGCTGCACGGGATTCGGGCTCAAGATGCCAACACCCTGCTAGGCCAGTGTAGGGAACGCTCACCACGGGAGCCTAGGGGCTTCCTCAGGGGCCTTCAAGCACGAAAGAGATACTTTGCACCCTCCCACCCCCCAACCAGGCTGTAGGCCTGCCTGGCCCTCAGTGGGCATGGCAGAAATGCTAGGATTCGTGTTGTATTCATGCATTTTTCAGAATAGTTTAAGGACTGCACGAAGACAGAGGGACGAATCACATGACTTCAGAGTTCATTGGTTCCAACTATTCCAGCCCTCCTGAGAAGGCATGTTTTGCCAAAAGTGCACATATGTTCCTCTAAAGAAAACCATGGTAGTTTTTTGATGGAATTTTTTCCCTCTCCCAGGCATCGTCAGACGCGCCCAGCACTCGACTGCAGAGCAGCCTCTCTCGCAGTTTCCACTCTCTTTTCTCAAAGAACTCTCTTGCTAACTCAAGGCTGTGGCTTTCCTAAGTGGCTTTTTGAGGGAGACAGCAGGGACTGGGGCTTTAAGAGGGCCACAGCGCAGCTTTCTCTTTTCCCCTCACAGGCAGAGCCATCAGTGGCCACGTCGGGGAGAACAGAACGCGGTGCTCTCACATCCTGCAAAGTACAGGCCTGCAGAGCAGATGGCAGGAACTTCAAGAGCTAAGTCACCTTGAAAGATAATGGCACAAAGGGCGATTGGGGGTGGGGTGGGTGGGAGGCTTTTGTACCCTTTGACAACAAGGAAGCAGAAAAGACAAAAGCTATTTGCCAGCCTGGTGTGGGAATCAATAGAATTGAGAGATTGTTCTGCTGCAATTTCCATCAAGGTGGCCAAGCCTCCTGTCTTCTTGTCCAGAAGTTAAGTGGCATCAACCAACTCTGCCAAACTGCATTTCCTGCCTCCTGATCTGGGGTCTTTTCTTTTTTCACACAGGGAGCATTTCCATCCTCTCTGTCCAGGCAGCTGAGCCCTGACAACCTCTCCTCCCCTTCACCATGCCCCGACTGACCTCCTAATGGAGCCCCATCCCTCGAGCCCCTGGGCCTGTGGAAGGCAGGGTCTCCCCCTCCTCCTCGTCCTCCCCCGCTCCACTCCAGGCGGGGTTGCAATAGGGCTTATCTGGTTTCCTCTAAGCATGAAGCCCTTGGCCAGAGGAGGAGCGGGAGTTCACGTCATGCCTCCATGCTTAGTCCTGGCCTTTAGCATTTTTTTGTGGATGGGTAAACTGAGGTACATAGTGGTCAACTCATGCCCAGGATCACAGAGGCACTGGCAGCGTGGCAGGAATGCTGAATTCACCTCTGATGAGAGCCAGGGATAGCAGTGGGTGGGGCGCCGGCTGCTTTTCAACTGAAGCTGTTAAAAGGAATGCTTGTTCCTGGACCCACCGGCTTGCCCTCCAAGGCAGAACATGCTAATCCCAAGCCCCGGCAAAGGTTCAAATTGACTTCTTGGCTCTGAGCAGGGAGGTAGAAGTTTCTGCCCCCCCCCTCCCACCCCCACCCCCACCCCCCTGCTCCGCCCCAGGCTCGAGGCTCCGGGGGCTGCCCGGCCCCTCTCGGCCCCTCTCGCCTGGCCTAGAAACAATCCCCTCCCGCCGCCCCCATGCAGGTGCTGTCAGGACAGGCCCTCTGCCCTCAAACATCTGCTCCTCTCCTTGGGGAGGGGGGGGGGCCTCAGCTGCCCGCTGAAGGGGCCAGGCCTCAGAAGCCTGTTCTCCTTTGAAGCTGACAGCTTGATGCCTGTGGAAATGCGGTCCTATTTCAGGATTTCATTTTAAAGAGGTTTCAAAGGAGTGGCTGGAAGGCTTGGTGGAATCGCTTATTACGGCTCCTCTCCCGGCCCGCGGCTTGGTGGCTGAGCACGTCATCATCATTGGCAGGCAGGTGACTGTTCTAAATTAGCACCTGGCTCACGCTGGAGGGCTCTAACTCTTCCCGAGCTTTTTCCAAGAACAATTTTCATGACTTATACCTTCTTATACCTTTCCCACATTATCTGTTTGAAATGATCCACGGGGCAGGTGAAATACGTGTCGTCTCCAAGACTCGTTTCTGTCGGGCATGTCTTAGACACACACATGCAAAGGCTATGAAAATGCGACCCCCCCAGACCTGGGAGGCTGCAGCCCGTGGAGCCTCAGGGGCAAAGGGAGCAAACCGGCTTGCGAGGGAGCTGCTCTGGTCAGCGGCTGTTGTGGGATGGGGAGGGAACAGGGTGGCCCAAGGGGGCAGGGGCCTGGCGCCATGTCTGCTCACGTGCCACCCTCCTTGTCTCTGGGATCTGCCTCCCAAATGCAAGAAACGCGTAAGCCCACTGTAGCAGATATGGAGAGACTCTGGGGGATTTTCCTTTACCTAACTACTCTGCACCTCTGCAGGGGAGAGCATTATGGTTTGGAAGAAATGGAAACAAGGGCATGGAAGTCCCATGTGGGCAAAGCCTGCACACCAAGATTGGAGTGCTGAGTCTTCTAGACTGCAAAGGGTTTGACTCAGCCCAAAGAGGACTCTGCCAGGAAGCTGTCAGGCACCTGAGGCCACCTGCCTCTCCTCTGCTTCAGGAATAACCGTCAGTACTGCATCTTGGCTCTGAGGGGCACTGGGCATCACGATGCCCACTCAAAGCAGCTAAGGCATGGTGATCTCTGCATCTCCATACAGATGTCCGAGGAAATGATCCCATAGCCTCGTCTCTGTTTCAGAGGCAGAGTCCACCACAATCTAGCCCATCGCTCTCCACCAGACAGAGCGCACCTCCTGGCCACTAGGTGAGCATTTGTCTTTCAAGGTTTATTATTATTTACAGAAACTGTTTTCCCATTGGTTTTGTTTCCTTCCCCCAAGGTAAGACAATGCCCGGAGAGAAACTCCATTGCTAGGGCATTGGCAAAAGATTTGCCAGACCCTGACACCTGACTCGACCTTGCTCTCCCCCAATCTGTGCCTCCGACTGCACCCACCCAAGACAGTGAAGACCAAAGTGCTTCTACCAAGAGGGTACAGGTTCCTAGCCTGGCTCTATTTTTCAGAGGGAAGCATTGTTTCTGCAGGGACATGCCTGTTCACTTCCATGGCACTGCTGACTTGTGCTCACCCTATGACGCCTCACCCAGAGCACAGGAGGACAGTATCCACTGCGGGGTGTTCACCCCACACGAGCAGGGACCACAGGTCTAGCCCTAAAACAACTGCTTGCCTGGCTATAAGAGGAGACTTGACTTGCCTTTTTTTTTTTTGTAGATTCCAGAAGATGCAGGATTTTTCCTAAGGCAGGAGAAAACCCTAGTTCATAGACAGCCAGGATTAAAAACCCTGGAAGACCATCAGCCAAGGTGAACGAAGAGGAATTTTCTAAATCTTGGGGATAGAGAATTACGTTACATGAAGGCAGCCATGCCAATAAAATGGAAGGCTATGAAAGCAAGCAAGGCACAAGCAAACCCCAATTCCAGAGAGAGACACAAGCGTTCTATTTGGTGAAGAGTTTGGTGCACAGACAGACTGCATCCTGTGAAGAGGTGGCCCTTGTCAAGGCTACTGCCGCCGGGAGGATCTTTGCATCTTTAGGATGTGTCACTAGCTCATCGAAACTATTTTTGTAACTCTCTGCAAGAGCCAATTTAAGCTGGCGTCTCAGTTCCCTCTGCACTCAAAAGAGACCAATTTCCAATTCCTCCTCAGAGTCCGTGAGACCAGATGCTACGGCAAATGTTCCAGAGAAATGAACCTAGAAAATGATCCCGGGGCGCTCCTTGCGGGGGAACACAGGATTCCTCAGCTCTGTCTCTGTGGCTTTAACATACATCAGTTTCAGGGTGAGTGCTGCCATTGCCCCCCAAGAGTGTTTCTGATGGGACATGCCTTCCTGATAGCACAGGGGATCTTGGGGGACAGAAGGTTCCCAGTAAGGCTAGGGGGCACGTGACAGATTGAGAGTGTGATGTTTCCAGGTGAGACCCTATTGCATCTGGCAGCCCGAATTGGGCAACAATTCCTGCAAATGAGAAGCCACTGCTCTTGTTAGGTAGGTCATCGTCCCGTAAGCCCCACTCGGAGCGCTGTCATAAAAGAAGTGGCAGATTCCTGTGGCTTGGTCTTTCTCCAGGGTGTCCATGGCTCCAATCGACACCTGCAGTAGGAAAGGGCAGAGGGGACAATGAGCGGAGCCCCCCGCTCCCCGTCACGGTTCTACGTGGTGGTGGCAGTGGGTCAACATGGGCAGGGTGAGGGTTGCTCTAGTAGAGCCTTGGCCTTCTGAGAGGCTCCAATTCTGAGGGCACGAAGCCAGCGCTGCCAGGGGGAATGCCCTACCTCTCTGGGCACTGCGCTCTGTTATCACACACCCTAGTTTGCAGCTCCTGACTATAATGAGGACTATTCTGTTGAACCTGACTTTGTGTACAGGGTAAGGGGTTCACCCAGGGTCACATGTGTTGCAAGTGGTGGTGTTTGGACAAAAACCTGCCTTGAGACAGGCCTATCCATCCCCAAAGGTCTTGAGATTTCCCAAGTGGCCACTGTACTATTTTCTAAGCAAGTGGTTGACATTTTTTTCCCCATCTGTGATGACATTTTCTTGGTTCGAGTATATTCTTTCCTATTGGACACAGAATCTCCAGCCTCAACAGAGATAAATGCCAGCCAACCCGGCTCCCTGGCACCCCCACCTGGTCCTGCAAGAACAGCTGACTGGCCATCTGCACGATCTGGTCCACGTGGATGATGCCCCCGATGCTGGTCATCTCCGTGTCTGAGAGCAGCGTCAGCACCATGATGGCTTCCACCAGCAGCTGCCGGTACTCGGGCTGCGGCACGCGGTTCAGCACTGATTCGACATGGACAGCAAACTTGATCTCATGAGGGGTCATCTACCAAAGGGACAGGCAGGCAACCACCAGTGAGAGGACAAATGCAGCCCTATCAATCACCGAGTAACCAAGGGTGACCGTAGCAGTGCCTAAGCTCGGGGCTCAGTGCCACTGCTGCCCCTTTTCTGGCCACTCGCTGGATCCTGCCGGCAGTGGCCCTCAGAGCAGGAGGCTGGAGTGTGCCTCCAGGAGCCAGCCTGTCCTAGCCTGATTTATCTACCCTTCCCCCCATCGACTACAGCTTCCAGGGAGCAGGGACCATTTCTGGGTTCTCTTTCCTCTTCATTATTCCTTCCAGCATGAAGCATGGTGCTTTGGGTGGGGTAAAACTAAAAAAATCCATGTTAAAAAGAATGACAAATCACCTAGGGATGATGACTGTTTTTAGTTGGAGAAAAGGGCCGAGAAGGCTGCCCGTGGGGCGGGCCAGGGTGGCATGGAGATTGGCTCCTTTCTTTCAACAGGGTTCTAAGGGGTGTCTGGCAAATGCAAAGAGCTTGCTAGCCCCGAATGCTGAGTCTCAGGTGAAGAAAAAGGCCGATGCCCATACATGCAGGAAAGACATTTTGCCAAATATAAGGGTGAAGTGGCTAGACAGCTCAGAGCTACAAATGGCCTGTCAATTAGAATGAGCCCAAAAGGAGCACAAGAGGTCAGAGTCCATGCAATGAAGCCCTTATTGTGAACCCATAGAGGGGCCCGCCTCTGCGTTTTTCTCATCGTACCTCTCGGGTCGTCGAGGATGGGAGGACGTAACCATCGATGGAGAGACCGTGGCACTGGAGGCAGAACACAGCGCATTTCAGATTCCAGAACAGGATAAGCACGTGTGCGCACACACACGCACGTACCAGGCGTGCATGCACACACAGCACCCTCTGCCCTGGAAACCCATATGAGGGCTGGGACACGCCAGACTGTCGGTTATTTTTAGAGAGCTTGTTCTCGCTGCCCACAGGCTGTGTTTTCGATGGAACAATTCTAGGGAACCCAGCAGGCATCTTTCAGATCTCCCCCGAACAATGCCCTAGGGGGCTGCCGAGTCCTACTGGGAGGCTCCACATTGTACTTGGCAACTGGGCCCTGGCGGCTGCGAGGCCCCTTTGGTGCCATAATAAAGAGGGATTTTCATGGCTCCTACTGGGGAAGGGATGCTTCTGTGCCTTTGCAAGCATCTATTTTTGAGATTTCTATAATAAGCACCAATCACAAAAGCCTCCAGCACATGCACAGACATGCACATGCACACCCATGTATATAAATATCGAGTGCCAGCTCAACATAAAATGCTTTTTCATAATAGAAATATCTTGGTATTGTGCCAGTGAGTCCGAGCGGAAGCATGTGATGCCCCAGGAAGAGTGGGGAAATTTTCTAGGAACAGCTTGTTCTAGTCTACCTGGCCACCTTCTAAATCCCAGCACCCCGGCCCGGAGCGTCCCCAGTGGGCTGAGGGCAGAACAGCAATGGACACTCCCATCCCCTTAAGAGAGGTGGGAAATGGAGCAAGCACCATGAGCCTCTGTAGGCTCCTGCCTGGGTCCCGGGAGTCCAGCTGCTCGGGCAGGGCCTGCTCTGACCTCCTCACATCCCCCTGCGGTGGTCGTGAGGAATACCTTGGGGCCCCTGTTGCAGAAAGAACCTTGAGCAAGTGGTGCCATGGCTTTGGGAAGGGGGCTGTTGTATGCTGTCACTGGGATTATTTTTTCTCTTCTCTCCCACTGTGAAATGAACTAAAAAAATAGTTCTGGGGGAAAAAAATGTCTTGGTTTGCACAGCTTTTAAGTGAGGCATACTGTCCTTCCATTCAAGGGAAAAGACAGGGAGGGGCCTGCTGCAGCCCCGGGAGCTACACAAACTCTCTCGGGCTGATGCAGAAGGGAGACGCTGGGGGGGGTACAGAGAATGCTGCCCCTCCTTGACAACAGGCGCTCAGGGAGGTGCTCCTGTGCTCGGGTACACGCACCACAGTTCCCAAGGACAACCGCTGGGGAGACGTGAACAGCCCCAGGCAGATGGGAAGCGCAACAGCCGGCTGGCTGAGGGGAGTGGGGTCCCAGGGTGTGAGGGAGATTGTGCCTTCAGGGCACACAGGACCTGGGGCCAAACTGGAAGCTCTCCACCTCTATACACCTTGGGACTGAACATGGCAGGTACCCTGGGAGGGTAGGGCTCAGTCACATCGCTGAACAGCAGGGACACTACTCCTGCCTGGATGTGCGGGGCGGGGGGCTGGCCTACTCCAGGCCCCTCCTGAACTGTCATCCCAGGTTCCAGGCCTGTAGGGGCTGCTCTGGGTGGTTTTATGGGGTTTTCATCTGAAGCCTCCCAGCCTTTCCCTGTTCTTCTATGTTCCTAAAATACGTCCAAGTTGGTCCCACACAACCACAACCTAGACTGCCACCTTGTCTTACTTGCTGTGCTTCTCAACCGGGGTGATCTGCCTCCCACGGGACGTTTGATAATGCCTGGAGACACTTTTAGTTGTCACACGGGGGTGGGGTGGGGAGGAGAGATGGCTGCTGGCATCTGGCAGGTAGAGGCCAGGGATGCTGTAGACATCCTACCACGCACAGGCCCCCTAGAAGAGAATGCCTCGGCCCCAGGTGCCAACAGCGCTGAGGCAGAGAAGCCATCCTCACGGCTGTTTGCTCGCCTGGAGGTGCCACCATGCCTTGCCAGGACAGTAAGGGGACGGTTCACTTCCCCAGGAGCTTGCGTCTCAGCTCACCTTCTGGAGGATCTTCCACACCCTCTGGTAGAATCCCACCGGGACCCTGTTGATGGCCCCGTCCAGCCTTCTCCTGCGCAGCCACTGGCCCTGCCGCTCACCCCAGCCGATGTGATGTCCTCCCGAGTCTGAGGATGACGTGCCAGTGGGCGAGGATGGGGTGCTGGACCTCTGCAAGACAGACAGCTTGGGGCCTCAGAAGCCATGCAGCAGGTGCCCCAGGGAAAGTGCGCCATCACGAAGGGCGGCCCTGCGACCTATGCACAAATGCCAGAACACCACTTGCCAGAGAGGAACACGGTTCCTCCAGTCCACCTTGCCTGTTTCCTGATGCGAGATGACTCGCATACTTTGGGTTGATCACTTCATTCCATGCTACACTCTGCCCGGCCCCCCGAGAGGCGGTCCCACCCCCAAAGCTAGAACCCATAAGGAGGAGGCCGAGCAGGGCGGGCACGGGCTTGGGGGTCAGACTGCCGGAGTGCTAATCCCCACTCAACGCCAGCGGTGCCAAGGACACACCTGAGGCCATCTGGCCCTGCCATGAACACTGATTCTGGGCCTCAGTCTCATCTGCACAGTGGGGACACAGTCAGGCATCCTGTAGAGACCTGCCCGGAAGCCTTCGCCACGTGGAGACACAGAAGCCCCTGAGGCATACCTAGTGTGTGCTAAGTGCCCATGAGGGGCAGCTGTCACCCGCACGTGGTGCCTGTGCCACTGCAGTGAGAGCTTTGAGGGTGACAATGGGCCCTCGGAGCAGGCACCCATGGCCCAGGGAGACAAACTCCATAGTGCCCACTTCATTGCTGCAGTGCCACAGAGAAGTGACAGACACCTTTCCACAGGACAGGAACCACAGAGAAGGCAACATATGACACGGGGGAAGACAAACAGTGAAGCCCACGTTTAGTGGCAAGGACCTCGCAGATCAGGGTCCATTCACCCACCCTTTGCAATCCCACTTCCGGCTTTCCCTATTCTTAGGCACTGGGCTTTATCTTAATTTGGGGCAATGGCTGCCTCTGAACTGGGGCTGACTTTGCTGAAGTGAGGGAAGAGGGCGCCATCTCCTTCCCACTTCAACAATGGCTGTACTGATTCAGGCACCAGAGGGGGGCACTGTCTGAGAGGCTCCCCACCGCTGGCGGGGCAGGCCTCCGTGAGTGGGGGCGCATCCCCTCCCTGCGGCAAAGCTCCCAGCCTTCTGTCTTGCCCTGCGGGGCTTCTAGCTTCGAGACCTCTAGGTCGAGAAGGGATAACCTTCACGCTCACACATCTCTTTGCCTGGGACTATCGGTGCTTTCATTTCTCGATAGTGCCACATACCAAATGTGCACAGTCAAATGTAAAGGGTTAAAGTGAAATCCTGAAGTGTGCTAGCAGGGCAGGAGGCGGAGCTCTCCTTTCTGCAGCACTTGGATTTCAACAGATCTTATTTTGAAAAGGCAGTTCGGCTGGGTTATTCCATTGGGCTCATTACTGTCACTTAAAGCAACAATTAGACACAAATAAAAGTAATTACAGCTGCACTCCTCAATGACTCAGCCGATCTGGGCCCTCCAGTTTCAGGAGGAAGACTCAGCCTCTGCTCTGTGGTGAGCGCAATCCGAGCCCTGCACGGGATCTGGGGCATGGCAGGTGCAGAGTGCTAGTCGGCACATGTGGGCAAGGGCTCACCATCTTGGCTCCATAAGGAGGCATGGAACTAATGTCCCGAAGTTTCCAGAAGCTCTGGGAATTGGTGAGAAGGACACTCCTCACCCACACTGTGCCAAGGAGCACAGACAGAGAACTGAGAGCTTAAGACGGAGAACAAAGCTCAGTGCAAGCACTTTGGGGCCTTCTTTCTACCCTCCTCAGAATTCCAGTTGGAGGAGCCTGTGAGCATCCCACTGAAAACACTTCAGCCCTGCTCGAATCCTCAGAAGTTGGGCATGAGGTGGGAGCATGAGGAAGGACGCGAGGAGGAGTGGGGACGGACACAATAATCCCGGGGCACTGTTACCGCAGACTTGGAGGAATGCGCACTGCTGAACGCGGCCTGGCCCACAGAAAAGAACTATAAAACAAAAAGAATCCACTCAGTTGACAGCAATGACACCAAGAGACACAGCAGAGAGGAGGGTCACGGAGCAGCATCCGAAACACCCACAGAAAGCAGCAGCAGAGAATGCGGGCGCAGAGAAGGTCCCACAGCAACACACATAGGCAAGCTCAGGTGCAGGGGCACCTGCAAGCACCGCTCTGGGCTTCGACTCCACGTGAAACTAACTGTTCTTTTTAAAAACATGAATTGTTACCATTGAACGTAAATATTAAATGTTCCTGTCGTATGTGGAGGGTGCATCATCAAGTTAGGACACAATATATTTTCCAAACTCACAGCCATGAAATGCTCATATTTTATGGTAAGAATTGTGAAAATCTACAGATGAACCAAACACCTACAGCTGACACTAACATGCTGCACCTAACAGACATTCAGTAGATATTCATTAAATGAATGAATATGATGATCAGGCTGATACCTTCGGCCAAATAAGTATTTCCTTGTCTAAAAATCTAGAATGTACCCTTAATTTGCAAGGGTACAGTGTGCTATCTACACGGTAGTCTTGCAAAAGAGACTAGAGATTGAAAATACCATAATACCTATTACATTTTTGGAACAAATAATATGTTCCTTGACATAAGTGGTCAAAGTTTGTACTAGCTAGGTGACTCTAAGCCCAGCAAAGAACAGAGGTGATCACTTCGTCCCCATAACACGCAAGAACAGCATGAAATGGAGGCGGAAGGAACCACTCAGATTCACCCACGGTCAGGCCATCGGGATGTGGGGACAGAGGGACGATGCCACCGAGTGGCTGGCAAGGGAAGATGTTTGAAAAGCCAGTTCCCTACTTGGAAACAGCATAAATTAGGAGAGATAAAGCATGTTTTACCTCTGGACAACATGTGGAATCAGCCTTTACATGTCATTAAGATGTCTCCTCTAGGCTCTTGTGGTAATACACATCAAAATATTAGAAATGCGACTCCAGTTTCCCAGAGGCGGGAGGAGAACATATGTCACCAGGGTGATATAAAAGAAGAGCATCCTTACATGTTTTTCCTTCCAGGGTTAAGTCCCCCCAGGCGATCTGAGGACAGGAATAGCAGCATTCTTTCTACTGATATAACCAATGACCGCATTTCCCCCTATTTAGTTTTCTATTTAGTTCCCTCTTTTTGAATAGAAACTCCCACTGAGGCAGAGCCTGGATGATCTCTTTCACAAAGTACCCTACAAAGCCCAAGAGTTTGAGAAACAGATTATTTTTAAAGGCATGGGGCAAGGTCGTCTCTCCTGCCCTCGAGTCCTGCTCTCTGCCTGTGCCCCAGCCCATTTGCTGGATAGAGCCGCCCTCCACACATTCACACGCTGCAGAGTCACAGCCTCACTTTCCACATTCAAGCCAGAAAGAACAGGAAGTAAAGGACGAACAAGGCAAAGGGGTGTCACCTGTTCATCAGCACTAAACCGCCTAGTCATCTGAAAGCAAAAATACATCAGGAAATCAAAACCAGCTTTGAGCCAAGAACGCGTGCTTCTTCTATTGCCCTCTCTCTTAATCCAGGGCCATGTTGGTCAAACCGCAGGGGGTGACCCATGAGTGCATCATGGACTCAATTTAGTGGGTCATGACCAGCATTTAAAATGGAGCAGAAAATTCGAGTGCATTTCTCATGGTCAGAGGGAAACTCTTTCCCAGCATGGATCCCGGGCAAGGCCTCGCACAGCACCCGGCACATTAAGACTGCGATGTTGAGCTGCAGCCCTGTGCGGTCAGTTCAAAAGGATTTTTTACCAGGAATTAAAGGTGAACTAAGAAAAGAGATCCCTGTGGCTGGTGGAGAATCCAAGTATCATGGGCATTCGGTCTATTTCCAGAGCCCTCTTGCTATTTCGTTTGAAGGACACAGATGATTCGGTGACTTTTTGCATGACTCTACTTTTTCAATGGCTGTGGCCCACTCCTAGGAGTGGTTCTCGGGAACAGAGGCAAACATGTACAAGGGTATTTTCTGGAACGTTCATGAGAACATCACGTTAAGGTTAAGGATGAGTGGGTGAGGGTGCGCATGACCGGCTCTGGGATATCTATCTGGGGACAGGGGTGTGTTCAGATCCCAGACAGAAAGGACTTCCCACTCTACAGACAGTGGGCTGCAGCCTCATGCCCTAGGTTTCTGTCGCTTTCTGGGGTAAGCCCAGGTAGGGAGACCACCACTCGTCCCTCGCTGCCACCGAGGTGTTCTTACCTGTTTCATTTCACTCCTCAGTCTGTTAATGCCACTCCTCTCAGTTTTGGTGACTCCGGTATGGCCCACCTCGTGGATGGAGATGGCAGGGCTGGATGTGGAGGAGTGGATAGGGCGCACTGGGTGGGAAACACACACACGTGGTTCTTAGGAACTCTACGGCATCCAACCCGAGGCAGGATCTGCCCCCGTCTCCCCCACTTGACAATGAGGGCCTTCTCTGCCTGGCCAGTGCTGTGTCTCCAGCACCGAGAGCAGCACGGGTGCAGCACTCAGCTCTTAAAGGAGTAAACGAAAGTGTGCAGAGTACTTAAGCATCATTATAACACAGTGGCCAGGAAGCCCCTTACACAGTGAGATATGTTTTTTTTTTTTTTTTGAGACGGAGTCTCACTCTGTCGCCCAGGCTGGACTGCAGTGGCACGATCTCGGCTCACTGCAACCTCCACCTCCTGGGTTCAAGACATTCTCCTGCCTCAGCCTCCCAAGTAGCTGGGATTACACGCACCCGCCATCATGCCCGGCTAATTTTTGTATTTTTAGTAGAGACAGGGTTTCACCATATTGGCCAGGCTGGTCTCAAACTCCTGACCTTGTGATCCACCCACCTCGGCCTCCCAAAGTGCTGGGATTACAGGTGTGAACCACCGCAACCGGCCATGATTTTTTATTTTTTTGAGACAGAGTCTTGCTCTGTTCCCGAGGCTGGAGTGTGCGATCTTGGCTCACTGCAACCTCTGCCTCCTGGGCTCAAGCAATCCTTCCGCTTCAGCCTCCCAAGTAGCTAGGACCACAGGTGTGCGCCACTGCACCTGGCTAATTTTTGTATGTTTTGTGAAGACACGGTTTTGCCATGTTGCCCAGGCTGGTCTTGAGCTCCTGGGCTCAAGCGATCTGCCTGCCTCAGCCTCCCAAAGTGCTGGGATTACAGGCATGAACCACCGTGCCCACCCTTGCTTTTGGATAAGTAAAAAATTATTCTAATAAAACATACCCAGTCAGGCGCGGTGGCTCACACCTGTAATTCCAGCACTTTGGGAGGCCGAGGTGGGCAGATCACCTGAGGCTGGGATTTCGAGACCAGTCTGACCAACATGGAGAAACCCTGTCTCTACTAAAAATACAAAATTAGCTGGGCGTGGTGGCGCATGCCTGTAATCCCAGCTACTCGGGAGGCTGAGGCAGGAGAATTGCTTGAACCTGGGAGATGGAGGTTGCGGTGAGCTGAGATCGCGCCATTGCACCCCAGCCTGGGCAACAAGAGCCAAACTCCGTCTCAAAAAATAAACAAACAAACAAAAAACATACCCGACGCCAGGCACGGTGGCTCACACCTGTAATCCCAGCACTTTGGGAGGCCAAGGTGGGAAGACTGCTTGAGCCCAGGAGTTCAAGACCAGCCTGGGCAGCATGGTGAGACCTCGTATCTATATTTAATTAGAAATAAATAAATAAAAATTTTTAAAAACCCCAAAGCACACCTTCCTTGCAGACAACTGAGACCACTGAACTACAGAAGCTAGAACTAACATCTCTTGATATTTCAGTCATGATCCTTCCAGTTTTTTTTCCTATGACTGTGTATGTTTTTAACTAACAAAACAGTATCATCACATACATACGTATAGATACAGAAACATGAGATGGATACATACATTCTGTGGACATAAGTATGGTTCTGTGACCTGCCTTTTTGTACTTGTATAGTGAACGTCTCTCCCTGGCATTAAATATTCTATCACATCATATTTCATGACCGCATGGAGTTTGATCTGGTGAGTGTTGACTGGTCAATGATATAACCAATCCTATTTTTATTAATATTTTTCTAAAGGGTTCGTCATGACTAATGTGTAGGACCCACATGGACCTTGCTGGGCTCTGTCCCCAGTCCCATGTGACTCTCGGAATGCCCCCGGAAAATGACAAAACTGCTGCGGGCCTGAGGGGCTGGCACCCCGGGCAGCTGTGGCCATGGGCTGGATGATCCAGAGGGCCTCCTGGTGCCAGGCCCTGTCTGGGCAGCAGGTGCAGGAGTGAATGCAGGAGAATTCAGTGCCACAGCGGTGCCTGGAGGAGAGCCCATGCCCAGGCCTGAGGGCGAGGTGCCAAATGAAATGAAGGTGGCAGCTGGAGAAGGGCCTCGGGCTGGAGGGGGAAGTGCTAGGAAAGCCAGGCTGCCAGGGGCTGGAGGTGGAGGCAACCAGAGGCCACTGATGCACTGCACCAGGCCACCACCTCTCACTCCCAACCTATCGCACCAGCCTCGGGACTCAAACCTGTCCCTAGCCCCACCACCCACAAGCCTGGCCTCTGTGCTGTGGTCACAGCAATCATTCTAAAAGGCAAGCGTGATCGTATCACTGCCCACTCCAAAGCCTCCCAGGTCTAGCTGTCTTCAGGACAAAGGCCGAACAGTCCTCCCAGCATCACCTGAAACTCTACCAACTCGAGCCCTACCTCCCCTCGACTCCCGGCCACCTGCACCGCACTGGGCATCTGCCTGTGCTGGCAAGCCAGGCCCAGCTCAAAGGTCACCTCCTCGGGCAGCATCCCCTGCAACCCTCACCATCCCACCTGACCCCAATGGAGTCATGGGAGTGGAGGGCACTGTCCAGGAGGAGTAGTAACAAATAAGGAACTTGGGGACAAGAACATTTAAAGGACAGCAGAGAGGCAGGAGCCCATAAGGGAGACTCAGTGATGAGCTGGGGAGGAAGGACAGACCCAGGAAAGTAGAAAACAGAAGGAGAAGGGTCTGGAAGCTACAAGAGGTGCTGTCCGGGGTGGGTGTTCGCTGGAAACATTTATCTCAGACATCTCAGGATTTAATCAAAGTTCTAAGCCTATTTGGGCTTCCTAATTTTACAAAAATTGAGCAATTACAAAGGACAGCTAACAAATGATGTTATATGTTAAAAAGACAGCATGTCTTCTGTTCTTGCTTGCAATCACACATATTTATGACTTTCAAATGACATTACTCGGTTCCTAGTTTCATAGCATCTATAGCTGTACATCTAATGACAAATTTTTAGTAACTATCTGTGTCAAGCCATGAATACTATAATGATGAGCAGAACACATTAAATATTTATCTCGTACATTACCATTTCAAGGACTCTGCCTTGGAAAGAACTGGAAATTACTTTTGCAAAAGCATTTTGAGCACCCCTCCTTCAGGAAAGGAGAAAAACCACCAAAACACATCTGACTGCACGATGCTGTCTTTGTTTGCAGCCAGCACATGATCAGGAAACATACAAAGTACCCAATGTCCTTCTTATTAAATAAAAGGAATGATAGCCCACAGTGCATTTCTTTGGCTTGATGAAATAAATTCACCAACGTGCCTGCAAATCATTTAGCTTTTTTATGAGGAGGAGAAATGATAATTGCTTCAATTATAATTAGGGAACATTTGAGAACAAGAATCACGCCAGGACTTGGGTGATTATGTTTCCCAGCACTGCAAGCAGGGTTCCGGTTCAGATAAAAACAGAGTGAGCAAGGCAGGACAAAGCAAAATAAGTTAGCTCGAGCATGCTGTGAGGTCACAGAGGGGTCTCCTCCCTGCCCTGTGGAGGGTGATGTGAGGCTGGGCTGAGAATGTTTTTACCCAAACCAAAGGCCAGGATGCTCAGGTGGTGTGAAAGGACAGCCCTTTCACCCTGGCATTCGGGGTCCCCCACACTTCTACCACTTTTTTTTTTTTTCTGAGAACAGAGCCTTGCTCTGTCGCCCAGGCTGGAGCGCAGTGGCGCTATCTCAGCTCACTGTAACCTCCACCTCCCGGGTTGAAGTGATTCTCCTGCCTCAGCCTCCTGAGTACCTGGGATTACAGGCGCGTGCCACCATGCCCGACTAATTTTTTTTGTATTTTTAGTAGTGACGGGGTTTCACCACGTTGGTCAGGCTGGTCTCAAATTCCTGACCTCGTGATCCGCCCACCTCAGCCTCCCAAAGTGCTGGGATTACAGGCATGAGCCACCATGCCCAGCCAACACTTTTGCATAAGTGATGGTGCCAGGTGCTTACGGCTACAGGAGGCGGTATACCACACCCACATGCTGTGCCAACCTGGGCAAGAAAAGCTCGCCCAGCACACTGCGAGCGAGTCCCAAAGCCCCCAAAGCAGGAAGCTTGAGCCTAGGACTCTGTTCATCTCCTTCAGGTAGGAGCCTTCCCTTCCCACATTCGCTATGCCCCACAGTGCTGGTTCTAATGTCTGCTGCATGTAAAGGAGGCAGCTCCCTGAAGACGTTAACAGGAGCATGGGACTTACCACTTCTTTCAACACCAAACTCTTTCCCACTTAGAATATGGTGCAGGAGATTTTTCATATCGAAAGGGCTGAGGTTCATTAAACTTTCAGAAGCCTCTTCTCCTAAAAACAAATATCTTGTAAGTGTCCCAGACACAGGGCTGGTGGTGGGTAAAGGTAGGGTCAGGTGGACGTGGGTGGGGAGGGAGGTGACAGCAGATGCCGTGGCAGGTCTCCCTGTTCAGGAGAACCTCACTATTGCTTTGGGGCTGAACTGCACTGTTCCGTGGGGATTCTAAATGCTGCCATTTAAATCATGTATCTGCTTAATTCTTAGACACATGATGTTTCACAATGTATGATCCCCAACGCTAGATGTCTCATGATGGATTTTTATATTCAAATTGGTAGGGTTTCTCCCAGTGAAGGTGTTATAAAATGGGGGTGACATCTCATAGCAAGGGCATCCAGGAAGGAGCTTAGATGTCAGGTACAGGGCGGAAGATTCCGCATCGCCTTTGAGGCTGTAATAGTAAACATCACCAGAGCCCCATTCTCCCTGACTTATGAACTTCAGCTCTATGCCACGTGGATGGGAGTTCCATCTAAATGAGAGAAGCTGGTAAGGCCTGAGCTTGCCACAGGCTTGGATGCTGGGTTCGAGATAACCTAAGCAGGTCTTCCCCTGAGAGTGGAGGCCGTGGCCGGGTGGTCGGGGTGGGGTGCGGCGGGAGCTGCAGGAGCTGCGGGCATCTCACCTGAGCAGTTCAGGCTCCGTGCCAGCTCCGTGGCCATCACCTGAATGATCAGTCCAATCCGGAGTCTCAGCATCTCCGCAAAGAGGCTGGGCTGCGCCCTGACATACATGGCCAGGTAAACCACAATCTCCTGAGGCAGACACACACGGAGATAGGGTTTCAGAGACAGGGTGAGTGGCTGAAGGGTCCCTTCCACTCTGAGGAAGGCTGTGGCCCAGCCCCTCCCACACCAGCCCCAGACCTGCGTGAGGACGGCAATGCTGATGTCCTGCCCACTGGCCTCGTAGATGAGTTTTGTGAGCTCCTCTGGGGGAAGGGGCCTAGGAAGGAGCATTGTGTAACGAACATGATGAGGTGTCTTGAGACAGTGCCTCCTCGCTCTTCATGGAACACCCTTATTTTCTGTGCTAGATGCATCCATGTGACAGAGTGCCTTTAAAAAGCCCCTCCTCCGAACACTGGGAAGCGCTGATGTTTTCCCCATGGCTCCCCCGCAAACCTGAGGTCCCCAAGGCTGAGGACTTACGCAGAGATGATCTTCTCCCGGGGCTCGGGCGGCAGGCCCACGGTGAGCTGCTTCTGGTGCGACAGCAGGTCCGTGCAGGCCTGCGCAGTTAAGAGGAAGGGTGAGAGGCAGAGCGCGAGAGAGACTGGCAAAGACGACAGGCAGTGGGGAGGAGACACTGCCAATCAGATCGTACATTTACCGTTATAAACTTTATGACCCATGTTGCCCTTGATTTGGAAAATTCATACCTAGACACCAGACTAAGCAACCCAGGCAGGGCTGGGTGTCTGTGGTCTCTGTCTCCAATGTGTGGCCCCAGGCTTGGCTCTGAAGGGCCCGTCAGTGGGCGTTTAATGCCCATCCACTAGCAAACACATTGGACTCCCTGCTATTGAGTGAGACAGGGATGAGTCTGAAGATACCGATGGTAAGAGTTAATAACCATATTCAATTCCTAAATTACCCGTTTCCCCATTATTCACATCTAATAAATGCCATCATTTTACCATCATGACACTGAACTCGAGCGTCTTAGAAAGCAGCTCTGGATTTTGCCTGGCCTTGGGGTAATAAATATTAATGATCACTGTACTGTGGATGTGTGAAAAAAGAGAGATCTAAGAGGCTGCCAGGCCACAGAGCACTTTCATTTGATTTCCTGGCGAGTCTTTTTCCGTAGCTAAGAAAGAACAAAACCAATCCACTTGCATTTCCTTCCCTCTGCTCGCCTTCCTGGAGCAGCAGGCAGGCAGGAGAGAAGGGCCCGCTCCACCTGTGGGTTAAAGAATGGGGCTCCTTCACAAGTAAGAGGTATAACTGGGAGATTGGAAGTGGAAGAGGAAGGGGGCACGAGCTAGTGAGCACACATGGGCAGCCGGCACAGTCGCACTGACCTCAGCCAGGACCTCCACTTTCTTCCTGAGCAGGCCTGAGATGTAGCGAATCAGACCCCACTCCTGGTTCAAGCCGGCTTTCCCATAGAGCTCGCCGAGAAGGTTTTGAACGGTGACCCCGTGCTGTCCAGAGAGATTTGTGTCCCAGCTGGGACCCCTGCCAAGAGGTAGAAAAACCCAGAAATATAGTCCAGGATGTTTAGACTGGGAGAGGAATGGATCACTGTGCATTTTGCACAGCGCTTGGGCTCTCCCAGTGCCCCTGAGTCTCACTGAGAGGGTTACGCCCGATCAAAGCTTCCCTATGTCCTTTGAAACAGAAGCCTAACATCAGGACGTGGTGGCCTCCTGGCCTCACATAGCCTTCTCATCCTGGGGGACCAGCATCAGTAGGCAGAGAAGGGGATAGAAGTTTCATTCCTGGTGATCCTGGGTAACTGGGGTGAATACAATCATGACCTGGGCTGGCTAGAAGGCCAAGAATACTAGGGAAAAAAATTAAGGAGAACTGAGAAAGCTTAGCCTAGTAAAGACCATAAACTTACTGCTACGGCCTGAATGTCTGTTTTCCCCCAATTCCTATGTTGAAATCTTAACCCCCACAATGATGACATTAGGAGGTGGGGACTTTGGGAGGTCATCAGGTCAGGGGGGCAGAGCCCTCCTGAAGGAGATGAGTGCCCTTATAAAAACGACGCCAGAGAGCTCACTCGCCCCTTCCACCATGTCAGGATGCAATGAGAAGACGCCATCTATGAGAAAACAGGCTTTCCCAGACATCAAATCGGCCTTGAGTTTCAACTTCCCAGCCTCCGAAACTGTGAGAAATACATTTCTGTTGTTCCTAAGCCAACCTGTTCGTGGTATTTTGTTATAACTGCCCGAATGGACTCAGACACTTACTTTATGACATAAAGAATGTACAGAATGTCTGCTTGGTCCTGTAGGTTCGAACAATCTTTCAGCTGCTCAACCAGCTTCTCACAGTCCACATCACCATGGTCATCTCTAGGCCACTGAAAGTCACTTTCAGGAACCTGGTCATACAAGAGCCGGAAAGCAGGGAGATGGGCTAGGCATGCAACTTTTGGACGATCAAGAAGTGAAACACCAATCTGGTCTTGGAACTCTATTGCTGTGCTGTGCTCCAGTTTTCAATGACTTTTTGTACCTCTTTATTTATAGGCTTTTGCTATTTTTGATCAGTGAATCACTGTGCTGGTCAACATTTGCAAGAGACTGGACTGAATAGGTTAAAATATATGTGAGTTTTATTTATGGAAGGTTCACAGACAAGCAGAACTAACCTCTGGTGTTAGGAATCATGACAGCAGTTATCTCTGGACCAGAAAAGGAGAAAGAGATGGGAGGGGGGCACAGAAGGTGGTCATTGATCCAGGTATACTGGCTTGGTGATCATTCACTGAGCTGAAGGTGTGAAGGATGTGCTATCCCCAAATATGCCAGATTGGTACATTGACTATTTTGAGTTGAAAACACTGGAAAAACTGTAGTTTCAGAAAGGGGCAGCTGACCTGTCTCTTTCTGCAGGCAGCAAGCCATAAGGATGCCTCTGGGAGGGGTACACTCCTAGGGTGCAAAAATAGCCCATATCACCAGAGCCCAGGAACTGGGGGTGGCAACGGACCTGTATAAATACACTTACCCAAGGAACCCTTATCTTCCACTAGTTTTACACGCCCCGTGTATATATCTCCTAATAACTGCCTCTAGCCAGATTTTCCTTGTCCTGTCCTAGCTTCTCAAATTTATCACTCTTTGTTTAAAAAGTAGAAAAGCATCTTGCTTTGACCACTTCTTCAGACTTCACTCTCTTGTGAAGATCCCCATGTACCCAGAAAGCTAATCACCTTTGTATGCTTTTTCTTGTTAATCTGCCTGGTGTCAAGCGGCTTCTAGATGGAGCCGAAAAGCCCTCACAAGAGCTAAGGAGGGGTTGGAGATGACCTCTCGTTCCTCTATTCCTGCTTTCTGCACCATGCTGCATATATGGTATAGTTATTTGGAAGCAAAACAAATGCAAAAAGGATGTTTTAAACAACCTAAAATTGAAATCAGGGTAAAATCTTCTCCAACAGGCACTGAGTGGCACTGAGTCTATTCATGTGGGGTAGAATCAGGGAAGAGTCCTGGATAAAATAACAAATTGTGGGAATTAATGGAACAGCCTGAGATTTTATTCTCCTGAGGAATCTTATTTTTTAAATTTTTTTATGCCCATCTGTTTCCTGCAGTATCCTGAGGAATCTTTTACTGTTTTTTCTTACATTAAGAGCATTAGGAGCCAGGCACAGTGGCTTGCGCCTATAATCCCAGCACCTTGGGAGGCTAAAGTGAGAGGATCACTTGAGCCCAGGAATTCCAGACCAGTCTGGGCAACATGGTAAAACCCTGTCTCTACAAAAAATACAAAAATTAGCTGGGCATGGTGGCGCACGCTGGTAGTCCCAACTATTTGGGAGGCTGAGGTGGGAGGATTGCCTGAGCCTGGAGGTTTAGGCTTCAGTAAGCTGTGATCACACCACTGCACTCCAGCCTGGGTGACGGAGCGAGACTCTAAGAAAAATTTTAAAAGGCCATTAGGAACAAAGAGTCCTGTACTCTGTTCCACAAGTAGTCCCACCTTGGCCAGCTAAATAGTTAGGCGGGGCTAGGTAGTGAGCTATTTCCTCTAGTGGCTACATAGACTCTGATGAGTAGGCAGCAAGGTAGTAGTTTTTTCTACAGGCAAAATGTAAAGGTTTGCATCAAATTCAATTTACATATTGATGCAAGTCAGATTCCAGACAACAAAGTGATTGGGTTCACATCCAAGCCCAGAGCTTCTAAACTGAAAGGTCCCTGATATCGAGAAATATGCTGTTTCTTTTGAGTTTAGCCATTTGAAAGAGTTTGGGGACTAATCCTGCATTGTAGAACAACATACTTTTAAAAAAAAGCTGTTCCATATACTTTACCTTTTCTAGGAGTGGCTGAGGAGAATCAACAAGATTCAGTGATTTACGGTGGGCACTTAGAACTTTAGTCGGCAAAGTCATGGGAACAACTGGAAAACAAAAGAATAAAGAGTTATTCTGAGGAGGAAGAACAATACTTTTTTTTTTTTTTTTGGAGACAGAGTCTCACTCTGTCACCCAGGTTGGAGTGCACTGGTGTGATCTCGACTCACTGCAACTTCTGCCTCCTGGGTTCAAGTGATTCTCCTGCCTCAGCCTCCTGAGTAGCTGGGATTACAGGCACACGCCACCACACTCAGCTAATTTTTTTTTTTTTTTTTGAGACAGAGTTTCGCTCTTGTTGCCCAGGCTGGAGTGTGATGGCGAGATCTTGGCTCACCACAACCTCCACCTCCCAGGTTGAAGTGATTCTCCTGCCTCAGCCTCCCAAGTAGCTAGGATTATAGGCATGCACCACCACGCCCGGCTAATTTTGTATCTTTAGTAGAGATGGGGTTTCGCCATGTTGGTCAGGCTGATCTCGAACTCCCGACCTCAGGTGATCCACCCACCTCAGCCTCCCAAAGTGCTGGGAATACAGGCACGAGCCACTAGGCCCGGCCTAATTTTTACATTTTTAGCAGAGATGGGGTTTCACCATGTTGGTCAGGCTGGTCTTGAACTCCTGACCTCAGGTGATCCAGCCGTCTCGGCCTCCCAAAGTGCTGGGATTATAGGCTTGAGCCACTGTTCCCGGCCAATACTTCTTTTGAGAAGTATGGCAGCTGCTCCTTATCTAACACAAACCAACAGAAGGAAAGATCACTTATTCAGTTCAGCTTCAACAAGAATTTATCATGTAGCCACCTCATGTGCTAAATCCGGGAGTAAGAAGTGAGCAGGGCATAGATCTTGCTTTGGGAACTGGATTTCGCTTTTCCCTCCTGGAATTCAGGAAAAATGATATAACATCCCAGGACTGGAAAGAAGCTCAGAAGTGATTTCACCGGACCTCTTTTTCTTTCGGATGAGGAAACTGAGAGACCCAGGGAGGGTAGACCATTTGTCCAAGGTCACTTCCCATAATCAAGGCGTCTTGGCTTCCGGTCCAGTATGCACTTCACTCTGCCACTGCCGGGCAGTAGGGCTTGTTTATCAACCACCTCTGGATATTATAATTATCGATATTTATTCATTAAGCCATCCCTGTCTTCCAGGCTATAGCATGTCATCTCAGGAGAACAGGAAGTTTTCAAGGTAAAGATGATGCGTATTTAAAAGGCATTTATAGACCTCCAGGTTATACTTGTGAATTGAATACACACTGTAATTTTAATTCCTTCCAACCCTCCACTAACATTACAGAAAATATATAGTCATGCATTGTTTAATGACAGGGATACATTCTGAGAAATGTGTCATTAGGCAAATTCCTCACTGCATGAACAGCATAGAGTGTACTTACACAAACCTAGATGGTACAGCCTACTACACACCTAGGTTGGATGATAGAGGCTATTGCTCCTAGGCTACAAACCAGTATGCATGTTCCTATACTGCATACTGTAGGTAACTGTAACACAATGGTATTTGTGTGTCTAAACATAGAAAAGGTACGGTAGAAATATGGTATAGGCCAGTCATGGTGGCTCATGCCTGTAATCCCAGCACTTTGGGAGGCTGAGGTTAGAGGATTTCTTGAGCTCAGGAGTTCAAGAGCAGCCTGGGCAACATAGTGAGACCTCGTCCCCACTAAAATTTAAAAAAAAAAAAAAAATGGTAGGCCAGGCGTGGTGGCTCACACCTGTAATCCCAGCACTTTGGGTGGCTGAGGCGGAAGGATCACCTGAGGTCGGGAGTTCGAGATCAGCCTGACTAACATGACGAAACCCCATCTCTACTAAAATACAGAATTAGCCAGGTGTGGAGGCACATGCCTGTAATCCCAGCTACTCTGGAGGCCGAGGCAGGAGAATCGCTTGAACCTGGGAGGCGGAGGTTATGGTGAGCTGAGATCGTGCCACTGCACTCCAGCCTGGGCAAGAAGAATGAAACTCTGTCTTAAAAAACAAAACAAAACAAAACAAAACAAAACAAAACAAAAACAATGAGCTGGGTGTGATGGTGCATGCCTGTAGTCCCAGCTACTGGGGGGCTGAGGCAGAAGGATCGCTTGAGCTCAGGAGACTGAGGCTGCAGTAAGCCCTGATCGTGGCACTGCACTTCAGTCTGGGTGACAGAGCAAGACCCTGTCAAAAAAAAAAAAAAAAAAAGAAATATGGTATATAAGTTGAAAAATGGTTCACCTCTATAGGGCCCTTGCCATGAATGGAGCTTGCAGGACTGGAAGTTGCTCTGGGTGACTGGGTGAGGGGTGAGTGAATGTGAAGGCCTAGGACATGACTGTACACTGCTGTAGACTTCATAAATACTCTACACTCACGCTGCACTCAATTCATCACACAGTGTTAATACTAAATGACCTTAGCTTACTGTAACTTTATAAACTTAAATTTTTAAAAATTTGACTTTTGTAATAACAGCTTAAAACACAGATCGTACAGCTATACAAAAATATTTTCTTTTTTTTTTTTTTTTTTTTTTTTGAGATAGAGTCTCGCCTTGTTGCCCAGGCTGGACTGCAGTGGTGCGATCTCGGCTCACTGCAACCTCCACCTCCCGGGTTCAAGCGATTCTCCCGCCTCAGCCTCCCAAGTAGCTGGGATTACAGGTGCGCACCTCCACGCCCAGCTAATTTTTGTATTTTTAGTAGAGACAGGGTTTCACCATGTTGGCCAGGCTGGTCTCGAACTCCTGACCCACCCACCTGGGCCTCCCAAAGTGCTGGGATTACAGGCATGAGCCACCACGGCCAGCACACAAAAATATTTTCTTTATGTCCTTATTCTATACGCTTTGATCTATTTTTTAGTTTTATTTATTTTACTTTTTAAACTTTTTTTAAAAAATGAAAACACACACACATTAGGCCTATGCAGGGCCAGGATCATCCATCTCACTGCTGCCACCTCCACAGCTTGTCCCACTGGAAGGTCTTCAGGGGCAGTAACGTACATGGAGCTGTCATCTCCTAAGATAACAATGCTTTCTCCTGTAATCCCTCCTGAAGAACTGGTCTGCGGCTGTTTCACAGTTAACTTTTTTTAATAAGTAAAAGGAGTACACTCTAAATACGCAAACCAGCAACATACTTATGTATTATCAAGTATTGTGTACTATACATAATTGTATGTGCTAGACTTGTATACGACTGGCAGCGCAGGAGGTTTGTTGATACTGGCATTGCCACAAACACATGAGCAGTGCATGGGGCTACAAAGTCACTACAGCTACGACGTCACTAGGTGACAGAAAGGTTTCAGCTCCATTATAATCTTAGGGGACCACCGCCATATATGCGGTCTGCCATTGACCAAAAAGTTATGTGGTGCATAACTGTATATATTTTTTTAAAAAAGACAAATCCTTGAGAATGAAGAAAAACAAGAAAGAAGACGACAGGAACAGAATTTCACAAGCGGGAAAGCTGACAGATGAAAGATAAGTGATTTAGCTGACACAAGGCAACCAATTCCCAAGTCTGCAGTGGAGAAATTCGAGAGCTGGTCAGTTACACCCAAGGCTCATCAGAAGTCCCTGGGGCCTGCTGCACCATGTGCTTCTGGAACTGGGGCCTAGAAGGGGTGTCCAAAACAAGGAAGGCTGGGGAGAAGCTATTTGAGAAGCAGTGAGCTCCCTGGACATCTGCTTCAACTACACCCAGCTTGATGACCACCTCACTCACTCTGACAGAAGACTGGAGGGTCTCTCAGAAGAGGGTAAAAGAGGAAGGGGCTCGAAGAGAGGGGGGCTACTGATTAGCACATCTGAAGGCCTGGATACATTCCTTAAGGGAATTATAAGTAACTATATAGCTCCAGGCAACCAGGCCCTAATCCTTGAAATAGGAAATCCACTAGGAGATTGTAGAGTATCTCTGGGAAATCAAGTAACTCCGAGTCAACAAGCCCCACCCATGGGCTTGGAGATTCTCATGCATGACCAGGTAAGCGAGGAGGAGCAGGGCATTGGAAGAAGGATGCTCATGTGGAAGACAGAAACCTAAGCAAACTGGAAAAAGTAACTTGGGGGAATGGAAACCATTCAAAGAGTAAAAAGGGTATATACAAACCAAAACAAAAAGCCCTGCCATTAATATTCTTAGAATAATAACAAATTGCCAGGCATAGTGGCTCATGCCTGTAATCCCAGTACTTTGGGAGGCCACGGTGGGCAGATCGTTTGAGGCCAGGAATTTGAGACCAGCCTGGGCAACATGGCGAAACCCTGTCTCCACAAAAATAAAAATAAAAATTAGCTGGGTGTGGTGGCATGCACCTGTGGTCCCAGCTACTTGGGAGGTTGAGGTAGGGTGATTGCTTGGGCCTGGGAGGTGAAGGCTGCAGTAAGCCGTAATTGCACCACTGCACTTCAGCCTGGGTGACAGAGCAGGACCTTTTCTTTCTCTCTCTTTCAGAAAAAGAAATTATACTGTATTTTTATTTTATTATTTTTTTGAGACAGGGTCTCGCTCTGTCACCCAGGCTGGAGTGCAGTGGCACAATCTCAGCTCACTGCAACCTCTGCCTCCCGGGTTCAAGCGCTTCTTCTGCCTCAGCCTCCTGAGTAGCTGGGATTACAGGCGCAGGCCACCACACCTGGCTCATTTCTGTATTTTTAGTAGAGACAGTGTTTCACCATGTTGGCCAGGCTAGTCTCAAACTCCTGGCCTCAAGTGATCCGCCTGCTTTGGCCTCCGAAAGTGCTGGGATTACAGGCATTCTCAGGAAATACTCATGTCCCTATCAAAAAAGGTAAAAAAAAAAATTGGGACAATACAGACCACTCCTCCAGGGAAGATCTCAGGGTAAAAAGCACCTCAGACACTGAGGGCAACCAAGCCAGAAGGGGGCAGAGGGCAGTGCAGTTCAAAAACAAGCAAGTTGAGAGCTGTCACCACCATGCCCTCTTCCACTTCACTTTTTTTTTTTTGAAACCTACTGAAACTATTCTAGAATGTGCTCCACCAAAACAGAAGAATACATTGAGAAAGGGGAACACAACAGATTCGGGAACCACGGAATCCAACTAAGGAGACAAGCCAGGGAAACTCCCAGGATGACACATATGCAACAGGCCTAGAGCGCAGTCAGCCCAGATAGAAGGAGACTCGTGGACTCTAAGAAAGGCAGTGGAATTGAGAGATTCACCGATACGACTGAGCTTGTGGAAATTTGTATTGCGAGGCCACTGGAAGATGTAGAAAGAAAGCAAAGCAAATGAAAAGCCAGGGCAACTTTACCTTTTGAAAAAACAAAGAGTAAAAATGGGAATATAAACAGAATATACTATAATGCTCAGTTGGAAATATTTGTGTACATACAATGATATAAAGAGTGAATACTGATTTAACTAAACTTTAACCCCTTGGTGGGTTAGGGAGAGTGAAGCAGAGGAGTGGTGCTTTAAGACAGCCAGATCCTTACCCACTTAATCGAAAGTCAACAGGTACCGAATCAAGTCAATGCATGTGAAGACAGCAGTATGCACACATTATTTGAGAAATATGGAGATATGTATATACCAGAAGAAAGAGCTAAAAGACTTGAAAGTGGTTACCTCTAAGTAGAAGGACGTGGGGGGCATTTTGTTGTCTTCTAGGATTCTTTGGCTTTTAAATTATGTCCCTGCATTACTTTGATAAAAGAAGGTATTTTAACAGGCAGAAAACAGTTAATAACATACATGGAACTTCCAAACCCTTTGCTCTTGCCATCACAGAAAGTATGTCCCGCGTGGAATGGATAGCACTGAAGACATGGCGGTCTTCTGTGTTCTTACAAAGAGGAGGCAGATAGGACCTCAACGATGTACTTTGCAGAAGGTGGTTGATATAATGGTCAAGTTCATCTTGGCTTTCTGTAATTGGACAGGCAAGAAAAAGAGCCAATGAAACCAAGCTGCAGAAATATGACTACACAATAGTGACCATGGGTAGCAAGTAGCACTGAGTAGTCTTAGCAGATGACAACACTGAGATATTGATATTTGCACTCCCACTCACCCCTGAAGAGTAAGAAGAGATTTACAGAGATAATGTATGTGTGTAGAAATTTGCTGTTTGGAAAAACTTCATCCCAGGAAAAAAAAAAAAACTACTGGTCAAGATAGTGTTTACATCTCGTCCTCCCAAGATGAACTGAATAATATGTAAGATAGCCTGAAGGATAGCAGCCGAAGTCTGGGCTTTTTGTTTTAATTTGTCATGAGTAAGCTAAGCCTTATGGAACTCCCAGCCCTAATTCCAACTACTATCTAAAAGTGAAAAACAGATCACCTCAAAACCTTATTCAGACTGAGAAATGTTATATACATAGGGTTTCATCACTCATATCCAACCAAACCTAGATCATTCTACCACTCCTTTGAAAATTCAAGCAGTATGTTTCTGTCTTCAGAATGTACGTATTCTGTGCAAAGTCCCCATTCCTGGCCAGCCACGGTGGCTCATGCCTGTGCCTCGGGAGGCCGAGGCAGGCTGATCAGTTGAGCCCAGGAGTTCAAGACCAGCCAGGGCAACATAAGGAGACCCCATCTCTATAAAATATAAAAGAATTAGCTGGGTATGGTGGTGCTTCCCTGTAGGCCTATAGTCTTAGCCACTTGGGAGGCTGAGGTGGGAGGATTGCTTGAGCCCAGGAGGTCGAGGCTGCAGTGAGCCATGATCATGCCACTGCACTCCAGCCTGGGCAACAAAGACCCTGTCTCAAAAACAAACAACAACAAAAAAAAAAGAGAGAGAAGACAAAAAAGAAAAAAAGTCCCCATTCCTAAAACTCTTTGTCCTTCTAGGTTTAAAAATGCCCCACTTTCAAGGACATCATTTGCAGTTTCGGTTTTTAAACTGGCATTTTATTCATTTTAACATACGCAAGTTTCAGAAGCCTCTTTTTTGTTTTTCCTTGTTTTTAATTATCAATCATTGTCTGTATTTGAGTCTTAGGGCAATTTTATCACAATGCTAAAGTTTAAATAAATTCAGCGAACTACCCACGAAAGCATTCCAAGCTGTACCTTGATTACAGGTGTCTTCCGGATATCCTACCAAATCTGAATCACTATCAGGACTGAAAGTCCCTTCGCTGGCATCATCAAACAACTTCTCATCACAGTCTGGATCCAGAAAAGTCAGATACGTGTAGAACGATGTGGTGAGAAATTCCGAAAGGTTCCCTAATTTTACTCTGCCAAGAAGACACCGTGTTAGGGACACAGGTAGTGTGTGGATAACCTTCCACTATGAATCACTGAGAGACTTTTGCACAACCATGTGGTGCTTCTGCCAGAATCAATACATATATTACTCTGAAGATTGCCCCATATAAGCGGTCAGCCAAGACATTCAAACAAAAATTCAATAGCAAGTATGACGTGAACGCACACAGCATATTAAAAGCCAAATGAATCACACTGACTTCTTACTCCCAACCCAACACAAATACGACTCTATTTTACTGAACCAACCAACAGTTTGACAAAATATATCGCGCAAACTACTTTTAAACAGAACCAACCCATGTTTTTGTTTTGTTTTTTCCCCCAAAACGACTGGCCCAGAAGCAGTGATTCTCTGGGCACACTCGTTCCATTATTTATGAGTCCCTACCGCGAAACACCGTCACACAGGGACAGGAGTGCTATGATGGAAGAGGTCAGGTTCCCTCTAGAAGGAATTCGATGGGGAAGCCATCCCCAGACTGGAGCAGAAGCCCTGAGTGGCCCTATCACCTTAGGCTGGGCACAGTTCCACTGAAACCTGGACGCTGGGTTTGGCAGCCTGGGGCCTGAGGTTCTGCAGGTCCACCCCCACACGCTGGGAGCGATTTGCACGTAGAGAAGAAAACATTCTTAAAAGGTTACACCGGGGGAGCAGAAAGCAATGGATCCCTCCCTCAGAGTTATCAGCACCAGATTGGGATTTAGTGGAAAAGGCTGAGAAACGTTTAAAGAGTCAATTGAGGCATATGTAATGCAATAGTATCAGAGGTGCCGGAGCTTCGGCCTCAAAAGGGCTATAACCAGAATGACAGCCCGAGGGAAATAAAAGCCTTCCTTTAATTGAGCACCCCCCCAAGAGGATCTAGGCGGTATGTAGGGTGAGTTCAGCTTTTAAAAAACCCTCAGAAATAGGCTAGGCACCGTGGTTTACGCTTGCAATCCCAGCACTTTGGGAGGCCGAGGCAGGCGGATCACCTGAGCTCAGGAGTTTGAGACCACCCTGGCCAACATAGTGAAACCCCTCTCTACTAAAAATACAAAAATTAGCGGGGTGTGGTGGCAGGCACACCTGTAATCCCAGCTACTTGAGAGGCTGAGACAGAATTGCTCGAACCTGGGAGGCAGAGGTTGCAGTGAGCCGAGATTGCGCCACTGCACTCCAGCCTGGGCGACAGAGACTCCGTCTCAAAAGAAAAACAACAACAACAAAAACCCTTGGAAATAGAGGAAAAGCCAAAACTGTGACTCAACTTATCAAGAACTTAATTATCTTTGCAATATAATTTTTATAACACTGTGTTACACAGTTATAACTTCTATATGTAATCTATAAATGATATACTAAATTATAACTATATTAATTTTATTTATAAAGCTCTTAATGATCATGAACTGAGCAGAAGTAGCCTAGGCATTCCAGTCTCTTCTAAGGCTCTCTGAATCATCTGCCATGGTCTATAACCAAGGGGCCCTCCTGACACCAAGAAGCCCTCATCCAGCTCAGCACCAGGGCTTAGAGGCCGGGTTCTGGGTTCACGCAGAGCTGCTGTACCTATTCCTCTTCTGCTAATGGCTCTCTGAGTCTACAGCTCCTTGTCTATGAAATGGGAATGTACTCCAAGTCAGAAAGTGAAGCCTTAATGAGACAACACATTGAATACACGACCAGTGCTCAGTGAACTGCAGTGCAGACAATTTCCTTTTTACAATGATTAGATCTCAATAAAAGGATTTATTTTGTGGCTGGGCACAGTGGCTCACACCTGTAATCCCAGCACTTTGGGAGGCCGAGGCAGGTGGATCACCTGAGGTCAGGAGTTTGAGACCAGCCTGGCCAACATGGTGAAACCCCGTCTCTACTAAAAATACAAAATTAACCAGGTGTGGTGGCACATGCCTGCGATCCCAGCTACCTGGGAGGCCGAGGCAGGAGAACTGCTTGAACCTGGGGGGTGGAGGTTGCAGTGAGCCGAGATTGTGCCACTGCACTCCAGCCTGGGCAACAAGAGTGAAACTTCGTTTCAAAAAAAAAAAAAATTATTTTGCAAAATGGTTAATTATAGGCCTTTGGTATTCTCTCTCAGTTACGACACCATACACCAGGTGGTAACTGAAGCAAATTGGAGGTAAAATGTGCAAAAGTGGATGCAGATTGCTGGTATGGCACTAGTCCTGGAAATGTATACGGCAAAACACTGGGGACAGTCTCACGAGAAAGGCCAGGAGAAGCTTGGATCAAGGGCCACTTCAAGTCTACAGCAAAAGCTGCAAGAAGCTCTGTGGGCAGACGGACCAACCTCAGCGGGATCTTCAAATCGCTCAAGGCCAGAGTTAGAAATAACAGGGACTTAACTTTGGGGACATCACGTGAAATGAGCCAGTCACAAAATGATAAATGTTGTAAGATGCCACTTATATGAGCTATCTAGAGCAGTCAAACTCATGGAGACAGAAAGGCTGGTGGTTGCTAGGGGCTGGGAGGAGGGGGAAATAGGGTTGCTATTAATGGGTGTACAGTTTTACTTGTTACAAAATGAAAAGAGTGCTGGAGATTGGTTGCACAACAATGTGAATGTACTTAACACTACTGAACTGTACACTTACAAATGGTTAAGGTAATGTTATAGGTAATTACCATAATTTTTAAAAAACGACCGTGACTTTACTGTGGTAGCAGTGTCCCTGGGGTGAGAGGATGTGAGAAGAAAGGGTGACTTCAATTCCAAAAGTTTTAGCAACTGGAATTCCATCAGGGACCAAACAGAAGCCTCCCTGAGCCCTGGAAAGGCTACACCAGGGCTGGGCTACACAGTGAGATTCTTTTTTTTTTTTTTTTTTTTTTTTTGAGACAGAGTCTCATTCTGTTACCCAGGCTGGAGTGCAGTTGCATGATCTTGGCTCACTGCAGCCTCCACCTCCTGAGTTCAAGCGATTCTCCTGCCTCAGCCTCCCAAGTGGCTGGGACTACAGGCATGCACCACCATGCCTGGCTAATTTTTGTATTTTTAATAGGGACAGGGTTTTGCCAGGCTGGTCTCAAACTTCTGACCTCAGGTGATCTGCCTGCCTCAGCCTCCCAAAGTGCTGGGATTATAGTGTGGGCCACCGTGCCTGGTCCACAGCATTCTCTTGGGGCCCTTCTGGTATATCCTAGAGGATGGAAGAAGATAAGAGAATAGACACTACAGAGAAGACCTCTGCCTTGTGACAGTAGAGGGCACAAAAATGGAAGGGGTATTCCTGGAGCGCAAGCCCTCTATCACTCAAGGTGCTTAAGCATAATACTTGGGTGTGTCTGCCCTACTTGGGGCCTGTAAACCAGAAGGGGGCTCATTCCACAGAGGGTGAGGGACCAGTGACCTACACAGACTCATTCAGGTGCTCTGCTGTGAGGGCTCTAAGGAATTTGCCAAGTCCTGCAAATGAATCTTAAGGTGATAGCATATTCAAGTCGGTGCAAGGAGCATTTATTGGGCACCTGCCGGATCCCAGGCACTGAGTATTTTCTTCCACACCACAGAAACATAAACAGAATTCCATACATGCATTCCAAGAAGAACAGATGTTTCAGAGGGACTTGATGGTTCACCTCCCTATGTCCGAGGCCTCCTGGTGCCTGTAAAGCTTAAAAGATACCAGCCGAGTGCTGTTTCAGAGATGAGCCAAGTTTCACATGGGCGACTGGATTAGAGAAGTGTTACCTTCCTGCTTACTCTAAAACTGCATGCTTTTAGGTTCAACAATTAATATGAAAAATGGGACAAGGGCAGCAAAGGACTTTCAGAAAGGTCGGTGCTATTCTTATATTTTTTTTAAAAAATCACAAATTACCTGGCTCCTCCAAAATATCCATCCTCTAGTTTTCTAATTGTGGAAAGCACAGCAGAATGAATGTCTGAGCCATCATTTGCTAAGGAAAAAAAAGTGATGAATTAGTTTAGTCTGGGAAGACTTTTTTTTCCCTGTTATGCACTGAAACATTTTCATCAACACCATCTAATTAAAATATTTCTGGCATAGAAGATTCCCGAGATAAGAAACCAAACTGCTAAGAAGCCCCTTCAGTGCTTAGTTCTGGCCATGGGAGCCATTTTAAACATTTGTAAGAGCCCAAACCACCCCTGGGGCAGGAGGGAGCCTGCTGAAATCCCTGGAGTTACTAAGCATGGTGCGGCTGATGGGGAAGGTGAGCGTGGGTCTGCCTGTCATCCTCCAGCAGGTGCACAGGTAGGCCAGCTCGATCCTTAGCATCTCCACGATCATCTCGTTGTCGAGGGCCAGGTAGAAGTGGTGCTGGTCGGTGAACTGAAAGTCAGAAGAGGCTAGGTAAACAGCCACCCTTTCTTTACCTGGAAACACCAGCTGACAACTCAGGTCAGCACTAATCCTGGGGTTTTATTGCCAGGCAAGAGGCTCAGTACTGGTTTCAATCCACCCAGTCATGGGGCTGCCCTGCTCAAGATCAGAAAAACCAGTCTGCTGCCTGCCAGGGAGCTGCCGCTGTAGTGTGGAAGGGAAAGGTGCGCTGCTAGATTTATTTCCGGCTCCTCAGATGGGGATTTAAGCATCTTGCTCAACACTGCTGTCTCTGAAAGCAAATCAGTAACTCCTTAATTCCTGCTCCTTCCAGGGCTATGGGTTCGAAGATGCTTTCCAAGTGGGCGCACTGTGAGCAGGTGAGAGAGGTGGACACTCTGTTTACCTGATTGATGGCTTTGGTTAATGTCAACTAAAGACACTGCTGCCTGATGTTGAGAACAAATCAAATTGTTCTCTTGGCCTCTGGACTAGTGCATGCTCAGCTCTGGACTGAAATTTGTTACTAAGGGAAATAGCTTGCAAGATTTCCTTGAGCAGCAGGGGCTAGGATGAAAGAGCAGCTTGACCCAAGACCCCATGACCAACCCTGTGCCCAGGTAAGCGGGGGTTGTGCCCCGCGCTGCCAAAGCGATCCCACTGTTGGTCTTTCTAGCTGCCCAAATGGGTGAAAAACATTTTCTATGTACTTCCACAGGACTAGTTTTCTTTGGAAACCAAAGCTCTGCAGTAAGTTCCATAATCAGTACATTCAGTATCCCGGTAAGCGAGGGTGTGGCCAGAAAATCAGCCTGGCTGTGTGTTACACAGAGGGTCTGATGACAGCTTGCACAAGGGTCAGAGATGATTGTGATTAGGGGCACAAGCGCTGTGAGTCAAGTGACATGTCAACAGCAAACTTCTAAAGCAGTCTGAATTTCACTAATATTCATGACCGGAAGTGATGGCACGCCTGTCTCAATCAGCATTTACCAAGCACCTACTACGGGCAGACTTGTACTAGGCTCTGGGTGTCATTTCATATGTCTGTATTTGAACCTATGCATGCAGAATTCTGTCATATTCACAGGAGAAAAGCTTACCAGACAGCAAAGAGAACTTAAAAAAAAGATGCTCGTTGGCCTGCTCTCCTCACCTGGGGTGTAAAAGTAAAGATTTGGTTCCGAATCACATATAGTTTAGAGGTTCCAAGGACACCAATATGTCGATATGGTCGCCCACTCAAATTCATATTCTTATTCCGTCCTGTTTGAAAAGTAAAAGAGAAATTGGAGTTAGAGGAAATACGGTAACAAGTAATCCAGGCAACTCAGGCTAAGACTGAGCTTATTTCTAGATTAGACGACCCATTTTGGGGCTTGGTTCTTCTACTGCCATCATCCTTCTTTAAAACGGCACGAAGCTGAATATTAAAACAAATCCCGCCCCCCTTCTTTTCATGAATGTATATGAACAGTACCCGGTTGGAACTGCATGGAATAAAACTACTAAAAGGACTATAGAACATTTACTTTTGATTTACTTAGTATTGAGCCATAATAGTAAACAAAGTCAGATTCTAGAAAAAGCATAGAGAACCTCCTCCCATTTTAATGTGTAAATAAGCATTTTCTGATACTAAAGGTAAACATGAGAAGCATTATCAAGACACAAATGACTTTTCCAATTGTAAATTTTTCAAGGTGGCTCCTTACTTTACAACAGATCTGGCAAATGCTTGGCCACCTGTGACGGTGCCCACTGAACGAGTGTGAGAACGTGCTGGTTCGCCCGTTCCTCTTCACATCGAAGCGGTGGAACCTCCTGCTTTAGTGTTTTGTCCAAGTCTTTAGAACTTACGTATATCACAGTCTCCCTCAGACCCCAAATCTAGAACCGAGATGCCCCCATGCCAAAAAGGCCCAGGTAATTTCCCCAAACCTACCAAGCTTGGCATATATGTGACTAAGAATCCGGCCCGGCTGGACTTGAATTGGATGAATGTCCGCGATACTCTGGACGTTCACCCCGTGTTTCCTCAACAAGTCCTTAATGTGATTGTTTTCTGCCAAAACAGTAACTGTGAACAAGAACACAGAATGAGCGTTAGCTCATGACTCTTGTCTCTTCACATGGACACGTGTTCCTTACTGCCCTCTTCTGCCTGGTGACATACACATTAGCATGCTCTTCCATGCAATGACTGGCTTTGGAAATGACAGTGTTCATCCTGCTGCTCCTCCCCATTCTGTCCTTGCCACCCCTCAACAACCTCGACGCCTGTTTATCAAGTGCCCTCAATGTGCAAGATAGCCTGATAGGAGACTTCTAGAAATTGTCCTCAATAAGTCCCAAGCCAAATTGCCCCATCTCAAGTAATGTCTTGCCTCCCTCTGGGTCTGCATCTATTCTAAACCTGCCTGGTGTCCCTTTTTGTGCAGGGTCAGGAGTAGAAACAGCTCCACTTGGGGGATGCCAGAAGCCTGTGCCCCTGCTCCCAAAGGATGGGGGAAAGAAGAGTGAGATGGGGGCGCCTGCTGGCAGGGGATGCTCTGAGGGGACATCCTTCCCTCTAGAGAAAGCCAAGTAGGTCTGTGAGTGGGGATGCTGGTGGCAGTGGAGCAGCCTGGCCCATTCAGAACCCCCGCACAGGGCCCCACCAGTGGGGAAAAAGCACCCCAGGGCTGGCCTGGGCCCCATCTCTGGTGGGAGAGGCTGAGCACCTGGCTCTCCAGCAGGTAGGGAGCTGATTGCGCCTGGGACCTGGGGGCCCATGGAGGAGGGAGGCCATCACCGGGGACCACCCGGGATCAGTTAGGCTGCACCTGCTGTACTAGTACCGCTGGCCTTTCTGAGAAGGGACAGTGCTTTGGCAAAGGGAACGAGTACAGGGATGGGACTGGAAAAGGGGAGCATGGCCACAGGGAGAGAGGTTGGTGCCATGTCCAGCTGCGGTGGAGCCCTCTGGGAGCTGGAGAGGCTCAAGGCAGTGCAGGATTGGCTACTGTTAAGTACAATCATTGTACTCACAGGCTGGTGGGGCCGGAATGTACAATACATATACATGCAGTTGAGAGCTGAGTGTCACCTCTTTATATTTACACAGCACTTGATGCCTTTTCAAGTATTTTAATATCCATTATCTCATCTGACCTTCACAACAAGCCCCCAGGGAAGCCTTGCATGCTCAACTGGCCAGTTACAACTGCACATGGACTGAAACCTAATCTCCCAGGCCCTCAGCAAATGGGAACATCAGCCATGCAGGGCTGGCTGGGTGGCTTTCCTTAACACCTGTCTCTTCTAAAGCTTCCAATGACAGGCATGACTCCACATTTATCGAAACCCCAGCAGCCACTCTCTGTAGGAGTAACTCCTTTAGTGCAGTGGTTTTGGGGGAGACCTGGGAGCCTCATGATCTGTGCAGCTGGATGTGGCTAAGTTTCTGGAACTGCACTTCCCCTACTCTGTCCCTGACCTTCTGGGAATTTCTACACTGTTCTATTAAACAAATGCTCGTCAACACCCATCAAAGTGTCCCGGCCTGCAGGTGGAAAAATGGTCTTAATAGATTCAAGGGACTAATTAGCAGGACATGCTCTGGCTTAGCGCAGGGACAATGAGTCCAGCTGGATCAGTCCACCTGGAAGTCAGGAATGGGTTCACACCTGCAGCTGCCAGCTGTGGGTCCTTGAGGGAGTCGGTTAACTTCTAAGCCTCGTGTCTAAGGTGGAGATGAAGAGCATCATCTCAAACTTTACCTAATCAGAATGCTGTGACAGGTGTATCTCATGGCTCTATTGACTGGGTGATATCAGCTCATCTCACCACAGCATGAGCCCCCGAAGCAAAATGAGCCAGTGGCTACAGAGAAATGCTTGTCATTTGTTCAATCACTGTTTTCAACGTATGGGTGCGTATGTGCCAATCAACACAGAAACTGCAAGAATGATACAGGCCTTGTCATTAAGAAGTGTACAGTCTCAGGGGCAATACGGTGTACACACAATGTGCTATGACATTAGCTGGTGTGCTCTATGGCCCACACAGAATGTTACTGGACTGCCAGGAGGTCCTCCCTAAGAGGGAAGGTAGGAAGAGAACTGCTCCACCCAGGCGCACACCACAGGCCAGTCACTACACCAAGCGCTTTCCCACTGCAGCCTCAGTACATCTTAGGAAGCCCCAGTCAGGGAGCTCAAGTCCTCATGACCCTGAGGCACAGAAGGGTGAAATCACTTGGCTAGGCGGAGGGCAGCAGCAGCCCGGGCTGGTCTCTCCCGTCTCCAGAAGAAGGGCTGGCTGGAAAGGAGGGAGAGGAAAGGTGGACACAGGTGAAAGGCGGAAAGATGTCAGGGCTCCAAGGGAGGAATGAATGACCCTCAGTTGGGTTCTGAGTTTTCACCAGGCTTAGGCTCTATTTTTCAAAGAATAACAATGATGATAAATGATGCACAACGAATCACTTGTGCCCCAGTTGCAATCAAGGTTTATATTCAAGACAACGATTGCTTTGTAGAAAGTCATTTTGCAGTTGGGAAGAATTCTGTTGCCTTTGGGAGCCACTGAGTTATATAAGGCATCTCATACAACTACTACATGCTAAAGCATAGGCACATACACACTTTTAAAAAATTAAATAAGAAACTAGGCAACAATTTGAATTAAAGTAACATTGGTTTTACAAAGTTAAATATGAACAGTAAACACGCTCACAAACCTTGTACTACAACATCAGGTTTGACTGAAGTGGAAAATCTTCTATTTAAGGGATCGATTTCACCAGTGGCAAGAAATCCCTATGAAAAGAGGAGCATTAACACTATGAAATATTGATTAACTAAAATTTCATCTTAAACTGAAGTGTGAAAATGAAGTATTTTGGGGCTCAACATATTCAAGACTTTTTTCTTTATATTTTTCGAGTCAATTGCTTATTTTCTGTGAAACAGAGTAACATCATTCAAATTGCCACTGATAAACGTATTGCATTTTTGCACCTAGCTCACTAGGGCTCGTCGAATATGCCACCATCTTGTATGAGCAAAAAGAATGATAACCAATACTTTCTGAGCTCTCAGTGACATGCCAGGCGTTGTGTTGAGCCACTGTATGTGCACTGTCATATTTATGCCTCCTGACAGACAGGTAGGCACTACTTTTGGGGCTCAGAAAACAACACCCCAAAACAAAGACCTCAGCAGCAGCCTCAGAAGCATAAGCTTTCCTCTGACCTTCTCCTGCCTCTCTCTCTCAGTCCATTCTTCTGGAGGCGCCACAGAAACTAGAATCCTTCTTCCCCCAAGGCGGGCATAGAAACCAGAATCCCTTTTCCCCAAAGCCAGCCACAAAACCTAAAAATATTCTCTGTAGAAACTGGCCATAAAAAATTCCCTGACGTACCTTGTTTGGCTGTAGGCCATAAGGGCCCCACTCCAGGGAGGGACCTGCCCATACTCAGAAGGAAAGAGCGCTGCACAGAAAGGCCTCGCTGGGCTTCCCCACTTGGTCCATTAGCATTCATCACGCCCCTTTTGTCTAATCACATTTCTACACAGCTGTCCATATTTTGTTGAAACGATGCATGAAAACGGAAAATTTCCCCTAGATCTTGCAGTATTCATTCTGAAGGCTCCCCTGTATACATGTTAAGTACATCTGCACGCCCTTTTTTCTTATTAATCAATCTGCCTCATGTCAGTGATTTTTCATCAGACCTTTAGGAGAATACCTTGGCCCCCACACTACCACCATCACCACTGTACAGGTGGAAAAACCAAGACAATGACCCAAGGGAAGTGGCTGAGTGGGGACTTGGCCCCCCCACCCCCACTCCCTTGCAAAGTATTCTCTTTGAATATGCACCTCCTTGCACTTTCTACAAATGATACGAACCCCGAGAGAGAGGATCAAGGTGTTCTGGGAGTTCTGAGGAGGAACTGGACCTAGTGCTGGGCCCAGAGAAAGCCTTTACATCAGAGAGGAGAAAGCAGGGGAGGGGAGTTACTCATTTCCCATCTCACTGATACAGAAATCAGAGCTGGAAGGTCAGAGATGATCAAGTCCATCCTTTTCATTTTACAGATGAGGAAACTGAAGCCCAGAGATTAGAGACCTGCCCAGAGTCAGAGAACTAGTGAGAGACAGGGCTGGCTTTCAAATGAGATATATGCGTTTTCCCTACTAATAAAGACAGGAGTGGAAGACACAGCCCCTACTCCAAGGACATGACCATGACACTGGGGAGTCTTCAGGTACCTGTAAAACAACTGTTTCAGCTCGGCAGGTAGAGTTCCTGAGGGCTGCTTCCACGGTGGTATCTTTCATCCTGGGCTTCGACACTCTAGGAACCCAGTGGCATGCTGACCCACCACCCCTTCCGCCTTTTGTAGAGCCTGGCAGCCCCTCGGCCCTTCCCTGGGCTCCTTCCCCTCCCTGCCTCCCCGGGGTCCAGCCGAAGCACTCAGCTGGGCAGGACCCTCTCAGGAACGACAGCCCATCTGATAAGGTCACTCATACTGAGGAGTGGGGGATTCATTTGAGGTGGCTCCAAAGTATTTGCATATTAAAACAAAAGCCTGGGGACAAGTCAATGGTGAACAAAAAGAAAGGAGTCAAGAGGCAGTTGTCTGCAGAAGGAAGGGTGCTGCGGGTTGTCCGGGGGGAACACCTGACACAAAATTCACCAGAGAAAATCCGGCCCGCCACCTCTTTCTGTAGAGATCTGTGGTCCTTGTGCTTCCTGCGCCTAGGACTGGGGCAGGGGCAGCTAGGGGCCAATCTAGTCGTTTCCCAAATCTTGTATCTTCTAGGATCAGATGTGCTAACAATCCTGGCCGAGAAGCTTCCAGCTCCTCTGACCATCAACTGGAACAGATTCTAGCCACAGAGGAGGAATGCTGGCAGGGGGTGATGGGGAGTGCTGGGCCCTCATGGACCTGAGCTGGTTTAATGGAAATATGGACACACAAGGCCGGGAGTCAAGCCCCGGAGCCAACACGGTCCAGTTGACCTTAAACGAATGAAGATGCAAAAGACATCCACACACATGCCTGGCAGAGAGTCCCTATGCCCTTCCGGGGTTCCCTGAACCTCCAATCACATGGTTTCCAGTCTGTGAGGCCACTAAGCCCCCCTACCTCTGCCAACAGCGAGCTGAGGATGTACAAGGATTGGCCCCACAGATGAGGCACCTTCCCCATAGGAACTCGGTCTACTGTGTGAGGATTCTTGTACTCTTCATCTACCTGGAAAGAGAGACAAATCCAAAGTCAGAAAGTCAGAGGATAAAATGGCCATGATACCTGACCATGGGGAATGCACTGAGGATTTATGAAATGGTACTCATCCTCCAGGCTGATTCTGTGCAGGTGCCAGGAGGCTGGGGAGCAAGCCCCTTCCTCGGGGCTGCAAGGCTACAAAGCAGCGGAGGTGGAAGTCAAATCGCGGCCTGGTTCTGGACAAGCACTCTTCCTACAGGCACACGCAAGGCCACGAGCACCGGATGCCCGCCCTGCCTGCTTTGTGCACAGCTCTGGCCATGAGAACTCTCATGGCTCATGCTTACATTTGGCTGCATGATGGGTGAAATGATGGAAAACATCAGCCTCCAGCTGTGGCAGTGTATCACTGGAGCCATCCCTAGGGGTTTATAAACTGTGCACCTAATGCAAGAGAATTGCCAGAAGGTGGCACTATTTACCGAGGAAAAACACTTGGACTACTAGCCTGCAACCCCTCCTTCAGGGCCTCAAAAAGCTGAACCCACTGGGGGGCTTTTGTCCCAGCAAAATAAACTTTGGTGTTCTTTCTGGAGGACAGGGCTGGCTGCACATTGTAAGCTAGTCTGCAACTTTCTCTCTTTTAAACTCCATGCTGGACTTTGACATTTTAGTCATCACATCATTGGTTGGGGGTAATGCCAGTGACCACTTTTTTCTTCCAGAAAACATAAATCAACCAAAGGAAATAGGAAACATCCTTCTCCCAAGAGGAACATCACAAAATGAGGAGACTAATCTTCTGCTTGCAGATTAATCAATGATGTTATTAACATATTTAGTAAAATTTTAAATTTTTTCAATAGTGGTAAACATTAAGAAAAACTTAAGTGCATGAACTGAACAGAATTAAATGTCATTAGTAATCAAATAATCCAACAGGACAATAGTGTGGAAGGAGATTCTCCAAAATGTCATAATCTTTGGGTAGTAGAATTAGAGATAACGTTTTCTTCTTTCTACAGAATCCTAGATGTTTTGTCGTGTACAGAATTACTTGTATGATAATCAGGTAGTATGTTAAAACTATTTGAAATGTAAGTCGTGCTAAGAAAGACTGAAAGGTCAGGCATGGTGGCGCACGCCTGTAATCCCAGCACTTTGGGAGGCTGAGGTGGGCAGATCACCTGAGGCCAGGAGTTCGAGACCAGTCTGGCCAACACAGCGAAACCCCATCTCTACTAAAAATACAAAAATTAGTCAGGCATGGTGGCGAATGCCTGTAATCCCAGCCACTCAGGAGGCTGAGGCAGGAGAATCACTTGAACCTGAGAGGCAGAGGTTGCAGTGAGCCAAGATTGCGCCAATGCACTCCAGCCTGGGTGACAGAGTGAGACTCTGTCTCA
>NW_026652282.1:15677492-15745798 GCF_009828535.3 Hylobates moloch
TTTTTTTTTTTTTTTTTTGTAGAGACGGTCTTGCCATTTTGCCAGGGCTGGTCTTGAACTCCTGGGCTCACGTGATCCTCCCATCTTGGCCTCCCAAAGTGCTGGGATCACAGGCGTGAACCACTGTGCCCGGCCCTATTCTTATTTTCAGTGGATCACAGCTCTCCTGTACATTGCTGCTCATTATGGAAATAAGAAAGAGAAAACAGAAAAACATTTTCCCAAGTGAAGTTAGTGTTCTACCAAAAAATGAATTGAGTTCATAACGCTGTGTGTGTGTGTGGGTGTGTGTGCACTAAATTCACAGTCGTCTTTTCTCTCACATGTTTTAACAGTTAACTTTGAACATCTGGCACTTCAGAAAGTTAATTCTTTTAGTAATAAGTACATTTTCTGTCTGTTTACTTCAACAGAGCATATTTTTTGTTGCTTTAAAAATTATAGCCCTGGAGGCTCTACTCTGTCCAAAAAGTACACTACATTCTGGAGGAGGGAGGGAAGGAGGCACACTACATGTCTATGGCAAGAGAAGCAAACTGGTGACCCACAGATTGAATCTGCCCCATAGGTGTGTTTTGTTTGGCTTGAAGAGTATTTTAAATGAGTTTGAATCGGAGTACCTTCAGGGAAAGTTTCCCAGTGTCCCCAATTCCTCCACCGACCCCCACCTTGCTGTCTGGCCAGCTTCACTTCGTATTGTTATTTGACTGACCTTGTAGACTTTTGAACTTGTGAGTCCAACCTACAAAGTGGTGATATTCTCCAGTCCTCTCTGTGACCCAGAAAAGAAGACTGGACATCATACATGCAGCTTCTTAAACAACAGCAAGAGCTTAGACCTGTGGGTGATGGCAGCGGCTAACCAGGACGGAGCACTCTTACTTTCTGCCACAGGCAGATTTCAGCATTGGAAACCTACCTTCTTTACCTAGAATTTCAGGTGGCTGGGGTACCTGTGCCAGTTGAATTTCACATACTTGATGTTGACTTTTGAAAAATATGCTAATCAGATTAAATCCAAACTCCTGATGCAGGGAACCAAATCAAAGCAGTAAAAACGTGCAGAAGGAAGAACAAACAGGATGACCGTCACCTTGGCCATTCCTACGGAGCTTGCATTCAATTCCGGGATGCCCTGATTAGTCTTATCTCCACGCTCCCACATTCCGTAATCCTGGGGGAGAAAAAGGTGGGAATCAGAGGGGAGAAAGAGGTATATAAGAAGTGCTATGGGAAAAATGCTTCCTTTATGTTCCTGCAACCACACTGAAACATAAGTGGATCTTCTCGGAGGCTTTGTAGACTCATACTGTGTTCTTCCTCAATTTCAGTTCATGTGACCTCTGTGCAGAATTTTAGAAGAAAATACTCAAGTGGGACAAAAGTGCATGCCACAACACTCTCGAATTTCTTATTTCTAGAAGGTATTCATTTGTAAGAAACTCTGGATGTATGGAGAACAAAATATTTAATCTTCTTAAGATTGAATAAAATGCTGCCTCTCTAGTCAATGCCTTTGAACTTATATTATGTTGTAAGATGGAATACAGAAACTTTAGCACATGGGTCATAACTAGTCAAAGCCAGCAAAAGCATTTAAAATAATTTAGTACTTATTTTTAGCATTACCTCTTGGGGAAAAAATGCTCAGCAAGTAACTGGAGCCAAAGTCACAACTGAGACACAGAACACTGAACCTACGTGGTATTTACAAACCGATTACTAGGGATTGACTCAGAATGCTGGCACCCAGAGGACTTGATACATGTGTACCTAATGTATAATTCATATTTTCATTAAAAAATCCAAATATGGGATGCTGTTTTAAACAATTCTATGTGTACTACTGAAAGCTGACCACCCAACATACACAGGACTGATGCCAACATTTCAATCTTTATTTTTTTATCTCCAAAAAAGAATATTTTCTTTTTTTTATTTTTATTTTTTGAGATGCAGTCTGGCTCAGTTGCTCAGGCTGGAGTGCAGTGGTGCAATCTCAGCTCACTGCAACCTCCACCTCCCAGGTTCAAGCAATTCTCCTGCCTCAGCCTCCCGAGTAGCTGGGATTACAGGCGCACACCACTACACCCAGGTAATTTTTGTATTTTTAGTAAAGAGGGAGTTTCACCATATTGGTCAGACTGGTCTCAAACTCCTGACCTCAGGTGATCCACCTGTCCCAGCCTCCCAAAGTGCTGGGATTACAGGCATGAGCCACCGCGCCCGGCCAGAACATTTTCAAAATGTAGAGATTGAGACTCGGGCATCCTAGAGCAACTTCCCCGCCGAGCGTGCCTGGTGACTGAGCCTGGGCTTCTTTCCCTGAGCACTCTTCTCATCTGCGCCTTCCTGCAGCCCAGCCTACCTTTCCTCCAACCCCGGCACTGGGTGATTCATCCTCAAAAACTGCTTTGATTGCTGCTTCCCCTTGTGTCAGGGTCTAAAATGACAAATGGTGTATTTCCTAGTGGAACACATTCACATCTCTCTCTCTGGATGGCCATATGCCCCATGATCTGGCCTCCTTAGACACACCCACAAGCTGAGAGTGGAACATAAGATCTACTTATGTTCTACTCTTTTCCAATGTCAGCTTTCCCCCTAAATCTACTCCTTTCCTCTGTACCCTTTTCCTCAAGCACCCCGTAGCCCACCCAGCCACACTCAGAGCCTGTTCCTTCCTCTGGGACTGCACAAGCTATTCCTGCACCCAAACTCCCTATCTCCTCCCTTCTGCTGATCTAGACTCTGCTCAGCTTCCAAGGTCCAACTCAATGCCCACCCTTTCCACAAACACTTCTCAAGTTTCTTCAGACCAGGTTTGTCAACTTCAGCACTATTCCATTTCGAGCCAGGTAATCTGAGTCATTGGGTGGGGGGGAGGGGGCCTGTGCATTGTAGGATGTCTAGCAGCAGTCCTAGTCTTGGGTCACTAGATGCCAGGAACACCTGCTGACCAGGTGCAACAACCAAAAATGTCTCCAGACATCGCCAAATATCTCCTGGGAGGGCAAGATTGCCTCTCTTTGGGAATCACTGCTTTAGACCTGGGGTCAGTGAACTCCATCCAGTCTTTGGAACAAATCTAGTTTCCCACCTATTTTTGCGAAGTCTATCTGGGACAGAGCCATGCTCATTTATTTACGTGTTGTCTATGGCTGCTTTCATGCTACAAAGGCAGAGCCAAGTAGCTGCGACAGAGACCCTAGGGCCTGTAGAGCCGAACATATTTACTCTCTGGCCCTTTACAGAAAACCTTTGCTGACCTTCCTTTAGACCATAGTGGCTTTTTTTAAACCAGCCTTTACCTTTTCCCTCCTTCCCTGAGAGCTTTACACACTGGGGTTGCTGTGTAAAGGTGCCTCAGGCTTTGCCTTCCAAACCAGACAGAAGCTCGGAGGAAAGGGAGTTTATACACATTCATACTCAGCAAATCTGGCCCAGGTTGGGGCTCTGCCTGGCTCGAGCCCCTCTACCTGTGGCCCAGTTGGGGCAATGCTCATGGCACCCCAGCTCCCACCAAGGTGCTAATGCTGCTACCTCTTTAGCCCCAACTCAAGCCAGCACATATGCATCCCACAGGACATGTTAGGATCTTATTTCAAACAAGCATAATGGGAACTACCATTTAATCCAGCAATCCCACTCCTGGTAACCACCCAGAGGAAAAGAAGTCATTAGACGAAAAAGACACTTGCACATGCATGTTTATAGCAGCACAATTCACAACTGCAAAAACATGGGACCAACCAAAGGCCCGTCAGTCAATGAGTAGATAAAGAAACTGTGGTATATATATGATGGAATACTACTCAGCCATAAAAAGGAATGAATTAATGGCATTCACAGCGACCTGGATGAGACTGGAGACTATTATTCTAAGTGAAGTAACTCAGGAATGGAAAACCAAATATTGCATGTTCTCATTCCTAAGTGGGCACTAAGCTATGAGGATGCAAAGGCATAAGAATGACACAGTGGACTGTGGGGACTCAGGGGGAAAGTGTGGGAAGTGGGAGAGGAATAAAAGACTACAAATAGGGTGCAGTGTATACTGCCTGGGTGATGGGTGCACCAAAATCTCACAAATCACCACTAAAGGACTTCAATGTAACCAAACACCACCTGTTCCCCAATAACCTATGGAAATAAAAAAATTAAAAATAAAATAAAATAAAACAAGCATAATGGGCTGGGAGCGGTGGCTCACGCCTATAAACCCAGCACTTTGGGAGGCTGAGGCAGGAGGATCACCTGAGGTCAGGAGTTCGAGACCAGCCGGGCCAACATGGTGAAACCCCATTTCTATTAAAAATACAAACATTAGCGGGGCATGGTGGCGGGCACCTGTAATCCCAGCTAATCAGGAGGCTGAGACAGGAGAATCACTTGAACCTGGGAGGCGGAGGCTGCAGCGAGCTGCGATCACGCCACTGCACACCAGCCAGGGTGACAGAGCGAGACTCTGTCTAAAAATAAATAAATAAATAAAACAAAATAAATAAAAAAAATAACAAGCATAATGGATTCAGACAGAGCACAGAGTACATTCCAAAAACACGAAACCCCCAACTCTATCCCAGGACAAAAATACGCACTTTGTGTGTGGAGGTGACACAATCTCATAGCACTAGTCTCGCTAACCTTTTGGTGAGCCCCAAACAGCCTGGCCCTCAAAACACTGTATGATTTTTATTCTTTTTGTTGACTGGCACATCGGAAAAGACTACCAGCGTTGATACTTACAGCGACTTTATATGCAGCTTCTATGTAAAAGACAAGATTCTGTATGAAGGCCACCTCATCGAGAGTGAAAATGATACGTAAGCCTAGCAAAGAAAAACAATGAGGTTATGAAGCCATGTTGCAGAGAGCTGCCAGTCACAAATTACAAATATCACACTAGGAAATAAACCCTTTTACCCTCGTTTTCATTTTTCTTCCAAAGGCATCAAAAATGAAGTCTGAAGTAAGGCATAACAGTGAGTGTCTAATCTCAGAAAAGAGGGAAGGAAGGAGAGAAGGAAGGAAAATAAGGAGAAGGAAAGGAAGGAAGGGCTCCACTTTCCTGTGTGTGCCTATGAGTAGAAAGGGATGAGAGAGATTTGGGACCTCTGGTACAGGTTGGATTGATGCGGAGAAGGTTCCAACAAAGCAAGGATTTTAGTCCAGAAGAACCAGAGACACTGTCTCTATCTTTGAGAGAGCCAAAGAGAAGGGTGAATACTTTTCCCAGTGGGAGACAGGGAGTCGCCAGCTCCAGGAGCTGGCCTTCCACCCTGCAGAAGAATATAGTCAGTTATAACAAATACAGGTATTTTTAAAGTATGAATTCTGGAAGCTGCTATGGAAATGATAGGAAATGGACTCATATCAATGAGGGAAGCTTAACTAGTAAGCCAGATTAGAAGTTCAATCAGAACTAAGTTTAACTAGAAACTGAAAACAATTTGGCAATATATATGAGTTGCCGTTGAGTGATATCTAACTCTCAGAAGGAAGTAAATGAAGATGGGGTCAAAGTTGGTATTGCAACATTAGTTACAGTAGCAAAATAAAAGAAGGAAGGAATAGTTAAATTAATTATGGTATATCCATTGATAAACTCACTAAAATAATGTTTATGAAGAGCTTGTTATATCATGGGAGAAGTGCTTGTTATAATGCTATGTAATAACAAGACTATGTTTATGTGTACAATGTGACCTTAAACATGTAAAAAAATGCACAGGAAAAAAGACTTGGGGGAGATGCAGCCAAATGAAAGTTGGCAGTGGAATTTTTTTCTTTGTATTCTGTTATATTTTCCAAAATATCTACAGTGAGCTCATATTAACTTTCATAGCCAAAACGTAACTTTATAAATGTGTGATTTATTCACACAGCCATAACAATACTGCTTACTGATTTCTGGGATTTTGAGAGTTTCACCCTTGCAGTCTGCAATGAATGGGAGGCCTCAGACACATCAGTTGACTGGACTGGTAGGTGATAAGAACTCCCAGACACAGCCGCTAAGTGCCCTAACCTGGGGGAGCATCTGTGGCACGTGCCATTGTGGGAGAGAGACCACCTGGTGTAAGACCCTAGTGGGAGAGAGAGAGGCCTGGCGTCCAGGCTGCCACAGAGGCCAGCAGCTCCAGTTTCAATGGGAACAAGGCACACCGCCGGCAAACTGTGAGCCTACTCAGCCTGCTGAGTAGCGGGCTGCTCAGCCCGCTCTGGGCACGCTGCTGAGCGGCGGAAATGGTGGTGTTCAAACATAATTTGGAAAAGTGAGGGTGTGTCTAGAAGAGGGTGACCAGGGTAGTGAGTGGGAGAGCTGAAAGGACAGGGCTGCTGATCCTGGAGGAGAAAAGTCTAAGAGGAGGGGTGAGATGGTCTGCAGACAGCTAAGTGTCAAAGTTAGACCAGACCTAGGTGGCTCCAGGAACTAGGAGAGAGTGACAGTAAGGGGGCTGTGTGCTCAACAGAGGGAAGCTAAGAGAGCCAGCTCAACGGCCTTTACCCTGCAGGTGCCCAGGTGGAGGGTGACTGTCCTCTCTGCAGGTTACAGGCAGGGTCCCTGCACTCCCTGCCCTATTGCAGAAACAAATGCACAGAATATGGAGAAGCATGCTTTTCTTTTGTGTAAACTGCTAATTTATAATACTGATTGCTATGGTTTGAATGTGTCCCCTCCAAAATTGAGGTGTGGCCAATGTGATGGTATTAAGAGGTGGGGCTGTAAGAGGCGATTAGGCCCTGAGGACTCCTCCCATCCTACATATCCTACGTCGGATGAAGGCTCTTAAAAAACACGCTTCGTGGAATCTCTGGCTCTCTTGCCCTTCTGGTCTCCCCCATGGGAGGGCACAGCGGTCCTCCTCTTTGGAGGATGGAGCCCTTACCGGACAACTGAGCCTGGTAGTGCCTTGGTCATGGACTTCCCAGCCTCCAGAACTGTGAGAAAATGCATTTCGGTTCTGTATAAATGGCCTTGTCTGAGGTATTTTATTAAAGCAGTGAAGCAGCACGTGGCCTGACACACTGGCCGCTACCTGTCCTCCTCCCACCCCTTTTCCGGATTGTCACTTCTTATACAATGGGCTCCAGCAACCCCTGCTCACCTGAGGCGGTCATCTGGGCCAAGAACAGGAGGAAGAGAGAGGTGGCATCCACCTGGAGGTGGCCCCACTGGTCGTCGCCCACCACTGTGCCACAGGTGGCGGTGTTGTACTTGGCGTGCAGGCTGTCCTTGGTGCTCTGAGTGTGTTTGAACTTCTCCACTTTGGCCACCTGAGGGAGAAGGCAAGCCCGCTCTGCATAGTTATGGGGGTTCATGGCTGGCAGAGATCACGGCCATGGCCAGCCACCTGGATCTAGAGCTCTTATCTGCTACTTTTGGGAGCCAGAGGGATGGAAGGCAGCTGCTAGGCGGCACTGCACAGAGGGACTGTGCTGGGGATTCTTCTCGCCTACTTGCCTGAAATGTCCCAGCCTGGGGGGAGTCTCATCCGCAGGAGTGACGGGTCATGCCAAAGGGTGCCCTTGTCTACATATCCCCAGCTGTGACACATGGTAGATACTCAAGGAGAGATGGAGTGAGGGAAGAAGGGAGAAAAGGAGGGGAGGAAAGGAACCTATTTAAATTTCAATTTCTTGTTTCTTAATGTTGAAAGGAAAAGAGCAACTATGTCTTTTCTTGCACTGACTGAGGGTGGGGACTGTTTCGTCTTCGTCTTTGAATTTGTGCAGATCCTAGTATAATGTTCTGTGTGCAGTACATGCTCAATGAATTGGTTTATTTACCCCTCACTGAAAATACCACTAAACAATAATATCAAGTTTTTAAAACTCAAGCATTTCATCTCAATGAAAATATACCCTTTTACAAACATGATGGAATAAACAATAATATATGGCTTTCTAGAAGTGGCTTTTAAAAAAAATGTTTTCTTCTCCATCAAAAAAAAAGCATGCTTCTCCTTTTATCCACGTAACTCTTCAAAAGAGATTCTCAGAAACTGTCCTTTGAGACTGTGGTTCAATAGTAAGTTACTGAAAATAATTTTAAAAAGAGAAGGTAGCTGGGCATGGTAGCTCCTCATGCCTGTAATCCGAGCACCTTGGGAGGCCAAGGCGGGAGGATCACTTGCGTCCAAGTGTTCAAGATCAGCCTGGGCAACACAGTGAGATACTGTACCTACAAAAAAAAAAAAAAAAAAAAAAAGCCAGGTGTGGTGGTACACACCTCAGGTGGGAGAACCACTTGACCCCAGGAGTTTGAGGTTGCAGTGAGCCATGATCGCGCCACTGCACTCAGCCTGAGTGACAGTGAGACCCTGTCTCAAAAAAAAAAAAAAAAAATAGAGAGAGAGAAAGTAAGCAAAATATTTTCAATTTCTCTTCCTCTTGAGAAGTACAAAACGTCTTAAGCATGTTAACTGTCACAATTACAATGACATGGAATGCCCACTTGGCAAACACATGTGTGGGTTCTGCCTACCTGTCTCATCATGCACTGGAGAAGACCTCGCATCAGCTTCACCACGTTCTGTGGAGATAAAGCAGAATCAGCAACACGGCCCAGGGTCCTTGCTGCAGGAAAATCACCTCCTGATCACTGTGGCTGGCAAGCCAGTGCTGCCCAGCAACTGCCCTGGAAAGGCCAGTCCCGAGCCTACGTGAGTGTTCTGATGGTTCACGTCCTCTCCACTCCATCATAAAGAAAGAAAAATCTCAACAAAGTGACTTATCTCAAATAAAGGGGTTGGATCAGATGATGTCTGCCACCTCTGAAATTCAGTGACTCCTCGCTGACATCTCAGCAACACAATTTCTGTAAGTGTAGTACTCTGGAGCTTTATGTCACATTTCTTGGTAATTTATTTTTGTTACACTAAGTCCACCACGCCTGCCCAAAAGTAATGTTTGCCAACATGGCCATTTGTGAAACCATCACTGAATTACTGAGTAAAGCTCTAACAAAATGCAAGTGACAGCCAAGGTTTCTGAATAATATGATTTATTGTAACCAATTACTATTCTTATTATCCTCATTATAAATAACAACAATAATCCTACGTTAATACATGAGACACCATGTCACAGACAATCCACTGACCGTGAGGCCATCGAAGAATGTCTGAATCAAAGATAAATCCCAAGGGCTCTCATGCCAAGAGAATGATTTTTATATTTCAGTGCTCTCTACTTCAATGCTACCACTCAAAACACTTGGAAAATATCTCCTGTGTTCAGGGACAGATTATTTTGTTACAAACTCAGTGATGGCAAATCTTTGGTAGGTATCTTGGTTCTGGATTTTGGAAAACAATAAAAGGACTTCATTATCCTGTATGGTGAATAATATAGGCCCTCAAATTGGATAACACCAATTTGGTTCAAAATTAAAGGGTGACCATAAATTAATAAGATTGCTTTCCTGGAATGGCTCAAATTAGAAAGGTATTTTTAAGGGAAGTTTCAAAAATATTTTAAGCAGCGGCAATAATGTCTGGATAAATATCCTTCCAGTGTGACTACTCTGAAGAGTACATGCTTTGGAATGTGAAGCTGTGGTGAGGTGACTTTTAAAAAACATATCAGTTTATGATGGTGTCTTGTGTATAAATATGTACAAAATGGATAAAGCATGTGTGAAAGAAATGTAACTAATTATACAAATTGACACTTTGGGGTTAGAAATGTGGATGCGGCCATGTGTGGTGGCTTACACCTGCAATTAGAGCACTTTGGGAGGCTGAGGCGGGCGGATCACTTGAGGCCAGGAGTTCGAAACCAGCCTGGCCAACATGGTAAAACCCTGTCTCTACTAAAAATACAAAATTAGCTGGGCGTGGTGGCAGTCGCCTGTAATCCCAGCTACTCGGGAGGCTGAGGCAGGAGAATCACTTGAAACCGGGAGGCGGAGGTTGCAGTGAGCTGAGGTTGCGCCACTGCAGTCCAGCCTGGGTGACAGAGTGAGAATCCATCTCAAAAAAAAAAAAAGAAATGTGGTTGCATTCATTTTCTATTTGGTGTGATTTTGGATGTTGTCATTGTTTTACGGGGGAATCTCCAATCTCAAACAGAAAGACCAATGTGAGGTTGAGACCATCTAAGTGCCTCCCCAAAATATTCTATAGCAGAAATAGAGGAGAGGCCTGCACCCAAACAGTTCTGCACACACAGCTACTTCTCTGTGGGTTTTTCAGTTCAAGGAGAAGGCGGCTGAGCAGCCGAAATACAGCCGTCAGTCACTATTACCTGCTCCAGCTCGTAGGCCTTGGCCTTGTCCTCATCGCGGTCTGCATTCTTACGGTAGGCCATGCCCAGGCCCCACACGGCCAGGATACTGTAGATGTTATCCCGCACCCAGGCATCCTTCTGCTCATGGCTGGCTGACAGCAGCCCCGTGACAGGATTCTATTAGAGAAGAGACACAAAATGGCTCAGTGCCACCCTTCATGCAGTCCCTGGGTAACAGATGCTTGTCCTAACAGGGTAGATGAGTACCGGGACCTGGAGCAGGGAGACCAAAGTTCCAGTCCTTGCTCTGCCACTGACAGTGTGATCTTGGGTGAGACATCACATGCCTTCTCAGCACCTTAGTTTCCTCACTTGTATAATGAGGACATGTGACTAGAAAATCTCTCAGGAACATTCCAGCTCTTATGTTCTTTTGCTTTCAGACGAGACTACACTGTTGTGAGTGGTAAAACAGAAGAAACAGCAAACAGGAAAAGACTGCAAGGCTTTCACAAAGCTGCATATTGCAGACCTTAGGTCTTCTTCAGTCTTCGTGTGTCCACACCAATAGGTAAAGCATTGAACCTGTGAGCAAGAAACCTGGAGGCAGGGCCCCACTCCACTCTCTAGCTCTGTGTGCCCAGGGAAGCCACTTTCCCTCTCTGGGCAATCCAGATACTTCATGTGCCTAAACAGAAGGTGCCAAGCAAAGGGACATTTGGGAGTCCTATTTAGGTATGATATCATGGGTATTTAAAAGGGCAACTGAGTCACTAAAAAGCCAGACTTTGCCACAAAAAATTATACACAAATGTTCATAGCAGCATTATTCACAAAAGCCAAAAAGTGGAAATAAGCCAAATACTCATCAACTGATAAATGGATAAACAAAATGTGGTCTATACAAACAATGAAACATTATTTGGCAGAAAAAGGAAGTATGGATGCATGCTACAACAGGGATGGACCTTGAAGACATCACCCTAAGTGAAAGAAGCCAGATGCCAAAGGCTACATAGTGTGTGATTCCATTTGTGTGAAAAGTCTAGAAAAGGCAAAGCTATAGAGACATAAAGTAGATTAGTGGTTGACTGGGCTGGGAGTAGAGGTAGAATCTGGAAGTCAGTGGCTGCTAGTAGTTTTTTTTTTTTTTTTTTGGTGATGAAAATGCTCGAAAATTGATTGTGGTGATGAATGCACAAATCTGTGAATATACTAAAAACCATCCAGTTGTACAGCTTAAATAGGTAAATTGTACGGTAATTAAATAAAGCTATTTTTAAAAAGCCAGTCCTAATAAACTCTGCCTAGAAATCAGATTAAAGAGTCACATAATGATAAAGCCTCTGTTGACATTTCCTGAAAATTTGTCCATATCTAATAAAACGTATCATAACAATCAGAACCTTGTAAGCTTAAAAAAATTACATTACTCTAAAGGGCACCATATTATTTACAAGGGAGCTCATGAAAAAACTGTATTGGGTACTTTCATAGTGATACTGCCAATATTAAGTAAAAAACACTGGCATGGTTTCACATGTTCCCACCTAAGGAATTAAATATTTGACTTTCTCCTCTAACAAATCTAGGCCCTCTATCAAAATATCTAAAATTCAACTGATATTACCCACAGGGGCAATGGCATTCAATATATTGACATGGTTCTACGGCCAACAACTATGAATCACTGATGTTAAAGTCAACCAGAATTGAAGCCTAGGAATGACTGAAAGTACAAATCTTATTCGAATAGTGGACTACTGGTATTCTTTTTAAATAACGTATAACATAAGCATTTTGGCTGGCTGCGGTGGCTCACACCTGTAGTCTCAGCACTTTGGGAGGCTGAGGCGTGTGGATCACTTGAGGACAGGAGTTCGAGACTAGCTTGGCCAACATGGTGAAACCCCATCTCTACTAAAAATACAAAAATTAGCTGGGTGTGGTGGTGCACGCCTATAGTCCCAGCTACTCGGGAGGCTGAGACAGGAGAATCACTTGAACCCAGGAGGCAGAGGTTGCAGTGAGCCGAGATTGTGCCACTGCACTCCAGCCTGGGTGACAAAGTGAGAGTCTGTCTCAAAAACAACAACATAAACATCTTTATCTGTTCTGAGGCCTGTTGGGTAAGCCGGGGACAGGGAAACATCAGGAGACCCAGAGTAAGAACTCAACCCATTCCTTGTGTGCCCACCATGAGTCTACTAAAACAAACAACCTTCTGGTGACACAGCAGTGATCGCTTACACATAGTGCCAAGTGTGGTTTGGATTATGAAATATCCCTGTCCTGTTAACTGAAAGTCATCTATCTTACTCTTTAGACACTGCTTAACTGTTGGAGTAGATTAGTTCATCCTCACCCAAAGCTATACTGTCTGTCTCCCTCATTCAACTACAGAGAAGCAGTCTGAATGTTTCAGGGGATTCCCATATTCAGAACCATACACATACATGCCGTGTAAAATTAGGGTGTTACTGCACTCAGCAATGGGAATATTTACTTTTTGACTTGCTTCTCTTGTTAAGTCTATAAAAACCAATGCATTGTGTTGGAAGAAGATGGGGGTGGTTCCATTTTGATGTGATTCATAAAAACTGAAATGACCACAGATTGGCAGATACTCTGCCACTTCTGCTCTGCTGTCCTTTTTTTCTTTCTTTTTTTGAGACGGAGTCTCACTCTTCTCACCCAGGCTGGAGTGCAATGGCGCGATCTCAGCTCACTGCAACCTCTGCCTCCTGGGTTCAAGTAATTCTCCTGCCACAGCCTCCCAAGTAGCTGGGATTACAGGTGCCTGCCACCACATCCAGCTAATTTTTTGTATTTTTAGTGGAGACGGAGTTTCACCATGTTAGTCAGGCTGGTCTCGAGCTCCTGACCTCAGGTGATTTTCCGGCCTCGGCCTCCCAAAGTGCTGGGATTACAGGCAAGAGCCACCGCACCCAGCCACTGCTTTCCCTTCTAATAGGGATGACCCAGTGGTTTTGTCTTTGAGTCATTCCCTTGCCTGGAGATGGACTATGCTGCCATATCTGTACTCTCACTTACTGATGCTTATGAACCACCTGAACAGGTCCATCTCTTTGGAGCTCTGGAGTCTTTACTTTAAGTATGGCAATGGAGGAGGGAAAAAAAGCCTGCCCTGTCTGATGCCATTCTGCAAGCTAAACATAAACACAGGCAAATGCAGGCCACAGGAGGATGGTGGGGAGACTGGTTCAAGCCAAGCCTATGGTTTCAGATGTGATCATTTTAACCATATGTTGCTCTCCAATCTTTGAAAAACACTATTTAGCTATATCTGCACCCACACAGAGCATTGTAGAAATATGTAACCATAAGCAGATAGATGTATCTTTTTCAGTTGTCTTTCTTCCTTTTCTTTTTTGCTTGGTTCCCTCCTCCCCTCATGTCAGCAATTCCACACACTCCATATAACAACCTCATATATACGTTTTTTCCACATTTTTTCCTATGTGTTACTAAAATCAGATTTTATATATATATAATTGTACCCCTTAAATAGGTGAAGTATATATATATATACTTCATGTGAATATATATATTCATAATCATATATATATATATATGATTATGTGTAAATTCCTGTTCATGCATAGGTTTTCTTTTTGGAGGTGGGGGTCACTGTTGTTTTGTTTTCTTTTGAGATGGAGTTTCGCTCTTGTCACCCAGGTTGGAGTGCAATGGCGTGATCTCGACTCACTGCAACCTCTGCCTCCCTGGTTCAAGCAATTCTCCTGCCTCAGCCTCCAGAGTAGCTTGGATTACAGGTGCATGACACCATGCCTGGCTAATTTTTGTATTTTTAGTAGAGACAGCGTTTCATCATGTTGGTCAGGCTGGTCTCGAACTCCTGACCTCAGGTGATCTGCCCACCTCGGCCTCCCAAAGTGCTGGGATTACAGGCATGAGACACCGTGCCCGGCCAGGGTCACTGTTTTTAACAAGCGGGATGGTGGGATCATATGATACACACTGCTGCACCCTGCATTTCTCTTTCAACAGTACCTATGAGGTCCCTCCATGTCATCTGGCATAATTCAGACTCATGAGTTTTAGAGGCTGCATCATAGTCCATAGAAGATACCTGTAATAATGGGTATTCATTTGTTTTCTGGGATTTTTTTTTTAAATTTGGCAATACAAGGACTGTAATAAATATCCTTATATATTCAACAGTGCTTTTATTTCCATGGAATAGGATCCCAAAAATGGGACTGCTGGGTTGGCATATTATATGTGTATACACTTTAAATTTTCATAACTATTCCCTATCTCTGCCATAAGTTATCAATAGTTTTAATTTTTTGTCAGTCTGATGGATGTAAAGTGATATCTCATCACCATTTTTATTTTTAAAATTTTTATTTCCCTGACTACCAGTGAATTTAACCATCCAGTCATTCTTGTCTGGGAGGGAGGGCCACTGGATTCGCTCTTCTGTGAGCTGATTAAGTTTTAGTTTCGTGTGTGTGTGTGTGTGTGTGTGTGTGATGGAGTCTCACTCTGTCACCCAGGCTGGAGTGCAGTGGTGCGATCTCGGCTCACTGAAACCTCTGTCTTGGGGATTCAAGCCATTCTCTTGCCTCAGTCACTCAAGTAGCTGGGATTACAGGCACATGCCACCACACCCAGCTAATTTTTGTACTTTCAGTAGAGACAGAGTTTTCCCATGTTGGTCAGGCTGGCCTTGAACTCCTGACCTCAAGTGATCCACCTGTCTTGGCCTCCCAAAGTGCTGGGATTACAGGCGTGAGCCACCACACCTGGCCTAGTTTCTTTTTAACCAGGTACTATTTCACCATTTCTACCTACAAAGAAAGACAACCTTCCATGTATTGTGTTTAAGAGCAGGCTAGAATCAAACTGCCGTGTTTAAAGTTCTCCTACCACCCAGCTGTGACCTTGAGCAAATGACTTCGGTGTCCACTTGTCAAATGGGGATTATAACAATGTGTACACCTCATAGGGTTATTTGTGAAGATTAAATGAATTAATTCATATCAAGCTTTTTGGACTCTGTCTGGCACACATAACTGCTCAATAATTGTGATGTTTAATATTATTGACCTGTTTGAACGGCTTTCATTAGCATTATTTCTTCTTCATATAATTACAATAATTTCAGGAAGTCAGATGATGTAGCTAGGGGAGGAATCTGCAAGTGAGTTCGATGTAACCATCATTTTTGTTAGAAAAAAATACCAAAGTTTGGGGTGCCCTCTTTTATCATTACTATAAACATTACTGGTGAAGATATTTTATCACATTGACATTTTTGAAACAAAAAACCTGGCCACTCTGTCCTCTCCACACCCAGGTCTTGCCTTTCCCCTTCAAGTTTAGCCTTGAATTTTGCTCATTCATATACATTTTCTCTGTTTACTTTGCTAAACTCTCTGTATACTTTGCCTGAAAAAAATCATGACTAAATTACTATCGGGGCAAATTCTGTAATAATATCCACTCTCCCACTCTCCCACCTATATCAGGTGACCTGATGTAGAGTCATGAAGGACAGGAAATGGGGCAGATCTCTAGAAATGGCAACTCAGAAGACAGCTAAGAATCGTAAGCAGTAGGTATCACAAGCCGGTCTTAGTGGAGATAGCCCGAACCTGCACTGACAGTTAGCATCCCTGCCTCAGGAGAACTTGCCAATGATATCCTTAAACTCTATGAGAAGGGGCCATAGAGACAGAGGAGCCTAATATAAACTGAGTTTCATCAAAAGCAAGGAGCCAAGAGCTGAACAGCTTGTCCTTTATCTCCAGCCACTTGTTCACCTCTCTTACCTTCTCCACCTCTTCTGGGTTTCTAATCTAGCAAAAGTGCCCTTGTTGGCTCCTGTTGATGAAAAATAAAGGGCAGGCCCCTACAACCTAGAATGGATTGGGCCCAGAGCTTGGCCCCTATGGTCTGGTAACAAACAACATTAACATCTCAGTGGCTTATTACAACAAATGTTTACTTCTTGTCCATGCCTTGTGTCCACCCCTGGCCGGCTGTGGTTCTGCTCTGTGTTATCTTCCCTCTAGGAACCAGGCTACTCGAGCAACTTGTATCTAAAACACTGCCTGTTATGATGCCATTCTCATATTTGCTATAAGGAAATATCTGAGACTGGGTAATTTATAAGAAAAGAGGTTTAACTGGCTCATGGTTCTGCGGGCTGTACGGGAAGCGTGGGGCATCTGCTTCTGGGGAGGTCTCAGGGAGCTTTTATTTATGGTGGGAGGCAAAACGGAAGCAGGCACTTCACATGATGAGAGCAGAAGCAAGAGGGAGATGGGGGAGGCGCCACATACTTTTAAACTACCAGATCTCGGGAGAACTCACTATTGCAAGGATGGCACCAAGGGGTGCTAAACCATTTCTCACAAATACTAAACCATTAATAAGAAATCCATCTGCATAATCCAATCACCTCCCACCAGGCTCCACCTCCAAAACTGGGGATTACATTTCAACATGAGATTTGGTCAGGGACAAACATCCAAACTATATCACTGCCCATCCTGTGCACAGGAGAAGAAAGACACAGCGAACCATGAGGGTCAGTTCATCATGAAGATAAAACAATCTTAGATGTGTATGAACCTAACAAGAGGTAAAGGAATAAACACATAGATGGACAGAACAGAACAGAGTCTAGAAATAGATCCACATGAATAGGGCAAACTGATTTTTGACAAAGATCTAAAGACAATCCAAGAAAGAACAGTCTTTTTAACAGTGTTGGGACAAGTGGACATACATATGCAAGAAAAAGAACCTCAATCTCAATTCCACAGCTGTAGACCAGTTTGAAGAATACTACCACCTCAACCATATTGAGTCTTCTGATCCATGGACATGGGATGTCTTTCTGGCACAATCTGAAACATGGCTTTCATACTACAAGATTCCTAAAGGCAAAGCCTATCTTTTTTGTTTACCACTCTAGCCCAAGGTCCTGGCCTAGTTAGGTACCTAATAAATAAATGAATATATAATAAATCACTATATTTTTACTGATTTATAGTCTGAAGTATCTTTTGAACGGTACTTAAAAGTATAGACATTTTCTGTCTATATATATCTGTATTATACATAGCTAACACAAGTAAATTTACCACTTAAGAATGCTCATTTTGGCTGGGTGCAGGGGCTCACGCCTGTAATCCCAGCACTTTGGGAGGCCGAGGCGGGTGGATCATGAGGTCAGGAGTTTGCGACCAGCCTGACCAACATGGTGAAACCCTGTCTCTACTAAAAATGCAAAAATTAGCTGGGCATGGTGGTGCGCGCCTGTAATCCCAGCTACTCAGGAGGCTGAGGCAGGAGAATCGCTTGAACTCAGGAGGCGGAGGTTGCAGTGAGCTGAGATGGCGCCACACTGCACTCCAGCCCAGACAACAGCACAAGACTCCATCTCAAAAAAAAAAAAAAAAATCCATTTTATTATTATGCATGTCCTTCTGTTCAGCCTTTCTTTAGGAAACTCAAAAGAAATAAATCAGACATGCACAACATGAACCTTGAGAATGACTCAAGCAGAAGCTAAAGCCTCATTTTCGCTTTAAAAGTAGAAAAGTGGACAAAACAGGGGAGCTGCTTCAAGTACAGGAAATGGCTCCTTGCTCAACTCAGAGCTGAGATGGGTGAAATAGAGAACAGTAATGTCACAGGACAGAGGTGAAGTTTAAGGAGGCAGAAGTTAGGGTAGTGAATTTCAGTGGGAGTCAGGGTGCAGTGGTGGAAGGTGACCAGAGAATACAGGATACATGACTCCCTAGGGTGGTGTGTGTGTAATTTAAAAACACAGATTCAACATTATAATTTTGTATTGTAAAATGAAAAGCAAAAAACTAAAGTCTTCATCACACAAGCTTGAGAAACAACACTTAAACAATCTTCTTGATTGGTGGCAATACAAAGATGATGATTCTCCAAGCAAGCAGCGGATGGGTTAGATTTTAACAACAGAAGAAGGCAGAGATGTTGAAATAGTAACATACACTGCTCCTTTGTGGGTGCGTGCGTGGGCACGGAGGGGCAGGTAAGGACTGCAAAATGGATGCTGAACCAATACTGGAACAGCAGAATGCCAAGGACTTGGACAATAGATTGAAACAAACTAAACGGCATTCAACAAGGATTTGTTCATTGGGCTCACATGTTTCATAAATTTTTGCTGAACTAATTTTATTAGCCATCACTCCCACATTTGAATTGACTCAGCTCCCTTTACACATACACCCCCAACCCTGGGATCCCAATAAATCTTTAAACAGAGCTTCTTCTCTCTTTGCCAAATCACCCTCCACACCAGCAGCCACTCTGTGACCCAGCCACAGCTTGCCTAACACTTAGGTACAAGAAAATTCATGAAGCCAGTCTACTAAACCCATCTTATACCACAGTCAAACAAACAAACAAAGAAAATTCAACTGGATGATACTGACTGCAAATTTTAACAGCCACCTACCAACAGTGTGTGAGTACCACGTACCAGAAAGTCAATGCTGTGTTAACAGAAGTATTGTTTTCGGAACAAGGGAAATAAGAGCCTCACCAAACGCCAGCCTGGCAGAGTACACCTGGTGTACTCTGTTACCACCAAACACCATGTTTTAAAAGAGACATTCACTACCTAGAGCATAGCCAGAGGAGGGTGATTAGGGCAATGAAAAAGCTAAAAGCCACATATCATGGGAAGGAGGAAGAATACAGGTGTTAAGGGGACGCTTCAAAGAGCTGAAAGGTTGTCCTCTCCAAGAGGGATTCAATTTTTCCCTTTACTGAACTCTTCCGATTTCAACTCAGGGTGTCCCCTTGGGCCCCTAGTTTCGTCCCTGTCCTGATGGAGATGCTGTTGCTTCTGCCTGTCCAGCCCCTGTCTCCTCCCTTTCTAGTAATGGCCTATAATTTCCCCTGCTCTGCCCAGTGTGGCTCTGGTGGGGCTGACTTTGGTCCTGGCCCAGCTGCAGGAAGGATATGTGGCCCAGGCCTGGCCAATCTGGGCACGGCCGAGGGATGGGCAGACAACCCAAGTTGGACCACCTGAGAGCCACGCTAAGTCAGTCAGGACTTTCGCTGGAGCCACTACAGGAAAAGCTTGCTTTCTGTGGAGGCTGCTGCTCTAGAAGACTATCACCTGCAGCTCCCAGGGATACCTCTGTCACTACCTGGGACGAGCCTGCCAGAGAATAAAGCCCACTCAGAGTCAAACAGGGCACTGTAAAAAGACATACCGTATTTGATGACTTGAGCTCCTGGATCCAGCCATGCCTGGATCTAGACCAATCCCCTGGACTTTTCAGTTATTTGAGCAATAAATTCTCTCTTGTGCTTAAGGCTGTTTGAGGTGAGTTTCTGTCATTTACAACTGAAAGAATCCTGACATACAACCATGAATGCTTATATGGCCATGATGAACTAGACACCATAAAACATGTGTTTGGTGCTATTAAAGACATGGAAGATTGAGGCAATACCAGGCAAAAGACATATGCCTGATGGTAGCAGCAAACTACTTACATCTAACAGTTTGCAATTCAATTTCTAGCTGGACGGCACAGAGATGAATGTTGTCATCTACCCACCAGAAATAACACAAAGTACCAATTCCCTTTTTCCCCTACCCGTGTCCCACAGGAAAATTGAAATAGCTCCTCAATGATCTCCTTGCTTCTGGTATTGGTTCCTTCCAATCCAACCTCCTGAAAGGGTGGTCACAGAAAGACCACCCTTTCTGTGCCTCTAGGTCACAGAAAGACCACCCTTTCTGTGCCTCTAGGTCACAGACCTAGAATTCGAAGATTTCTGCCCTCCTCAGAATTCTCCAGTGCCTACAAGATAGAATCTAAATCCCTTTGATTGCCATCCAAGGCTCATGTGTTGGCTGTTCCCCTCACATCCAGCCTGATCACCTGATCACCTGACACTCCCTCCTTAGCCCCCAAGAAAACCTGAATTAGTGTTTCCTGCACACACTCTGCTCTGGCACTTCTGGGCCTGTGCACACGCTTGCTCCTCCCTCTGCCTGTAAAGCCCTCCTGGCAAACTGTTCTCCTGTGGGAGCTCCCTCCTCTGCAAAGCCTTCCCTGATCTCCCAGGCCTTTGGTTCCCTTTCCTTCACTCCATGGGACAGAGGTCAGAGGCCTCAGGCCAACCCTACCCTTGGTCTTTTTTCCTCTGGATTAAGAATCACTAAGTGCATATCCCCACCTTGCTCAGTTTCGAGGGAGGAAAGTATAGTTCAATTATTCAAATAAAATACGCACAAGAGACCAGGATAAATGCTGAAGAGACATGATTTCTTACCACCACTCTCCACTGGTAGAGCAAAAAATAGAAAGTGAAAAATCCTGTTACAATAACGCCAACAACTGGTTAAATTCACTTGTACCAGAATTCTGTTCTAGCTACTGCCTTTTGAAATATTAAAGAGGAGTGGGGAAGGGCAATGCTTTACACTTGAGATGTGTTCTAAAGGAGGAATTATAATAGCATTTATTTTAAAATGATTGCATCTACAATTGAGACTACTGATTGTATAAGTAACAGTTTCTTTTTAAGTTAGTTTAAAAGATAGATTTTGTACAATTTGGTAGGTAAACCTCAGGTGGTTTGGAGAATAATCTTGAAACCATAAGCTCTAATATGCCTCGTGCTTTACTTAAAGGGATCACAGGTGTGTAATTCTCACTTTCAAATCACGTATTTTTGTCTAAATTGCTGCTTATTCGATTTTCCCCTCTGGGCTTACAAACAATGCACAAGCTGCAAGCTGTCCTGGTTCGAGGTATTTGCACCATCTGATATGATGAATGATGGCCTATAGGGAAATAAACTGGGTTAGAAGCCAAGCATTGCAGGCATCCACTTGGTGCAGCTTCATTCCAGATCCCAATGCTCATCTTAAAACTTTCGAAACTCACACAAACCGCTCTGGGCTCTTTAGCTACAATCAAATGTGTAAATGACTTTACCACTCTCCTAGGAGACTTTAATTCTTTGCCTCTCTCACTAATTCGTGTAGTAAGGAGGGAGGATTACTAAGATGTAAGTCCTGAGCCTGGTGTTGTGGAAACCGACAGAACACATTCAGCTCAGCGGGGCTGTCAGTTCCCTCTTGCCGATACCTGAAATGTTAGGTACTGGTGGATTACTGGGTGCTGCGCTAGTCAACTTTCAGCTGAACAGGGGTATTGCAGATGTCACTATTTGATATTTTCAATTATAAGACTGATTTTTATTCCAAAAGTTTCAGGTCGGGGTTTGGGTTTGGAGCATGAAACACCACATGTCACTCCACAGTTGGACTCTTAACCTGGTGCCTCCAGAGGATCTGCTACGAATCCATGGATCGGCTTTCTGGGGTGTGTGTGGGGGGGTGCACATTGTGGACAGGGACACGGAAGGCTACGAGACTCCTGAAATTTTTGTGTGAGCGTTTTTTCTCAGGAGAGCATTGGATATTCAGCCTCTATCAAATTCTCAAATGGATCTGTAACCCATTTGATTAAGAACCACTTCTCTAGATGTATTTTATGAACATTAATTATGTTCTCCCTACCCATTGTGAGACAGGTGTGATATTTATTTCACTAGTTAACAGTGATATTCAAATATAAGTGACAAGGAACAATATGGCAGAACTAAGTTTAGTGGAATATTTAAATAAATAGCCTTTTAAAGTTTCACTATTTTAACACATAAAGTAAGGAGAATGCAACTTTGTTTGATATTCACAGCAATTTGGTGTATATCTGGCCTGGCCCAAGACACAGTGCTTACACAGGGCTGTCAGCTCATGAGAAGAATTGACCTTGAGAAAGGTCCCCTCAACTTTCTTGGTGGTGGCTCTTTTCTTTTTTTTTTTTTTTTTGAGACGGAGTCTTGCTCTGTCACCCAGGCCGAAGTGCACTGGTGCGATCTTGGCTTACTGCAACCTCCACCTCCCGGATTCAAGCAATTCTCCTGCTTCAGCCTCCAGAGTAGCTGGGATTACAGGTGTGCGCCACCACACTCGGCTAATTTTTTTTTATTTTTATTTTTAGTAGAGACAGGGTTTCACCATGTTGGCCAGGCTGGTCTTGAGCTCCTGACCTCAAGTGATCCCCCTGCCTTGGCCTCCCAAAGTGTTGAGATTACAGGCGTGAGCCACCATACCTGGCCGGTTGGGGTTCTTTAACTGTAAAAGGCAACTAAGTGATCTGACTAGATCTTTTTGACCCCTGCAAAGCTTGAAACAATTCCAAATCTCTCCCTTGTATGAGTTATTGCAGTCCTTGATTTGTAAATGGAGGATTCGAGCACTTTTTTTCTATGAATTACTCAAATGTTTTCATCTGACACTAAATTATTTAAACGCTGTCCAGAAAAGAGCAAAAGCCTTCTTCCTGGCTGTCCTCAAAAAGAGCTGAAGTAGGAGGTGCAGAAGGCAGGGCCCTGGATTATCCCAGGAGGGGAAAATGTTATCTATGGAGTGATTCCTTTAACACAAAGACCAGACAACCACCTGTCAGCCAGTCCCTGTCTAACTAGGCACTAAGAATGTCACCTCTGCCCCAACTGGACCCAGTGCTGTGCCAAATGCTGGAACTGGTCCCTGGAGAAGGGCACTTTGGCTTCAGCAGGGAGAAGTACAGGGAAGGGACTGAGTGGATGCAGGAAAAAGATGGGAGGGGAAGCTACTGCAGGAGGAGGGACAGCGAGGCTGGTGGCTCAGACAAGGATGGTGGTGGTGACAGAGGAACAGAGGCAGCAGGTGGGCTCGAGGAATGTTTAGGGTGTAAAATCAACAGGGCTTGGTGATGGATTGGATATAAGTGGGAGAGGGAAAAAAAGGGGCCAAAAAGACTCCTAGGCTGCCGACTGGGTGGTGGTGCCAGACTTGTTGGCAAAGATCCTGGGTTTGCTGGAAGGAATGAGAAACTGGGGGTGGCTTTCTCTCATTTTCTCCTGGGGTCACTCTTGACAGAGGCAAAGTTTTCAAGTCAGTGGATCCTGTTACTAAGCACTGAGCAGGACCCCACTGGTGGTGAGTGAGGGGAGACTGGCAGCTGCTGGCTTGGCTGCAGCCGGCTCACAGAAGCTGGCCAGTCACAGGAGGGACTCTGCATTTTGTTCTAGGAGCTATGAATGCTATGGGAAGGCTGCAAGAGGAAAGTAGTGTAGTCTGGTGCCTGATGGAAGACCACGTACTACTTTGGAGAGGAGAGTCTGAAAGTGGAAGCAGGGAATGAATTAGGAGACTAGAGGGGTGGTCCAGTCAAGAGATGACGGTGGCTTGGATATGGGTAGTGACAATGAATACAGACAGAAGTGGGTGGAGCTGAGATGTGTTTCGGTGGTCTCTATCCATTAGAAAATTCTCCCTATTCAAGGTGGGGAATTTCCTTCCATTCTAGGACGAATCAAAGCTGACTCCTACACTATGTTTAATATAGCCTTATTTAAAAAAAAAAAATAAAGCCTTAAACATATAGGGAAGCAAAGAGAAAGCAATATAGCCCATATCCATATAACCGCCACCCAGATCCAACAAATGAAAGCATTCTGCTGTAACTGTGCCAGTTTTCCCTTTATTAAAAGAAGAAAGAAAAAGTTAAAGATCAAGTTGAAGCCTTCCTTGCGGTCTTCCCTACTGGTTCACAAACTTCCCAGCAGTTCTCAAACTTTTTGGTCTCACGACCCCTTTACACTTAAAAATTACTGGAGACCCCCTAAGAGCTTTTGTTTATATGCATTCTAGCTACTCATATTTACCATATTGGAAATTTAAACTGAAAAATTTTAAAATATTTACTAATTCGTTAACAAAAACCTACTGCATGTCAACATAAGTAAAATTTTTGTATAATTTCAAAACAAAACATTAAAAAATTTTTTCAAGCCAGGTGCAGTGACTCACACCTGTAATCCCAGCACTTTGGAAGGCTGAGGCAGGAGGCTCACTTGAGGCCAGGAGTTTGAGACCAGCCTTAGCAAAATAGCGAGACCTTGTCTCTACAAAAAATTAAAAAAATTTTTTTTTCAAAACAAAAAAGTAACAAGAAGAATGGCAGTGATTAACATTTTAAAAAATCTCTTTAATGTCTGGCTTAATAGAAGATAGCTATATCCTCATATGTGCTTCTGTATTCACTTTGTGGCAACGTTATTTCGTCGAAGTATATGAAGAAAATCCAGCTTCACACAGATATGCAGGGAGAAATATTTTAAGTCTTTTTGGATAATTAAGAATATTATTTGATACAACCAAAACTCAACAAGTGGATGGTTTCTTAAACGCCAGTTGAAATGTGGAATCTGAAATCATGACAATGAGCTTTATGTACTCTGACGTTTTAAAATCCGTTGGTCTATCTTGTACTTTGAATGAATCATTTGCCCATGTGTGATTTTATGACATCAAACATTGGTCATTTGGAAAATATCAGTTCAGTGAGTTATGCAGTTAGCCCAAATGTTGACATATTTCATTATCCACATTTGTTAATATCACCACCAATCTCATCAGAAAAGTTTTTTAAGTATCAGGAAGCTTTAAGTCAAGTATCAGGAGCTTTAAGTCAAACTCACAGTGACTCACAAGCTCATACATGTTTCCCCAAAATGCCAGGCAATGGCTCACGCCTGTAATCCCAGCACTTTGGGAGGCCGAGGTGGGTGGATCACCTGAGGTCAGGAGTTCGAGACCAGTCTGACCAACATGGTAAAACCCTGTCTCTACTAAAAATACAAAAAATTAGTGGGGCGTGGTGGTGCATGCCTATAATCCCAGCTACTTGGGAGGCTGAGGCAGGAGAATTGCTTGAACCCGGAGGCGGAGGTTGCAGTGAGCCGAGATTGTGCCATTGCACTCCAGCCTGGGCAACAAGAGAGAAACTCTGTATATTAAAAAAAAAAGAGTTTCCCCAAAATCTCATTTCAATTCAAAGTTTAAATTTTATCATTGGCAACAAATATTGTCCGTTGTTTTCCTTGCAGCAATAGGCTCACTTTGCTCATTTTTGAGAAAATGTCTGCCAAATGCCCAAGTCTGAATGACCATAATTTGTCAACCTTTCAAGTAAAAATGGTGTCCAAGAAAAAAACCAAACTGCTAGTTCAGCTCACAACTCAGACAACTGTGCAAATGATTTTCCTAGAAGCAGCCATCGTACTTCGGTGTGCAGCGGAAGTGCTTTATATGTACTTTTCACATCAACACACAGAATATTTTAAAGATCAGATAAAGTTTAAACTCGAAAAAAATTTTTAATGCTTCAAAAAGGACATTCTTAAATGCAATTGTTTTTTTTTTTTTCCTTTTCTTCTTTTTTTGTTTTTTATAGTATGTGACTCCTAGTCTAGTTTGGAGTCCCTGCCTTGATGTGTACTAAAGCACCAGCTTTCTATTATCACTGCAAATGTCAATACAGTGAAAAAAGGCAAATCACAGCTTAGGAATGGGATGAAAATAGTTTTGACCTCACAGAGATCCTGAAAGGGTGTCAGGGACCTTCAGGGATCTGGGGATCACCCTCTGTGAACTGTCACACTACTCCAAAGCTGGAGTGTATTTTTCTTGTCCATGTTTTTAAAATTTTTACAAGAAAATATGTGTCCATAAGCAAGATATAACCATATTTCAGGTGTTTTAAAAGTTCTACATACCTAGTAATATTCTATACTTATTGTTCTATAACTTGCTTTTTTTACTTGCCTTTAAATTTTTTAATAGACAAAAATTAGGCTGGATGTGATGGCTCATGCCTCTAACCCCAGCACTTTGGGAGGCTGAGGTGGGAGGATCGCTTGAGCCCAGGAGTTCAAGACCAGACTGGGCAATACAGTGAGACCTCGTTTCCACAAAAAATAAAAAATTAGCCAGGTGTGGAGGCATGTGCCTGTAGTCCCAGCTACTGGGGAGGCTGAGGTGGGAGGATCACTTGAGCCTGGGGGGTTGAGGCTACAAAGAGCCATGATGGTGCCACTGCACTACAGCCTAGGTGATGGTGATACCCTGTCTCATAAAAAACGTATATATTTATCATATACAACATGTTTTGAAATGTGTGAATTGTAGCATGGCTAAATTGAACTAATTAACATATGTACTGCCCTACATACTTATTTTTGTGGTGAGAACACTTAAAATCTACTCTCTTAGCAATTTTCAAGAATGCAATATATTGTTATCAACTACAGTCAACTATAGTCACCATTCAACTTTAAATGTTTGAGGGTTATCCAATTCGATACATGTAAATCTGGGTTATTCATTTTAATGGCTATATAGTATTCCATCGTGTGGCTAGATCTCTTATTTGTCCATTTCCAAATTGAAGAACAGTCAGATTGTTTCTAATTTTCCTTTTTTATAAACAATGCTTCAACAAATGTCCTTGTACATGTCTCCTTGGACAGTGAGTAAGAGCACATCATTAGTGTCTATATTTAGATATGGGCCTCCTGGGTCATACAGCATGCATTGCTTCAGTTTTACCATCTCAAATTGTTTTCCAAGGTGATTGTACCAATTAACAGTCTGTAGTTTATATCTTGCAGCATAGACCACTACCTAATCACCAATCTGATTTCCTCTTCTTCCTAGGCACTTGGTTATACTATGTTTCCCATCATCCCTTGCAGTTCCACATGGCCCTGTGCTGGAGTTTTAGCTAAAGGAATGTGAACGAAAGTAAAGTACACAACTTCCATGCCTTGCCCATAAAGCCTTCCCATGAATAATGTTTTGTACTTTCCTGGTACACCAGCAGGATGTCTACATCCAGGGTGACCTTGGAAGCTGCACATTGAAGATGGTAAGGCCACTGGTAGCCCAGGTATCTGGGTGAACCCCCCAATGACCTGGACCCACAATGGGCTGTTATATGTATACAAAATAAACTTTTGTGTTTAGCCAAAGAAATTTAGGTTTTGTTTGTCACAGCAGTTAGCCTACCTTAACTAATACATCTTCTCATGAGTGACACATGACACTTACCTCTTCTTCATAACCTTGCCAACACTTAGAATTATGCTTTAAAATTGTTGCCATCTGTCAGTCTGAATTTGTTGTTTAAATTTGCTTTACTTTCTCAGATTGCTAGTGAAGTTGAGCCATCTTTTAGCCCGTTTATTTGCTTTCTCCTCTGCACATTGCTTGTTTACATTGTAGAATACAATACTATTATAGAAACATATAAAATTACTATAAACGATGAAGGGAATCACCTTAAAGAGATACAGTGAAGTAAGTCACCTGGATTTAAAATATTTTTTGGTTATTCTGGTACTATGTTGCATATCTCTTCTCTTTGTAACGAAAAGAGAATATTTACAAACCCAGAAGCTAAACAATGATGGTACCTGCTATTTCATCAAATTAAAACAAGCTCTCAACTAAGATGGAAACTTGAATCCAATCAATTATATAAATGGATGACTCTCTAAGGACTCTCTTAGGATTAAGCTTCTGTATTAGTTATATATTGCTAAATAACAAATAATTCCAAAACTTGGTAACTTAAAACCAATAAACCTCTATTATCTCTCACAGTTTCTGTGGCTCAGCAATTCAGAAGCAGCTTTAACTGGGTGGGTCTAGCTCAAAGCCTCTCATAAAGTCTCAGTCAAGATGTTGGCCAGGGCTGCAGTCATCTGAGAGCTTGACTAGGGGCAGAGGATCTGCTTCCAAGACGTGATTCAAACATCTTTCCCATTCTGTAGCTCATCTTTTAGCCTTGTTTAGATAAACTTCTTGTCATAAGAGGTTTTGCTTTTGCATATAGTTGAATTTATCAATTTATTTTATGATTTATGATTTTTATGATTAGTTTAAGAAATCATTTCCTGTCTCAAGATCATAAAAGTGTTCTATTTTAAGTTTTATAGCTTTGCTTTTCACATTTAGGTCTTTATTCCCTCTGGAATTTATTCTTGTGTATGGTCTAAGAGAAAGACAGAATTTCTTTTTATCCATATGGACAGCCAATTGCCCTAACATTTTTTATTGAATAATCTATCCTTTCTGTTCTTGAGGTCTTTCTTCTTTTCCACTGGTCTATTTGTCTGCTGTTGTGCCAATATCACACAATTTTAATGACCTTAGATTTATGTTTTGAAATCTGGTAAGGCATTCCTTCCCCTCTTCTATTTAAAATGTGTCTTGGCTATTCTTGGCCCCTTACTACAGCATGTGAATTTTAGGATCAATTTCCCTGAAAAAGTCTCTTTGGGTTTGGACTGGCAGTCTACTGAATTTATACATTAATTTGGGGAGAATATATCTTTACAACACTGAATCTTCCGATTCAAGAACATGCTGTGTCTCTCCTCATATTTGTCTTCTTTTATGTCCCTCAATAGAGCTTTATAACTTTCTCCAGGCATGTCTAGCCCTTGCATTAGATTTACTCAACAGTTTTTGTGCTACTGTGAATGCGTTTCTAAGAAATGATAACATTTACGAATTGTTTGTGGCTGCTGTAAAGGGGTACCTTTATTACTGCATATAGATCTTATATATGGGAAACTTGCTTGAAAAATGTAAAACTCTAGTTCCAGTCACTTTGGGTTTTCTGTAGCACTTTTTTCCTGCAAATAATAATCTCCATGACTCTTATTTCCTTTTCATGTCTGTTACATGGGGGCACAATTACAATGCTGAATAGAGGGGGTGATAGTGGGGATCCTTGAAGTTCTTGACTTTAAATCTTTCCCCAATACATTACTTACAAGGTTTGTAGATTTATTTTCACATTACCCTTTATCAAGATAATAAAATTCCATTGTATGCCTCATTGTCTAAGAGGTGCTTTTTCTGAGACGGAGTCTCATTTTGTCGCCCAGGCTGGAGTGCAATAGCATGATCTTGGCTCACTGCAACCTCCACCTCCCGGGTTCAAGCGATTCTCCTGCCTCAGCCTCCCGAGTAGCTGGGATTACAGGCGCCCATCACCACACCACATCCTAATTTTTGTATTTTTAGTAGAGACGGGGTTTCACCATGTTGGCCAGGCTGGTCTCAAACTCCTGACCTCAGGTGATCCATCCGCCTCGGCCTCCCAAAGTGCTGGGATTACAGGTGTGAGCCACCGTGCCTGGCCTTAAGAGGTGCTTTTAAAATCATTAATGGATACTGGATTTTATCAAATGCTTTTCTATATCTATTGAGATGATCATACTGTTTTTCTTCTTTATTAATGTGGTAAAAATACATTAATAGATTTTGTAGTAAATTTCCTTGTATTTGGGGGATAAACCACACCTGATCATAATGTTTTTTATATACATTGATTCATTTTCTGAATATTTCACTTCATGTATGTAATATCAATATTCATAAGTGAATTTCCTCTGTAAGTTTTATGTTTTAGCACGCCTTGTTTGACTATCATGGGGTATTGGCCATCTGAAAGGAGTTGAGAACTGTCTCTCTTTATCTTTTATCTGAAACAGTTTAAGATAGGGATTATCTGTTAATCCCTTGCCCCTCTGTCAACAACAATGGAGGCATTGTACTCACTGGGCCCAAAATGCCAGCTCTGGCTAAATCTGCCTCTGCCAACTCTGAGGGTGCACCCATGCAGCTAAATGTGGCTAGAGAAAAACACACAGCCATGCTGACTGAACTCCCTTAAATTAATGACCTTTAATGCTGTCCAACGATTATCTAGAAATCCCTTGTCCATTCATTCCCTTTTTCTCCTAAAGGACTGTTTCGTATCTTCTCTCTCAAACCTCCAATAACTCCTCCCCATCCTCACTCTCAGCTAGTGACCGTGCTTCATATTTCGCTGAGAAGGCAGAAGCAATCAAAAGGGAACATGGTGCTGATGTGTCCTGCTTCCCTCTTGTTTTGATGGATGAGCTATCTGTGCTCCTCTCTAAGGTCACCTGCAATATATATGCTACAATCTATCTGCTCTCATGCACGCCAAGACTCTGCTCCTTGCATTATCAGTTTTTCCCTGTCTACTAGATCATTTCCACCAGATACACAATCTCATATTTAAAAAAACCCTCCCAACCCCATATCTCCACTCAACCACTGCCCTTATTTACAGCAGAACTCTTCAGAAGAACAATTTAAACTCAGAATCTTCAGTTTCTGTCCTTCCCTTCTCCCTTGAATTCGACTTGCCCAATTTTTGTGTCTTATACTCCATATAAACTGTCAGACATGGTCATCAATAACTTCCACATCCCCAAATCTAATGGTCAACTCTTAGTCCTGATGCTACTTGACCTTGTCTCATTATTAGCCTTTTACTCATCTGATTACTTCCTTCCCCTTGAATCACTTTCCCGACTTCTATCTTAGTCAGTTTGGGTTGTTTTAACAAAATACCATGGGTCGGGTGGCCTAAACAACAGAAATATATTTCTTGCAATTCTGGAGGCTAGGAAATCCGAGATCAGGGTGCCAGCAGGGTCAAGTTCTAGTTAGGGCCCTCCTCCTGGCTTGCAGATGGCCACCTTCTTGATGTGAGCTCACATGGTGGTGGTGAGGAGAGCCATCTCTCTTGTGTCTCTTCTTAGAAGGGCATTAATCCCATTCATCAGGACCCTACCCTTATGACCTAATCATCTCCTGAAGGCCCCACCTCCTAATGCCATCACATTGAGATTAGGGCTTCAACATAGGACTCTGGGGGGACACTGACCCTTGGCTGCTTTTCCTGCTACTTCCCTGATGGCTTCTTCTCGTCCCCCTTGGCAGTACCTCCCCCTCATAATCTGGATCTCTCCACTTTTGGGGGTCTCCTCTTTGAACCTCATCTCTTTTCTGTCTGTACTTGTTCCTGTGATCTCGTCTCATCTCAGGGCCTTTTAACCTCCACACATACACCAATGACTCCCACATTTCTGTCTCTACCCCAGACCTCTCCCCTAACTTCTAGACTCACACATTCAACTGCCTACTTATCATTTCTACTTGGATACTGATATGATTTGGCTCTGTGTCCCCACCCAAATCTCATCTTGAATTGTACTCCCACAATTCCCACATGTTGTGGGAGGGACCTGGTGGGGGGTAATTGAATCATGGGGGCAGGTCTTTCCCATGCTGTTCTCGTGATAGTGAGTAAGTCTCACGAGATCTGATGGTATAAAAAGGGGAGTTTTCCTGCACAAGCACTCCTCTCTTTGCCCGCTGCCATCCACGTAAGATGTGACTTGCTCCTCCTTGTCTTCTGCCATGATTGTGAGGCTTCCCCAGCCACGTGGAACTGTAAGTCCAATTAAACCTCTTTCTTTTGTAAACTGCCCAGTCTCAGGCATGTCTTTATCAGCAGCATGAAAACGGACTAATACAGATCCCTAACAGACACCTCGAACTTAACAAAACTCTATCTTCCACCCTAAACTTGCTTCCCCACAATTTTCTCCATTGCAGTAAATGGTAATTCCATCCTACCAGTTGTTTAAGCCTAAAATCTTGAAGTCATTCCTGACTTTTCTTTTTTCGCACAGCCAATACTCACTCCACCAGTAAATCCTATTGTCTCTACCTTCAAAATTTACCCCAAATCTCACCATTCCACACTGTCTCCACTTGAACAACCCTTGTCTGAGTCATCATGCTCCAACTGCAGAAGCTTCCTAACTGGTCATTCATTCTGCTTTGCTCCTTGGTCCCCTACAGTCAATATTCCATGCAGCCAATGGAGTGATTCTTTTCAAACATGATTGGATGATATCACTCCCCTGCTCAAAACCCTCTCAGGGCTTCCCTTCTCACTCAGAATAAAAGTCAAATTCTTTTTTTTTTTTTTTTTTGAGACAAAGTCTCACTCTGTCGCCGAGGCTGGAGTGCGGTGGCACGATCTCAGCTCACTGCAACCTCCACCTCCCAGGTTCAAGTGATTCTCACGCCTCAGCCTCCCGAGTAGCTAGGATTACAGGTGCCTGCCACCATACCCAGTCAATTTTTGAATTTTTAGTAGAGACGGGGTTTCACCATGTTGGCCAGGCTGGTCTCAAACTCCTGACCTGAGGTGATCCACCTGCCTCGGCCTCCCAAAGTGCTGGGATTACAGGTATGAGCCACTGCACCTGGCCCAAATTCTTTAACTTCCAAGATACATAAAGAAATCAATCTCTAAATGTTCCTTGGTCCTTCTCTGTAAAAGCATCTTGGACTAGGACTTTTTGGACTCATTCCATTTCTTTAAAGGTTACAGGTCTAATCAGGATTTAATTTTTTCTTAACACTGGTAACCTTTATCTGGAAAACAGCCCACTCTTAATATAGTAGTCCTTCCTTATCCATTTTTGCTTTCTGTCATTTCAGTTACTGGTGGTCAACTGTGGTCTGAAAATACTACATACAATAAAATATTTTGAGAGAGAGAGGCCACATTCACAAAATTTTTATTACAGTATATTGTTATAATTATTCAATTTTATTATTATTGTTCTTAATCTCTTACTTATAAACTTTCTCATAGGTATCTATGTACAGGGAAAAAACATAGTTTATATAGGGTTGCTACTATCTGTGGTTTCAGGCACCCACGGGGTCTGGAATGTATCCCCTGTGAATAAGGGGGACTCCTGTATTATTCATTTGTCCCTCCTCCCTCTCCTGATCCCTCTCACCAACCCTGCCAGAAGTCTGTCTATTTACTAGTCTTTTCAAAATATCGGCTTTTCGCTTTGTCCATCTTTGCTGTCTGTTTTATAGTACATTAACTGCTGCTTGTGCCCTTATTATTTCCTTTCTTCTATTTTCTTGAATACACTCTGTTGTCCTTTTCACAACTGTGAGTTTATTAATTTTCAAATCTTTCTTCTTTTCCAATATATACATGTAAGGATATAAATTTCACTTCAAACCCCACTTTAGCTGTAATCCCATACATTTTTATTTGGAATGCTTTTGCTGTTATTCAGTTCTAACTCAACTTCCATTATAACTTCTTTTTTGATCCATGACATATTCAGAAACAGGCTTGCTAAGTTTCCAAACATATATGAGAGGCATTAGCAATTGTTTATTATTGCTTTCTAATTTTCTTGCCTTTTGGCCAAAAAAAAAATGTGGCATGCATAAAGTTGATCTTTCAGTATTTTTTTGAGATTTCCCTTACATTCTAATCTGTCATCACTTTTTGAAAAATATATCTTGTAAAGCTGAAACAAATAAGTATTTCCTATTGGTTCAGTGCAGAATTCTATGTAAGTGTACTTAATCAAATTTGTTTCTTACGGTGCTCCAATTTTCTATGGCCTAATTATTTCTCTGCTTGATCTAACAGTATCTGAGAGAGGGGGTTTAAAAACTCTCACTATGATTATGGATTTGTCAACTTCTCCTATAGTTAGGTCAAATTTTGCTTTATATGCTTTGAAGCTATGTTGTTAGTATTCTGCAGATTTAAAATTGCTATATTTTTCTTGGTGAATTAGCCCTCTGTCATGTAGCAATACCATTCTGTATCCCTAATAAAATTAAAAAAAAAAATTCAAAGTCTACTTGGTCTGATATTCATATATCAACGTATTTTTGGTTAGTTTTGTCCAGTATATCTTGTCCCACTATATTACTTTCAACCTCTCAGTATCCTATGTTTTAGGTTTTGTCTCTTACAAATGACATACACCTTTTAAAAAGTTTTAAAAAATAATTTCTATTACCTGGGCCAGGTGCAGTGGCTCACACGTGTAATCCCAGCACTTTGGGAGGCCAAGGCGGGCAGATCACCTGAGGTAAGGAGTTGGGAGACCAGCCTGTCCAACATGGCGAAACCCGTCTCTACTAAAAATACAAAAATTAGCCAGGCATGATGGTGCCTGTAATCCCAGCTACTCAGAAGGCTGAGGCAGGAGAATTGCTTGAACTTGGGAGGCGGAGGTTGCAGTGAGCCAAGATCATGCCACTGCACTCCAGCCTGGGTGACAGAGCAAGACTCTGTCTCAAAATAATAATAATTTCTATTATCTGGTGATTTCAGCATTTATACTCATTGTGACAGGTGGAGATACTCACCACTATACTAATGAGGAAGACTCTTGTTGTGATTACTAATACTGTATAGTTGGATTTATTTGCATCTTATTTCGTACTTTATATTTACCACACTTTTTTCTTTACTTCCTACCCTCCCCAGCAGCCTTTTCCTCCCTTCACTCAGATGATCAGATTTTCTTTATTCTGCAATCGTTTTTAAAGTTATATATTCTAGAGGCCGGGCGCGGTGGCTCACGCCTATAATCCCAGCACTTTGGGAGGCCGAGTAGGGCGGATCATGAGGTCAGGAGATCGAGACCATCCTGGCTAACATGGTGAAACCACGTATCTACTAAAAATACAAAAAATTAGCCGGGCATGGTGGCACGTGCCTGTAGTCTCAGCTACTCGGGAGGCTGAGGCAGGGGAATCGCTTGAACCTGAGAGGCAGAGGTTGTAGTGAGCTGAGATCACACCACTGCACTCCAGCCTGGGTGACAGAGTGAGACTCTGTCTCAAAAAAAAAACTAACTACTATTCAACATAGTGCTGGAAGTTCTGGCCAGAGCAATCAGGCAGGAGAAGGAAATAAAGGGTATTCAATTAGGAAAAGAGGAAGTCAAATTGTCCCTGTTTGCAGATGACATGATTGTATATCTAGAAAACCCCATCGTCTCAGCCCAAAATCTCCTTAAGCTGATTAGCAACTTCAGCAAAGTCTCAGGATACAAAATCAATGTGCAAAAATCACAAGCATTCTTGTACACCAATCACAGACAAACAGAGAGCCAAATCATGAGTGAACTCCCATTCACAATTGCTTCAAAGAGAATAAAATACCCAGGAATCCAACTTACAAGGGACGTGAAGGACCTCTTCAAGGAGAACTACAAACCACTGCTCAATGAAATAAAAGAGGATACAAACAAATGGAAGAACATTCCATGCTCATGGGTTGGAAGAATCAATATTGTGAAAATGGCCATACTGCCCAAGGTCATTTATAGATTCAATGCCATCCCCATCAAGCTACCAATGACTTTCTTCACAGAATTGGAAAAAACTACTTTAAAGTTCATATGGAACCAAAAAAGAGCCCGCATCGCCAAGTCAATCCTAAGCCAAAAGAACAAAGCTGGAGGCATCACGCTACCTGACTTCAAACTATACTACAAGGCTACAGTAACCAAAACAGCATGGTACTGGTACCACAACAGAGACATAGATCAATGGAACAGAACAGAGCCCTCAGAAATGATGCCGCATATCTACAGCTATCTGATCTTTGACAAACCTGACAAAAACAAGAAATGGGGAAAGGATTCCCTATTTAATAAATGGTGCTGGGAAAACTGGCTAGCCATATGTAGAAAGCTGAAACTGGATCCCTTCCTTATACCTTATACAAAAATTAATTCAAGATGGATTAAAGACTTACATGTTAGACCTAAAACCATTAAAATCCTACAAGAAAACCTAGGCAATACCATTCAGGACATAGGCGTGGGCAAGAACTTCATATCTAAAACACCAAAAGCAATGGCAACAAAAGCCAAAATTGACAAATGGGATCTCATTAAACTAAAGAGCTTCTGCACAGCAAAAGAAACTACCATCAGAGTGAACAGGCAACCTACAGAATGGGAGAAAATTTTTGCAACCTACTCATCTGACAAAGGGCTAATATCCAGAATCTACAATGAACTCAAACAAATTTACAAGAAAAAAACAAACAACCCCATCAAAAAGTGGGCGAAGGACATGAACAGACACTTCTCAAAAGAAGACATTTATGCAGCCAAAAAACACATGAAAAAATGCTCATCATCACTGGCCATCAGAGAAATGCAAATCAAAACCACAGTGAGATACCATCTCACACCAGTTAGAATGGCCATCATTCAAAAGTCAGGAAACAACAGGTGCTGGAGAGGATGTGGAGAAATGGGAACACTTTTACACTGTTGGTGGGACTGTAAACTAGTTCAACCATTGTGGAAGTCAGTGTGGCGATTCTTCAGGGATCTAGAACTAGAAATACCATTTGACCCAGCCATCCCATTACTGGGTATATACCCAAAGGACTATAAATCATGCTGCTATAAAGACACATGCACACGTATGTTTATTGCGGCACTATTCACAATAGCAAAGACTTGGAACCAACCCAAATGTCCAACAACAATAGACTGGATTAAGAAAATGTGGCACATATACACCATGGAATACTATGCAGCCATAAAAAAGGATGAGTTCATGTCCTTTGTAGGGACATGGATGAAACTGGAAAACATCATTCTCAGTAAACTATCACAAGGACAAAAAACCAAACACCGCATGTTCTCACTCATAGGTGGGAACTGAACAATGAGAACTCATGGACACAGGAAGGGGAACATCACACTCCGGGGACTGTTGTGGGGTGGGGGGATGGGGGAGGGACAGCATTAGGAGATATACCTAATGCTAAATGACGAGTTAATGGGTGCAGCAAAACAACATGGCACATGGATACATATGTAACAAACCTGCACATTGTGCACATGTACCCTAAAACCTAAAGTATAATAATGAAAAAAATTAAAAAAATAAAAAATAAAGTTATATATGCCACATATATTAATGGTAATGCTTAAACACAAACTCTTATCTTAAAAGCTAGGATAACACCTTCATCCTCCTTCTTAATGGGATAAGGCCCTTAGAATGCTTTCACTCCTGGCCCGGAGCAGTGGCTCACACCTGTAATCCCGGCACTCTGGGAGGCCGAGGCAGGTGGATCACTTGAGGTCAGGAGTTCAAGACCAGCCTGGCATGGTGAAACCCCATCCCTACTTAAAATACAAAAATTAGCCAGGTATGGTGGCACACACCTGTAATCCCAGCTACTCCGGAGGTTGAGGCAGGAGAACCACTGGAACCCAGGAGGTGGAGGCTGCAGTGAGCTGAGATCATGCCACTGCACTCCAACCTGGGCAACAGAGCAAGACTGTCTCAAAAAACAAACAAACGGCCGGGCGCTGTGGCTCACGCCTGTAATCCCAGCACTTTGGGAGGCCGAGGCGGGTGGATCACGAGGTCAGGAGATCGAGACCATCCTGGCTAAAACGGTGAAACCCCGTCTCTACTAAAAATACAAAAAATTAGCCGGGCGTGGTTGTGGGCTCCTGTAGTCGCAGCTACTCAGGAGGCTGAGGCAGGAGAATGGCATGAACCTGGCAGGCGGAGCTTGCAGTGAGCCAAGATCGCGCCACTGCACTCCAGCCTGGGCGACAGAGCGAGACTCCGTCTCAAAAAACAAACAAACAAACAAAACAAAAAAACACTTTCACTCCAGTCTCTTCCTATTCTTCTGCCATATTATTTTCTAATACTTAATTATATCTTTTTTAACTCTCTCCCAAATTCCTCTTTATTATTGTTACTATTTGTTCCATACTCCATGTTTTATTTATTCCATTCTTCTCATTTTAAATTCCATGGCCATTAAATAACAGTGTTTACTGTCCCAGTCTCAGTTATTTGCTTTATTATACCGAATAATCTGTCGTTTCAGTTAACACTGCCTTGACCATTGTTTTTCCTTCTGATCCATATTCTCTTATCACCATTTCATACTTAATACTTTTATTAAGAAGACTTCAAACAGCTGTTAGTGGAAAAAATGTACAAAGTTCATTTCTTACCTGAGCCAAAACAATCTAAAAATTTCTTTTAAGGGCAACAAATGTTTAAAGATACTTCCTAGAGTATATATATTTACAAAATCAAACCTGCAAAAGGACCTTTTCATAACCATAGCTCTTTCATTCTTTGCATTAAAGATTCAAATAATATTTAGCAGCAAGTATATTTGGCAAATGACTAATGGGAAAAGTTCTTCTCTTTCACAGATACAGGAAAAGGAATTAGTTAAGATGTTAGCTTAACTAATAATTTAATTTAATAATTAATAATTAATATTAAATAATTTAATTAATTTAATAATTTCAGTCTTTACTGAAATTATGTGAACCAACTATTGCCTCAGAAGAACGATTGTAGGGAAAAGAAAGAGAGATCAGACTGTTACTGCGTCTGTGTAGAAAAGGAAGACATAAGAAACTCCATTTTGATCTGTACCCTGAACAACTGTTTTGCCTTGAGATGCGGTTAATCTGTAACTTTAGCCCCAACCTTGAGCTCACAAAAACATGTGTTGTATGGAATCAAGGTTTAAGGGATCTAGGGCTGTGCAGGATGTGCCTTGTTAACAAAATGTTTACATGCAGTATGCTTGGTAAAAGTCATCGCCATTCTCCATTCTCGATAAACCAGGGGCACAATGCACTGCGGAAAGCCGCAGGGACCTCTGCCCGGGAAAGCCGGGTATTGTCCAAGGTTCCTCCCCACTGAGATAGCCTGAGATATGGCCTCGTGGGACGGGAAAGACCTGACCGTCCCCCAGCCCAACACCCGTGAAGAGTCTGTGCTGAGGAGGATTAGTAAAAGAGGAAAGCCTCTTGCAGTTAAGAGGAAGGCCTCTGTCTCCTGCCTGGCCCTGGGAACTGAATGTCTCTGTATAAAACCTGATTGTAAATTTGTTCTATTCTGAGATAAGAGAAAAACCGCCCTGTGGCAGGAGGCGAGATACGCTGGCAGCAATGCTGCTCTGTTATTCTTTACTCCACTGAGATGTTTGGGTGGAGAAAAGTATAAATCTGGCCTACGTACACATCCAAGCATAGTACCTTCCCTTGAACTTATTTGTGACACAGATTTCTTTGCTCACATGTGTTCTTGCTGACCTTCTCCCCACTATCACCCTGTTCTCCTGCCGCATTCCCCTTGCTGAGATAGTGAAAATAGTAATCAATAAATACTGAGGGAACTCAGAGACCAGTGCCAGTGCAGGTCCTCTGTATGCTGAGCGCCGGTCTCCTGGGCCCACTCTTCTTTCTCTATACTTTGTCTCTGAGTCTTATTTCTTTTCTCAGTCTCTCGTCCCACCCGACGAGAAATACCCACAGGTGTGGAGGGGCAGGCCACCCCTTCAAATGGTGATTAGCTTGGCATATTTAACACAAAATGATTTCTAACAAATGAAACCAATGTAAATTGATCTCAATTTAAAAAGCAAATCAGAAACAGAGTTTAGAGCTTGTTACCAGCTGACACTAAAAAAATGCCTCCTAAACAGCTGCACATATCTACAGAAGGTGGGGAGATACAGCATACACTTTAGAAACCGTTCGTGCAGCTCATTCTTTTTTTTTAATTGTGGTAAAATATACATAACATAAAAGTGCTCATTCGTTTTTCTAGAGTAGTTAGGGGACCTGCCTAAGATTACTCAGAGAAAGTGATGAGGCCTTGAATGGGTTAGGGCTCTACAAATGTGAACACTAGTTGTGGGGGTGAATGGGTGCAATTCTGCACTTGTGGGCGCATGACATTTCCCGGCAGAACTGTGCTGGGAGTATCCTGGTTAGCCAGAAGAGCTTGACGACACAGGAAGGGAAAAAGAGGGCAAACATGAGGGCTACTCACCAACTACCCCCAAAATAAATACAACTAAAGGCTCACACAACTTTTTTTTAATCATTAAAATGTTGGGGAGGAAAGTCCAATCGCACAAATTTGCGTTAATGAGAAGACAATTCTTTTGCTTCTGAGGGAAGGCAAGCCTGGACAGATAGCTGGGTTATTAGGATGGCTCAGGTCCCGCTGGAAGTCTTTTACAAACAAGGACTTAAGGGTATCTTTCATGCCTTTGGCCACTGCTTGATGCAAAGGAAGGAAACTGATGAGGTCTCTGTACTTAGGATCTCTTGGCATCAATGGGGAGACATATTTATGCTCAAGGAATGCAGAGCTGTAGCAGGACCTTCAGGAAAGGGCGCACCATGAGCCAGAGTACTCCTGCAAGGACCATGAGGCCTGGGCACAAATGTGTGGCCTCTATCAAAATCATACCACCACCAAGAGCACCCATTATTTACTGTTGCCCAGTAGGTGCCAGACAAGGTAGTAGGCACTAATTTTTTCCTTAGAAACACTCAGTGGAAGCAAGTGTTATTATCCTCACTTTACACATGAGGGCATGGACTCAGAAGGGATCAAGAAAGGTCACACATGTCATTCAAAGCAGAGCAGGGGATTCAAAGCCAGGTCTGACAGAAGAACCAAGCTTCATCAGCTCTCCTTAAAGCCCTCTCCATCATAGTCATGGAGGGAAAGGTTTTTCAACTTGGATTTTAAAACACTTTATAGATGTAATTAGAATATATTCCAAGGAGGAAGGGGAAAAATAACCTTCATTTGCCTGCCTACTTCTTCTCCTGCTCTCAACTTGAACATCATCTCTTCCAGGACTCCTCTACTGCTCCCACAAACTGGGTGAGGGGTCCTTCCTCAAAGCTCTCAAAATAAAGACCATCATCCTTCATGTGAAATCTCAAAAGCCAGTAAGCTCTGAAAATTTAAAGTGTTTTCGTAAGTTTGCAGCAAGTTCTTTTGGTGGCAAAAGATGAGCCGAACTAACATGAAACTCTTTTCAGCCTTTACTGAAATTATGTGAATATTCATATTCTGATGTGGAAGTAATAACCTGTTTGATGAAGGGGTGCTGCCCAGATCTGGCTGCAGTTATTATGGTATATACAGTACGTTGTACGCATATTACCTTTCTAAAAGGCAAACATTTCTGATGGGCAAACCACAACTGGTCCAAAGGGTTTCAGATAACGGACTCTGAGGCCAGGGGCAGTGGCTCATGCCTATGATCCCAGCATTTTTGGGAGGCCGTGGTGAGAGGATGATTTGAAGTCAGGAGGTCCAGACCAGCGTGGCCAAGAGGTCAGGAGGTCGAGACCAGCCTGGCCAACGCAGTGAAACCCCGTCACTACTAAAAATGCAAAAAGTAGCTGGGCGTGGTGGCACACGCCTGTAGTCCCAGCTACTCGGGAGGCTGAGGCAGGATAATCGCTTGAACCCGCGAGGCGGAGGTTTCAGTGAGCTGAGATCGCGCCACTGCACTCCAGCCTAGGCGACAGAGTGAGACCCTGTCTCAAAAACAAACAACAAACAACAACAAAGAAAACGGATAAGGGACTTTGGACATATACCCTATGCATAAATGTTACTGCACTACGATCATTTATTCTTTGTAACCCCAGCACTTTGTAGAGTGCCTTGCATATAACAGATACACCACAAATATTTCCTAAGTGAGGAAACAACGCTAAGAAATTAAGAAGGGAAAACGGTCAGCGCCTTAGAAATGACCATGGCTCCCAACTTGCAGGTCAGGCCTCTAACCCCTCAATGCCACCCCCTTCGTTGACTTCGAAGGCCCTATAAATAGTTGCTGTTGATTGAGGGCAAGAAACATAGCTGCTGTCTTCACTAGGAATAAAAATAGTTCAGTGGTCTTACATTGATGGACCCACATATAATTTTAGCCCAGGAATACAAAGCATAGAAGGCAAATTCATACCTCGGACCACATGGGCAGTGTCATAGGACCCTGTGAGCTTGGGAGCCTTTGGGTCTGACCTGCTACATGCAGTGACCTTTCTAGCCTCACAATTTTCTAATCTGTAAAATAGCAACCAAAGTAGCCCCTAAGGGCTTCCCAGGTGGGTCTCTACCAAGACAGCTCATGGCAGGGACAGTAGCTGTCGCCCCACACTGCAGAGTCCTGCGTAAACTTTAGGAGCTTCTTCACTCCTGTCTACTATTCTCATTCAGTGTAGTCTGTCCAATCCCCCCACACCTCTTCTCGTCCAAAAAAAGCAGAGTCAATGCAAAAAGAGGCAGTTTGGACCCCGGGCACGGAGGCGGCTCATTCTCATCCTGAACAATGGCCAAAGAATTCTGTGAAAAGTAGCCGTAGCAACAGTTAGATCCCCTGAATCTTAAGGAGCACGGGGTGTCAATGGGGTGGTAATCACTGGCTTGCGCAAGGACTAGATTCAAATAGCAAACTCTTAATTGCAAGGTCTCAGGTCACAAGAGGGCCAGAGGCCTGGGAAGGAGAATGAGTTACACGAGAGGGCAGTTCCACACGTTCCCTGGGGGCGGTCCCTCCTTACCTGGTAACACAGGATGGTTTGCTGCACCAGCCGCGCGTACCCGTCCAAGCGGACCCCGGAATTGCTCCTGCTCCGCATCTCCCCGAGGCTCCCGGGCCGCAGTGCCCGATCTGCCGCGTGGGCGCGGGACGTCGGGGCTGTGGCCTCCAAGTGGGTCTGGTTCCCGGATACTCACAGCCTTAGTCGGTTCTTGGGATGGGACCGGGCCGGAGGAGGTCGAGACTTTTCTACACGCTAGCCCCAAAGTCCGGTTGGAAGGCAAGCCAACCAGAGCTCCGCGCGGCGGAAAGGCGCGGGGGCGGGGACAGGGGCTGGAGCGACGAAGGTCCCGCCTCGGCCAGGCCTGCTGGGTTCCCGACGCTCGCGGGACAGCGGGAAACCGGGTTCCGGGCGTGGGGTGAGGACGCCCCTGCCAAGCCCCTTTTACGTCCCGCGGTCGCGAGGAAGTCCCCCGGGCAGGAAGAAGACGCCAGCCCACCCCAGCCGCCGGGGAGCCCGCCCAGGCAGCGCTCAGCCCCGACCCTGGCTCTGCCCCCGCCGCGGAGCGGAACCCTCCAAGTCGCGGCCTGAGGGGGAAGGAAAAGGGGGCGGCCCGGGAGAGCCGCTGCGAAATCAGCAACGGGCGGGAACCAGGTTGCCTCCCTGAGTCCCTTCTCTCCCCGGCCGGCTGCCAACCACAGCCAAGGCCAGAGAAACAGGCCCTTCTGCCGCTGCCACCTGAACGCCTTGGACCCGCCCTCCGGACCCGCCCCCGCCCCTGCCGCGGAGTGGAACCTTTGGAACCCTGAGGGGCACAGGTAAGGGGGCGGCCCCGCCCCGCGCCCTGGAACGACCTCACGGCCCCGCCCACATCCCCGCCCCCGGCCCCGCCTCCGCCGCAGAGCGGAACCCTCAGAGTCGCGGCCTCGAGGGGGACGAAAAAGGAGGAGGCCTGCGGGAGTCTAGGGGAACCCGGCTCCGGGCGGCGGACGAGTTGGCTTCCCTGCGTGGTAGTGTGGAGCCCCCCGAGACAGGTGCCAATCCCACCCGAGGCCGGAGAAAGAGGGCCGCCTACCGCGGCCGCCTGGGCACCCCTCTGAGGGTCAAGATTGTAGTCCCGCCCCTGGCCCTGTCTCCGCCGCCTAGCGGAACTGGAGTAGCGGGACCCAGCCCGGAAGAAAAAGGGGGAAGGCCCGGAGGGGTGCCCCAGCGACACCTCTGGCGCCTGTGACCCCGCCCCTAGCCACCTGGGCGCCGCTTCCCCGGGCAGGTTCGCAGTTCATCTCCCACGGGTCTACAGCTTGAAACTTGGCATTCATTATAATGTTTCGTGGCTGCTGATAATCTACAGTTCACAATCTTCGGCCTGGTATTCATTGTCCAAAATCTGGCCCACATAGGAATTCACTGGACAGCTAGACTAATGTAATCAATTTCTGCAAGCTCTTTGCCAGTCTCCATGCATTTACTCTATGCTTGACCCCTTCGGCCCTTCTTCCTCCTCCTTGACTAACTTAAGCCTATCTTTCCCTTAACGGCCAGCTCAGCTCCTCTATTAGCCTTCCCCATTTTCTGAATTTCTGTAGCCATTGGTTTAGTAAGAGCTTAGAACTTAGAGTCAGTTCATTTTGAGTTCAAATGTCAGTTCTGCCATTTACAAGTTGTATGACCTTTGGCATCCCGTTTTACATGTTTGAACTAAAGTGTTCTCATCTGTAAAATGGGGATAATCATAGCACCTACTTCACAGGATGACTTAAGATCAAGAGGATGAATATAAAGCATTTAGCACAAGCCTCGCTAGTAGAAAAATACTTAATAAATCATAGCTAATTTCGTTGTCACTTGGCCACAATGTATTGCCTCCTGTTGTTACTTATGTTTTCATGTGTGGATGAGGCATATTTTCCTAATTGGAATGTACGTTATTCATTGAAACAGTCTTTTGCTATCTCCTACTATGCCTGGTACAGTGGTGAGCGTATAGTTGGAGCTCAATTAATGTTGCTCGCATGAGTAAATGAAATCAGTCCTGCTTGGCTGCGTTCCCTTACGTTTGGTCCTTAACCAAGTTTATGTTAGATATTCCAGAACATAAATCTATGGCTTTACTCTGTCACTCAACTAAAGCACCAAACCCCTCATTAGCTCACATATTACTTCATATAATACTTTGTTTTCTTAATATTGGCTCTTGAATTATGCAGCGATCCATGTGATGTGCCTCCATGAAGAATTTGCTGTGGTCTAGGGGTGAATAAAACTAGACATTGTTATCATCACTAAATGTTTTGGAATCTGAAGATGTACTCTTGCTAGAATTTTCATGTACTCATCTGCATCTAAAAGCTGGGATCATTGCTTCTTTTCATTGTGGCTTTTGTTTCCATTGGGTCCTTCTTTAGGAGTTGATTTTGCAGCCATATGGGAAATAACTGATGATCTTTGCTCCTTATCTGGCATTTCTACCTAGTATAGAAACATTTTCAGTTTCCTGACTTCATTCTTCGCTAATCCTACTATGCACACATGCACCCCTTTTGGTGTATACGCAATCTACATGCTTCGGCTTTGGTCTATGCGATTGCATAGCAACATATAAGCTATGTTCTTCGATAAGCTCAAAATTCTGCGATAAAACCAAGAAGGAAGGCTACTCTGTTTTAGCTTTTAAATTTCAAAGCAAATTTTAGTGATTCATTTTGGACCAGAAAGCTGTGCTATATAATAAATCAGTCTCATATTTTAGTATCCTCATATCCCTGAGGTGCAAAACCTCCGTATCTTGGTCCCCATATCCACGAAGCCATTCTCTGGTTATCACCAATAGAAACTTGTCTCCAAGTCATTTCTCAAATATTTGTCAAGAATCAGATATAGTATAATGATAAGGAATGTTATTGTTTCTGAAGCTGATTCATGATCTCCATAAAAATGAAAACCCAGAACTGGACCCTGGGGTAGCACCATGTATGATTTTTCTGACCCCAGCCAGAGGATCTGCCATCATCCTGCCACAGAGGCTTCAGCCCAGGTAGTTTCCAGAGAGCCCTGTGTTAACATCCAAGGTGGAAACCAATAAATGTTTCTCTTGTAGGGTTCAGGTCTTTGGCTCTAAAGAAAATCACTCCATCTTTGACCCAGAAGGTCAATTCTGAATGAATTTGCTGAAAATGACCAATTCACCAAATTTAGTTATTTCTATGACAATTTAGTTGACTGGAAATCATTTTTTCATTACATTTTAAGAATGTTGAATTTGTCTCTGCTCCAGCTTCCTGTAGCTCATTTGAGACTAAGAGATAAAGACAGGAAACACCAGGGAACATAAGATGTCTTCACAGTGAGGAATATATTTATTAAATATATTTAAAAGACTATATTCTAAAAGAACATATATTCCATTTTTGCCTGCTCTGACTTCTTGATGTTGTACCTGGAGACTAACATGAAAAGAAAGCAGTATATACTGGCCAGGCGCGGTGGCTCACACCTGTAATCCCAGCACTTTGGAAGGCTGAAGCTGGTGGATCACTTGAGGTCAGGAGTTCAAGACCAGCCTGGCCAATATGGTGAAACCCTATCTCTACAAAAAATACAAAAATTAGCCGGGCATGGTGGCAGGTGCCTGTAATCTCAGCTACTCGAGAGGCTGAGGCAGGAGAATTGCTTGAACCCGGGAAGTGGAGGGTGCAGTGAGCCAAGATTGCACCATTGCACTCCAACCTGGGTGACAGAGCGAGACTCTGTCTCCAAAAAAAAAAAAAGTATACACTGATAAAAATTCTTCAAATTGAAGATTATGTTCTTATGCCTACCCAGTCTTTCCTTTTTCCTTTCCTTCGGACTCCAACTAGAACAGCAAGGAGCAGAGACAGAGACAAACTAGTCCTTAAAATGCTCTTATGGAGACAAAATGACACCAAACAAGTCCACTCTGTGAATTGGTTATGCAGTAAATTAGATCTTTGTCTAAACGGCCTTCGACAAACCAACCGACTCCTAGCTGACCTGGTTAGACATACCCAGTATCCCAAGTGAAGCTGTTTCACCGTTTTTTGTTTGTTTGTTTTAAAGACACGAGGTCTTTCTATGTTGCCCAGGATGGACTCAAATTCCCTGGCTCAAGCGATCCTCCTGCCTCAGCCTCCCAAGTAGCTGGGACTACAGGTGCTTGCCTGGCTTGCTTCACCATTTTCAGTAAGAACGATCATGATGCTGCTCACTGACGTCAGCAGACTTCCTTTGTGGGGTTAATGACTGCAGTGTGTTTTGAGAAAAACAAAAAACAAAAAAAGTACTCCAATATTTTGAGGAAATACTTCTTTAAATACTGGCCTCTGCCCTGACACTCCTTGCCTCCTAATATTGGCACCACCTCTGTTTCCTTACAATAGAGTTTCAGATCGTGGGATCAATCTTAAACCCAAAGGAGGATGCTTCTCAGAAACACACTCTGTCCTGCTGTATGTCTAAAGTAAGAAAAATAGATGAGAGAATTCAGCTTAAGGACCACAGCACAGACACAGTAGGAAAAATAAGGGGGTGGGACCTAAAGGATACTGGACATTGTGCATCCTTTTATGTATATTTTGGTTATATAATCTGTTTTGGGGGGTTGATTTCTGAGGTCTCACCCCTCCCCCAATCTAGAGGATCTCACATCTTCCTTATGAATTTAGTACTCGGCATCTTTGTGGGAGCTGAGGACCTTGGAAGAAGAGATTGCTCAGAGAGCTCTTGCGAGGGTGAGGACAGCTTCCCATGTTTGGGGATCCCACATGCTAACCAGCAATGCAGAAATCCCAAATCCTGTTCTCACTTTTCAGTAGTCCTACCTGTTTGACACTGAGGAAGCGGATACTTGGATGAGATCTGAATTGGGTCTTGTACATTGCCTACAGGCCAAAGGCAATGTGTTGAAGAGATCATCTTGAAAGAGTAATGGGAAAGGAGACCTCAGAAACTGATCTCATGAGGCAGAACAACCCTTGCTCTAATTTCATAGTCACAGGGTACCTGCTGTTTTCCAAAAGATGTTACTGTTATGTTTGTCTTCTTAAGAGATAGTGTCTCGCTCTGTCACCTAAGCTGGAGTGCAATGGCACAATCGTGGTTCACTGCAGCCCCAAACTTCCAGGCTCAAGCAATCCTCCATCTTCGGCCTCCTGAGTAGCTAGGAGTACAGGCACACAACACTATGCCTAACTCATTTTTAATTTTTTGTAGAGACAGGGGTCTCCCTGTGCTGCCCAGGCTGGTCTTGAACTCCTGCACTCAAGCAATCCACCTGCCTCAGCCTCCCAAAGTGCTGGGATTACAGGTGTGAGCCACCATGCCCAGCCAATTGTGTTTGTCTTAATCAGCATGTCCTACCACTTCCATGCCAGGCCACCAGGGAAAGAGACTGCAGATGTTTTTTCTTTGTGAAAATTACCAAACTTAAAGATCTTAACTGCAAATTTATTTCATTGACTTTTAACATTTTTGATTTTAACATATAAATACAAGACAAATAAATCAGAGAAGAAATATTGCAAAGACAAGTCAGCACTCACAGAAATGTGTATTATTACTATGGTTAGTCTGAGATCCAACATTCACTTGAAATATATGCAAGAGAACCTTAGTGAAAGACTTAACTAAAAGGGGTTTGAAATGTTCCTAATAAGGACATACTTGAGGCACTGCTCAAGCAGATGTAGGTGGGAAGCAAGATAGACCCTGTATATAACTAGGAGCAATCAAGGCTCGATACATGTAGCAACAATAGCAGTGCAAGACAGTTCCCTGTTCCCAGTAGCTACTCCGCTTGTCACTATGCATTCTTCAAGACACATTTAAAAAACAATTATAGCTCTGGCTGGGCCAGAGTGTACCAGTCATAACAATCAACAATGTACCATGCAGTTGCCTTTTAAAGAACAGCAATATGATTTTTTTCCATATATATGTACCTTTTTAAGAGAAGGAATCCTAGTCTACTCTCCTGTTCCTAAAGGCTCTGGGGATTTGAGAAGTGGGAGTGTATGTACCTCATCTACGTACATCATCACAATTTTCCTGACACATGGTCTGGATGCCAGTTCATCCCTCTCTGTGGCCAAGGTATAAAGCTAAACATCTTGGTGCAGATTCTATAATCTGACCACTGGGATGCGGTCAGGGGATGGGTATTCGTATTGGATGCTGTGTTTGGCTGTACAGGTCGTGCACCCAAGAGTGTGAGTGGGGCTACAATATGGTCTTTCCACTCTGTCAAACCATGAGCCCATAGGGCTGTGTCTGCCCAGTGGGGGCATCTTTTCCTAACTTGCTCAAAGGCACTGTATGAGCTAACTGTGGCACTGTCTGCTTATATTTTCCCAGTCTGGCTGGGATCATTATTTCTTGATTTCACTGAGGTTTCTGTATTTCACATCCTATATCATCTCCAAAAGGAGCTTTAGAATTCGCGGAATGAGCAAGGATTTTCTGAATTATCACGTGAGACAAAACAACCATGATTCTACAAAGGAATACATTTACACAGTAGAAAATAAATACAAAAAAATGTAGAAGTAAGATTTTTGACACATGGGTCACTAGAATTTAGCTTATATACAACAAAGGCATGCACAACTAAACTCACCAACAGGCTGAAGTCAACAGTTGCTTTACATGATGTTATCAAAGATAACTTAGCCTCTTTAAAAGGTAGCTGAAAGTTCACTACCTTTTTTTGTTTTCTTTATAGGAGTCATTCTTAGTGTATTGTTTAAAACCAACCTTCTTATAAAATGAAAGATAAGAAACCAAATCAGAAATGTCTAAAAACCATGGTGTAATGTCTTGGTTTCTTCTTGTAATAATAATCATCGCCCTTAATTAGCTTATGCTTATCCAGATGTTGCCAAGAATAAAATGAGTTGATTTCCATACATCTCACATTGTGTAAAAGGTAAAATTGGACATTTCACACTGTCAAGCATCATGCTTTAATTTTAGAAGAAAGGAATCACATTTGCTCAATAAAGTGTAAGCTTCCCCGCTTTGAAGTCCTTCTGAGAGCCATACGGCCTTTCCCATTGCAGGAATCTTCCTTCTCGTTAAACATGTGCTGTTTTCCAGTGAAATCGTGAAGGCACACATCTCCATTCTGAACACTAAAAGAGACCCCATTCCTCTCTGTAGAAGCATTTCCTGTATAAGGAAACACAAAGCGGGTGGCATGAAGTATCCACAGAAAGCATTAAAAAGCAAACAAACTTAGGCATCACTTTATTCTTAAAGATGTATTTGTAAAATATGTTTTTAAAAACATTTGTGATATATGTTCATATTTTATTTATTTTTCATTACTTCCCTAAGGCCACTCAGAGTAAGCATACCAAACTGGAGATTGCTTCAGAAACCAGTTCTCTATGGCAGTTTTTTTTTGTTTGGCTTTTAATGAAACAGTCAAAATCTGAAGCAAGGTAATATATTAATAAAAGACCCACTTCCTAACTCTGGTTGGATATATTTTGACTTCAAGTAGCAGCATATGTATAATATAAGCTAAGGTAATACTTTGGTCTCCCAAAAGGTTAATGTTAACAGAGATCCCCATATGTACCCTTAGGAAGTTCTTGGTTCCCTAGGTTCCTATAAAATGAAACTTCGTACCAGAGAAACCAGAGCAACCAGCTACAACAGTCATGGCAAGAAGAAATCATCTCTCTTGTAGACTAAACCAGCTCCTCTGACTAAATCAGGACAGGACCAATTCCCAAGAGGAAACTACCAATTCCAACTTCAGAGTCCAGGCCAGGGAGCAGCTGGGCACTCAAGGGTAACTGTTGGCTTGGACATGGGCCTTCCCCACCCCAAGCAGGCCCTGAGTTATAGGGAAGCACAGGTGCTGGCCTCTTCTAGTTACTTGGCACCATCCTTCTGATCATTAGACCATTGGGAGACTATATAGAAAGCTGAATAATAGGCCCATTTGTTAGTTCATGACATGATTATGATAACAATGATCATAACAGTACTGGGACACTTTATTATCTCATTTAGAGCCCTGCAGGGTGGGTACTACTGTTATCCCCATGAAGGCTTCAGAAATTAAGTGCTCTCTCCAAGGTCACACAGCTCAGAAGAAATGGAGTTGACATGTGATGTTGCTTCCAAACTGTGATCCTTGTGGTCCTGGGTACCAAATGAGATGGCTGCTGGTACCCCACCCTCTAAGGCAGCTCAGAACTGAACTGTGTAATATTCATGCAAACTAGGTGATGAATATGGTTAACACAGCTCCATCTGTGACACAGATCAAATAGGGCGTGTGACTGTCTGAGGCAGCTGTTTGGATTTAGGCATTTCGGCTTGAGGACATTTTGGTGCAAGAACAATTTGGCCTGGCATAATAAACAAATCATTAAACTTCTAGCTTTTTTTTTTTTTTTTTGAGATAGAGTCTCGTTCTGTCGCCCATGCTGGAGTGCAGTGGTGCGATCTCGGCTCACTGCAACTTCTGCCTCCTGGGTTCAAGCGATTCTCCTGCCTCAGCCTCCTGAGTAGCTGGGACTACAGGTGTGTGCCACCACGTCTGGTTGATTTTCATATTTTTTTTATTAGAGACGGAGTTTTTCCATGTTGGCCAGGCTGGTCTTGAACTCCTGACCTCAGGTGATCCTCCCACCTTAGCCTCCCAAAGTGCTGGGATTACAGGCGTGAGCCACTGCGCCCAGCCCTAGCTTTCTTTTTTGAAATTGCCAATTCCATTCCTCATCTATCCCAGATACTGGGGCGAGGACTGAGGAGTCAGGAATGTTTATCTGACATGCATATTATGTGATATTAAACACCGAGGCATTTTGGCAACCTTAAATGTACCCCCACCCTCACTGTCAAGCATCAAAAGTAGCTGTGTCAAATCAGCTGTGTTAAACAACTGTGGTAAAATGTGGTGTTTCCATGAAATCTGATTTCCCAAAGGATGACAACATGTTGATAGAGCTAGGCAGGTGAGGCTTCATCTCTGAGCTCTTTCGAGAATGTGGACAAATCTGGTTTATGGATTCAGAGCCCCAGATGACCCAGCTTGCTCCTTTGATGCCTCTCCTTTCAATTTGCTTTCTCACACTAATGTACTAACCAGCTGTGCTCCCCACTGCCTCGCCTCTGTTTACCTACATTGAATCATTCCTGATAGAGCTATTTGGTGTAGAGCCCAGAGCTTGCTTTCTGGTATCGACAGTAAAGAGCTAAGGCTATACAGCAGTTATTTCTCATCTTTTACAGCAGTGATTCTCAACTAGGGGCAATCTTGCTCCCTTCTTCTCCCCGCTCCCCTGGGACAGTTGGCAGTGTCTGGGGACATTTTGGGTTGTCATAACTGGGGGTAGGGTGCTACTGGCTCTAGTTGATAGAGTCTAGGGATCCTGCTAAATGTCCTGCAATTCCACAAAAAAGAATTATCCAGCCCCAAAATGTCAATTGTGCTTGAAGTTGAGAAACCTTGATTTTGAGGCATCCTATGGTATTTTAAAAGCCTAGATGGGCCGGGCACAGTGGCTCACACCTGTAATCCCAGCACTTTGGGAGGCTGAGGCGGGAGGATCACTTGAGCCCAGGAGTTTGAGACCAACCTGGACAACACAGCAAGACTGCATCTTAAAAAAAAAAAGGAAAAATTAGCCAGGCATGGTGGCATGCTCCTATAGTCCCAGCTACTCAGGTGGCTGAGGTGGGAGGATCACTTGAGCCTCGGAGGTCGAGGCTGCAGTGAACCGTGATCATACCACTGAACTCCAGCCTGGGCAATAGGAGACCTTGTCTTGAAAAAAAAAAAGTCTAGACACACCAGCAAGACCGCCCATCTTCAGGAAATTGGAAAACTGGTAGATGTGTGAACCTTCTCACAAATTTATTTGAATTAGTCATGAAAAGAACTAACATCCTAAAACAATGAATACAGGCAAATTCTCCATGGAAGGAGAAACTATACCAGCAGAGCTTATGTTTTTATAAGAACGCAAAAGATATATTAAGAAGCAAGAGAAGGTAAAAATAGATGAGGTAAGCTTTTATGAGTAATGAACAGCCTGGTCTTATGAAAGAAAGAAAATGTAACAGAAGTTTTAGCTAGAAATGTCAGAATTAATGAGTAAAGGAGGCATGGCAGCAATAATCTTTTCAGATATTGGTCACATATATGGTCACCAATACTGGTCACAAGTCATCTTCCAGTATTTGACATATTCATGGGGATTTGGGTGCTGTCACAAGACAGCCACATTGTGGGAAAGAATTAACAAACATGAAAAGCAAAAAATAGGAAGGTTTAAAAGTGTTGGCTGGGCGCGGTGGCTCATACCTTTAATCCCAGCACTTTGGGAGGCCGAGGTGGGCAAATCGCTTGTGGTCAGGAGTTCGAGACTAGCCTAGCCAACATGGTGGAAGCTGTCTCTACTGAAAATACAAAAATTAGCTGGGCATGGTGGCGGTCACCTGTAGGTCGCCTGTAATTCCAGCTACTCGGGAGGCTGAGGCAGAATTGCTGGAACCCAGGAGGTGGAGGTTGCAGTGAGCTGAGATTGCACCATTGCACTCCAGCCTGGGCAACAAGAGTGAGACTCCATCTCAAAAAAAAAAAATGTTGAACATGTATATTATGATAGATGTAATAAAAATTGCTATAGTCTTATCAGCTATTTTAGGTACTGCTCTCACAGAAATAGCACAATACTGAAGTGGACAATAGTTAAGTGAGGATTTAAAATGTTAAAATTTTTAGGTCATCATCATTCCCACTATGAAAAACCAAATCTTAAAAAAGATCGTTGTTCCAGTATTTGCTCTATAATAAATCAATTTGGATTAGTAAACTTTCTCTTTTGTAAGGGAACCACATTTTGATCCACTAGTCATATATGTATTAATAGTTACTCACTTTGCTTAGCCAAAATGCCAATAAAGGATAAAACTATTTAAAAAAATAAACACTAGCCTGAGAAATACTATATTGAGACATACATACCATTCCCGCTTGCGTGTACTGAGCAATCATTATTCACTAGCAGTGTGGTGGAGTTAGTGGAGTTACTGTTTGACTGTAAGGAATTTGAAGAGCTGGACACTCCTTGGTTTACAGTCTGCTTCTTTAAACCATTAGTAGCAGTTTTACTCCAGTCTACAGCAGAATAAGCATTACAGAAAAACAGGGCAGTATGTTGAAGCTCAAACGCAAGAGACAGATCACAGTGTAACACGTCCTAAGCAACTGATTCCTCACTTCAGGGTCTTATGGAGAAGTCACCTTCCACCAGTTGGTGTGATAACATGTATTTTCATTTGTATTATTTACATTTGTCCTTCAAATGACTGTGTGGTTAAAAGTAACCTATATTCTCCTAGAACTAAAGGCCAAGCTAATTTGATTATGTCTATAAATATCCATAGAATTAGGTAGTGATTCAGAGCCTCACACTGTCTTAACAAGAACACAAATAGTCTGTGTTGTAATGACTAATTGTTCTTCAATCATTGAAAATGATTGAACTATGTGTACTGCCATTTTCTGAATACAGACTCCCGTGTCCCCCAGATACTGCAAAGGTGGTATTCATGCAAAAGGAATGTAGCTTTTCAAACAGTACTTCATTTTTCTCATTTTCTTAAAAAAAAAAATGAGCTATTTGCTCTACTACCCAACCGGGTTTATGTGAAAATCACTTCAAAATAAACAAATCTATGTTACAACCAAATGTATGCTAAAGCTTATACACAAAGTCTGGCTTACTAACAAATAAAGCAACTGACAACCAGGACCTGTGGAGAAAGGATTGAGTTGAGATTTTAAAAATTACCAAGGTAAATATTAAAAATTACTTTGGGAAATGAAAAGCATAATCTCAATAGAAAATCAATTCTAAAAATTTTACTGTTGCTTCATTGAAGAGGCAGCCAGCCCATTAATTTTATTGCTCAAAAGATTCCCAGGTATGAATAATTATTTTTTAATTCACTAGATTTTTTTTTCTCCCTAATGTTCATGACCAATATTTTCTGTTGAGCAAATTCCAGATTTGCTGGAATTCACTGATTTCTAGATTGGATTTGCTTTGGATCTTAATTTATACAATCTTTTCCTTGAGATTTAAGAGGAAGAGAAAAAGTGAGGTAAATCTTTACCAGAATTTTCAGCCAGCCGTAACTTTCCACAACAAAGATACCGCCTCCATTGCTTCCTGACATTTTCTTTGGCCACACAGTAAAAGATGAATATGAAAAATCCTAAGGAGGGAAAAAAACCCCACAATGAATTCCAAGCTAATAGCTGAATGTCATAAGCTCACTTTGCACAAAAGATATTAATAATTATTTTGGCAGCTGTGGGCAACATGAAATTTTGCAAATTGAATAAAAAGTCCAGAGTCCTAGGAAAGCTTGCTGTCAAAAGGCTTCGGGGAATGCCTTTAGAAAATCTTTGTAAGATTAAGAATATTTATATGATAAAAGGAATCATAACTTTGCATTTCCACAATTAAATTCACTGTCTCCTCCCACATCCTGTCCTCCGCCTTCCGTATCTTGGAATTACAAGCCATCCACCCAGGATCTCAGCTTGGACTTAGGCTCCTGCCTCTCCCTCCCTCCCTATTTAGAATCAGTTTCCAAGCTCTGTCAAATGCCATCTCCTCCACACATCTTTCCCTTCCCGCTCTCCTCCTCTCCAGCCCACTGCCATGTCCTTTGCTCGGATCTCTCTCTCCCCCTCAAACCCAGGCAGTACAGCGATGCACTCACCTACCTGCCTGCCTCCTCCTGACCTGCCCCAGGTGCTGGCATGGAGAGCAAGCTGAAGACCTGAAGGGGCCCTGGGACTCCACCTCTCACCCACTCAGGTGCCCAGTCACGGCAGGCCAGGGCTCCCCAGCCAGCCCCATGGCTGCCACTCCCCAAGGCTTTTGCCAATAAATATTTGCTGAGTGAATGGATGAATTCTGGGTTCTCTGCTTTTACTTAGAAACCCCCAATCTATTCACTTTAAAAACCTTCATTTTAAAATACCAGGGGCCAGGCATGGTGGTGGCTCACACCTGTAATCTCAGCACTTTGGGAGGGTGAGGTGGGAAGATCACCTGAACCAGGGAGGCGGAGGTTGCAGTGAGCCGAGATCGCGCCACTGCACTCCAGCCTGGGTGACAGAGTGAGACTCCATCTCAAAAAACAAACAAACGACACAGTTTTGCTTTTAGTAGGGTATATGTGCCCACCGTCAAGACCCATGTCTGAATATTACACAGCTTCATTCATTTGCCACCCTGGGAGTCGACCATTGGTTGCATTAGGAGAGAAACAGCATGTATAATCAGAACCTATATATATATATATTCAACCACCCCAAAAGCCCTGTGCATTAGGGTTAGTTTCCTTGTATAGATGAAACAATACATTCATTCCTTTTATCCATTCATATTCTAATGAGAAGATAATCTGGGGAAATGAAGAAAAAGGCAGATTCAGTTTCCACATTAAACATGTGAGGGTGGGTACCTTGCTTTCATGTCAATGATTAGTGTAATGTGGGCATATATATATTCTTTTCTTTTAAAGTATCTATTACTTTCAGTATGCCATGGTTGGCAAATAAAACTTTTCTTAAGACCCTTAAAAAGAATTTGCTTATGTTTTTGGTTTTGTATGTAATACCATGTGGTGTAACACCTGGATATACCAATTGAGGAACTGCTATATTATAAGTAAAAATTAATAACCATATATAACCAAACAAGCATCTCTGCTGGCTTCCCCCAAATTAAAATAAGAACCAACAACCAAATTCGGCATTTGAATTTAACCTCAGGTTGGGATTTCTCTGAAAACCAACAAGATGATCTATTGCCTGATAGAACTAGAGAAGGACAATATGGGAGCAAAAGCAACAGGAAAGATGAACAAAAGCCAATGAGAAGGCAATTAAAAGGCATCCCCAAAAGAGGATTCAGAATAAAAGGAAACTAAGGGACAGTGAATTATTGTTATTGTAATGTAAACCTAATAGCCTGCTGGGCTTTTAATGTCAAAGCACTTCCATTAAAAATTAACAGCAGACACGTTTTTCATAACACTGCTCTAAAAGAATTAGTCATTTTCTTTTCTAAAGAGTACAACTATCAGGGTTCCAAGATGAATGGGCTTCATTAACCAATGGGAAACCTAAAGCAGATGGTGACACACAGAGCCTGCTCTCTTTCCCGCTGAGTGTCCCAGGGCAGCAACTTCTTGGGATTGGCCTTCAAGTAAGACTGCTGCCACTTGGGTCTGTCTGTTGCCTTCCCATTTCTCATTGTCTCCAAATCGCTGACCTAGGAGGTGAGAGTGGTGAGCCCCCACAGGCACAGTCATGGTATGTGTGCTTACTGTCTGCATGTTCTATTTGAATACAGAAGTTTTTTTAAAAAAGAAACCAAGTGAAGGAAGAATAATTGACTTTTTCAAAGTGTTCCTGGCAGGTTCCCCTCAATATGGTCTCTCCAAGGAGATAACGATGAATAAGGATAAAAAAACACCATTTCCTGAATTTAGTAAGCACCTTTCCTCCAAGGATCTCAAAGCACTCCCTCTCAAGGATAAATATGTTTTTCAATGAAAATATCATAAGCCACTAAATAAGCTACTTTGCATATACAGGCATACCTCATGGGGTTTCACAGATAGTACTTTTTTTTTTTTTTTTTTTACAAATTGAAGGTTGTGGCAGCCCTGCGTCCAGCAAGTCTCTCAAGGCCATTTTTCCAACAGCATGTACTCACCTTGTGTCTCTGTATCAGCAGTTTTTAGCAATAAAATATTTTTAAGTTAAAGTATGTACATTTGTTTAGACATCATGCAATTGCATACTTAATAGACTATAGTCTAGTGTAAACACAACTTTTATGTGCACTGGGAAACTAAACAATTTGTGTGACTCACTTTATTGCAATATTTGCTTTATTGTAGTGGTCTAGAACCAAACCCCCAACATCTCTGAGGCATGCCTGTACTCTTTTAGTAGCTACAGTTTTATATTCAACTGGGATCATTCAGTTTGTATTTGATGCTATAAAGCTTACCTTGTAAGGTATTAAAGATGGCAAACAGATACATGAAGGTCACGTTAACTGGTCCCCAGGCAAAGAAGGCAAAGCCCCAAGTTATTCCCAGTAAAAATGTAAGGCCAGCGATACTCCTGAGGTCTTGAATACTGGTTTTTCGCTGGGCTCCCAGTTGCTTCTTCTTTTTAATTCGACAGAGCTGAACCAGGACCACAATGAACATGCTGACGTTCAGCAAAAATATCACACAGAAATATCCCACCACCGTAATGTAGAATACTGCATTGTTGTTGATCCAGCAGCTGGAGTTGGTGGAGGGGGGGAAACGGGAAAACATATTATAGTAATGAACTAGAGTTCAAAATGATACAATGAATCTCTAACATTTTACTGAAACATTTTCTACCAGTACAAGAGAAAAAAAATGATAAAACTGCTATTCTCTACAACCATTTATAGCTCTAGGGAAAAGAATCTAAGAGTTTATTTGAGGACACTTGGTGATTTAAAGTATTTTAAAAATAGACCTTTTTTTAAACATTCAGGATTTTGCCCCTGTAAATCCTAGCAACTCTGTTCTATGAGTCTTTATTAAAATAACTGGAATGTCATTTTATCAGAGGCTAATGAAAATATTTTCAAAACAGTTCCTCCTAATTCATTTTTCTTTTCAGAATAGCTCCTAATTCATCACTTGAAGAGTAGCATGGCATTTCCAGCTAGCTTCTCTCATTACATATGACTGTGAAGGCTGCTGTGAAATATTGCTGGGTTTTATTAGGATGACAGCAGGAGTCAATATGCTGATTAGATCCTCTGTTTTCTAGGAGCATTCCGTTTTCCAGTTCACTTAGCATTCCCTTAGGGGCCTTTGTACTCACAAGTCATCCGGTGAACCATTGGGGAATTTCCCATAGGATCCGAGCCCATAGTTATCTGGCGATATAGTCAGGATGATGGCCACAACCACAGCTGGTACCCCTGGAAGATGGGAAACATTGGTTACACCTAATTCTTTTTTTTTTTTTTTTTGAGACGGATTCTCGCTCTGTCACCCAGGCTGGAGTGCAGTGGTGCGATCTCGGCTCACTGCAACCTCTGCCTCCTGGGTTCAAGCGATTCTCCTGCCTCTGCCTCCCTAGTAGCTGGGATTACAGGAGCGTGCCACCATGCCTGGCTAATTTTTGTTTTGTATTTTTCATAGAGACGGGGTTTCACCATGTTAGCCAGGATGGTCTCGATCTCCTGACCTCGTGATCTGCCCGCCTTTGTCTCCCAAAGTGCTGGGATTACAGGCGTGAGCCACCGCGCCCGGCTGGTCACACCTAGTTCTAATAACCAAAGTGGGTGACAAGACTAGAGATCACATCCTATTTACATCTTGTAGCAGAGACTGGCTAGCTGTTCACCAGGCTGGTTTCTTTTCCTCTTTGGCACATGACTGGATGCTCCCAGCCTCCCAGGCAGCTGGGTGTGTGTGGCCACATGGCTCACTTTGGGCCCATGGGATACGGGCGCAAGTGATTTGCTCCACTTCCAGGCCTGCCCCATAGAAACCTCCTGTGAGATCCTCTACTTTCTTTTTGCCTGCAAACTTAGGGCAACCTTGAGGCAGTCTTCAATAGCTTGGATCCCTGAATAACTGCAAGACCAGGGATTCCTCTGCCCCTGCTAACTAAACTGTAGGTGAGTGAGAAATGATCTTCTACTGAGATTTCAAGGTTAATCTGTTACAGCTGCCAGTGTTGCCTTTAACTCCCCCCGACCCCCAACCCCCTCTGCCACCCAGGCTAGAGTGCAGTGGCACAATCTCGGCTCACTGCAACCTCCGCCTCCGCCTCCTGGGTTCAAGCGATTCTTGTGCCTCAGCCTCCCAAGTAGCTGGGATTACAGGTGTACACCACCACACCTGGCTAATTTTTGTATTTTTAGTAGAGATGGGGTTTCACCCTGTTGGCTAGGCTGGTCTCGAACTCCTGACCTCAGGTGATCTGCCCACCTCGGCCTCCCAAAGTGCTGGGATTACAGGCATGAGCCACTGCACCCAGCATTGTGCCTTTAACTTATACATGTCTGGAATGTACACTTAAGAGTCAGCAACTCCTGGCAAATCTTTCATTATGAAACCAAAAGTCCTCAATTTGAAGACTATGGACCCAGTGAAGGATGGAGGGTTCTGTCCTGGCTGATCCAGGGGGTGGTGACTGCTACTATGCTGGCTCTGTCAAGAACCCATGGACACTTCCCTTCAGAGAAGGTACCATGAGAAGGGTCCCCCAAGTTTAAAATGGCTTTCGGTGGGGAAAGAATCCTATTCACCACTGCACACCATCACCCACCAGCCCCATGCCACCGCCCCACACTCTGCACACCGACCAGCAGACATCCTATCTCAAGGCTCTGGTAAAGAACAAACAATTCCTTGTCACAGACCAGTTGCAGTGCCTGGTAAAATCAAATCTAATAGTTCATTTAATGCCTTTGAGCTTGTACCTTCTGGTGACCCTGACATATGATAATTTTCTAAGTGAGACACTTTGTTAAAAATAAAATAGTGGGGGTGGGGGCCTCATACTTAACAAAGGAATCTGACTTTCAGCCTTCTCTAAAGAAGACAGAATCCATGCCCAGTATCTGGAGCGGTGACTTATGTTTCTGAGACAAGCAGGGAAAGGGTATTGTTCTGTTGTTCTTCACAAAGACATAGTGACATAAGATGTAAGGCAGGGTGGCAAGGGCGGCGGTGTGCTTGCAATCTTGATGTGTAGGAATATCTAGCCTGAAAATAGAGGGAGTCTGGTGAGGGGGATGGCAGAAGGCTGCATATAAGGAGACGGAGAGCCAGGCTTGCTGTTTTCTAGCTTTGTGAATTGGAGGGAATCACATTATTACTTGGAGCCAGTTTCTTCACCTACATTTGGAATGACTGCCTGGCTCACCTCACTGGCTTATCTTGCATGGGGTCACTTGTGTGAAAAATAGGGGATTATACATACTGTTATATATTACTTGTAGATTATCTAAAGGACTCTCTGGCAGAAGAGGTATCAACTTACTGTTTTCTGCCTGAGAGAGCAAAACCACTGGTAAGTGCCACCAGGGAGCCGACTGAACTTAATGGAAAATCAGAACTGTAGAGCTTTATAAAATGGTTATTGGCTGCCTTGTAAGGTAATGAACTCCCCAGTAATAGCAGTATTCAAGCAGAAGTTAGATTATCTTTAGTCAAGGATAAGTCAGGTGGATTTGAGGGTTAAAGAGGCTCCTGCATTGGGTGGGAAATTGAATGAAGAAATCTTCAAGATATTTGGGGAGTCTAAGGCCTTGTGACCTGCCAACAATAGGCTGCACAATCTGAAATGTCATGCCCACGTGGCAATGAAGTTACAATGGGTTTTATATGTACATTCTCTCACTCTGCCCTTCTGAGCATACTGTCATACATGTCTGATATCTGGGAGGTACAAAGTAGAATGAGGCTGGCTGGGAGCTCAGGGACTGAGAGTTTGGGCTCTTTACCACCAAGCTAATGTTTTCAATATATTGAGCACCTTCTGGCACCTTCTGTGCCAGCCCCAAATTCTAGTTCCTGGAGATACAAAGAGGATTCATGGTTCAACCTTGAGGAATTTCATATTCATAACAAATCCAGAGGAAATATACAGGTGTCCTAGAAGGAGACTTGACAAAGTTGCTCTTCGGGCAGTGCACATATAAGAGTATAAAGCTGTTTTAGAAACTTGCTGAATGTGATCTGCTTCATCGTTTCCACCTGCTCAAAAATCAAAACACTAGAGAAAAAGCAGAGAAAGTCCAGGCAACATGCAGGCAAGCTTATACATACCCCAACCGACAATGCAGAATTTAAGGATGTATTTTCGGATGTAAGTATTAAATACTTTGACAAGGGCCAGGTACATATGGAATGCTTCTAGGCCCATCCATGTGAAGGAGACCAAGAGAAAATAATGAAGAAATACAGCCACTGAGATGCAGAGGCCTTGCATCTTATACAGAGCAATCCATGAGTCCAGGAGGAAGACCAGGTTCAGCAGAAGCAGAGCAGCACACAGCTGGATGAGGATTTTGGAAGGGTAATCCCTCCGGATCTTTCTAAAAGGAAAGGATGAGAACAAGAATTAGCATTCTACTCTGCTAACCCCCCAACTTTTTTTTTTGGTTTAAGATAAGGTCTGGCTCTGTCGCCCACGCTAGAGTGCAGCAGGATGATCTCAGGTCACTGCAACCTCTGCCTCCCTAGCTCAAACGATCTTCCCACCTCAGCCTCCTGAGTGGCTGGGACTACAGGCGCCCGCCACCATGCCCGGCTAATTTTTTTTTGTATTTTTAGTAGAGACGGGGTTTCACCGTGGTCTCGATCTCCTGACCTCGTGATCCGCCCGTCTCGGCCTCCCAAAGTGCTGGGATTACAAGCGTGAGCCACTGCGCCCGGCCAACACACTCTTATTTTTTTTGTAGAGAGAGGGTTTCGCCATGTTGCCTAGGCTGGTCTCAAACTCCTGGGCTCAAGCGATCTTGCTGCCCTGGCCTCCCAAAGTGTTGGGATTACAGGCATGAGTTACCACACCTAGCACCAACCCTTATGTAAGCATATCTGTCAGGCTCTTTGAGTTTTAAGCAATTTATTTTTATTCTTTGGTAAATGTCTATATGCATAAATTTCTTCTCTTTGAGTGTGTGTGTATACGGGGCGGGGGTGGGGAGCTTAAAACCAACAACAACAAAGGAAAAATCTAAACAGAATCATCTGTGATAACCATAAGGAGAATTTGTGTCTGTATTTCTGTGGGACCTTTTACATGCTGACTGTTGACCCATACTTTTAAATAGTTTGTAGTAGACTCTACTAAGCACTCGCCCTATTTCTCCCAAACTACTTCTGGAAGCATTGGTGCTGCTTCTTATAGGGTCTGCTATATTCAGATCTTCAAAATTTAACCAGGATTCCCATATTATTGTATGTTATTAGGTAAAATGAGATCATGGAAAGAAGAGTTTAAACTATGGCTAAATGTAATAGCATCGGAGAAGCCAGCTAATTGATGACATGTTCGTGTTTATGCATGCAAAATTAGATCCGATGAAATCATTCTGAGTAATGGCTGGCCTTATGGTTATTTAGTCTCACTAATCATATTTCCAAAGGCTCACTAGAAGATCCATAGTCACAGCTAGACCCTAACTTTGGCACTGAAAATAAATTTTTACATGTCCTGATCAGTGTCCAAAATCTAAATCCAAGAACCTACATATTGTTTCAATTCGCTAATGCAATAAAAATGCCCATGTCCTTCTTTTCCATTAGAATTGGTTGGACTTACCCCCGAAAAGCAACCAAAGGGACCTGTCTGGTGCCAAGAAGGAAAGGCTGTTTTTTAGAATGGCATTCTTGCTGCAGAGCTAGACTCACTGAATATCTATTTTTTTCAGTAAAGCTTTTATACCCTTATTTCTCTCCATCCCCACACCAGTTAATGTATTTAATCCTTTGTGTTTGCTCAGTACAATTTAGAAATGTAATTTATTAAACATAGTTCTTATGCTGTACATGGTGCTGTGGTCTATTTTGGATTGTAAGTCTCTGGGTTTTGGGGCCTGCATCCCTCATTCATTTCACACTTTATGTCTATCAGGTACTGGGTGTCATTCTGGGGTACAAAGATGATTCTGACACAACCCCTGCCTTCAGGGAGTCCACAGACTAGTGTGAGGACACAGCATATAAACCAAAAAGTCCCATAAAGTTGATACGTAGGTGCTCCACTAGCTGGGTGTACAGGGTAAGGCAGGCCGAGGAAAGGGCTTAGTTAATAAATGTTGGCAATGGAGGTGAGTGCTGAGTCCTAAATCCAAATTTCCAGTTGTGGATACTCACTCAAAAGCTATGTAGGTTACAAGAGTCACTGACAGAAAAATTGATGAAAGCCCACAACCAATATATGTAATAAACGTCAGAGCCATCGTTTGAGCAGGCAGCACAGATGTCCTAGATAGGTCCTGGAAAATGAAACATTGCTTTTAATAATCAAATATTTTTAAATAAATACCAGACTTATGATATATCAAGTATTCTAGGGATCCATTCATAGTCTATTCAACAAACCTATGAGGTAGGCACAATCATTACTATCAGGTGAAGATAAGGAAACAGAGACACAGAGAGGTTAAGTAAGTTGCTCAAGGACACACAGATAAAAAGTGGAGAAGCCAGGATTCAAATTCCGGTCTGGCACACTCCAAAGACCACGTACTTGATCACTGCATTATAGTGCAATGGAAAGGAACTGGACTAGGAGCCTAAAGACTGCGATTTAGCTCCTGCCTCTTACATTTCTTAGTTCTATGACTGTGGGCAATTATCTAACAAGTGAGTCTTAATTCTGATTTTAATAAAATGACAATAGCAACTCCCCATTCTACCTATCTTGCAGGACTGTTGGGATGATTAAATAAGAGCATTTATGTCAAAGTGTTTTGTAAAAATCTTAAAGTGCATTGCAAACTAAACAATTTTTATTACTCATCCTAATCTGAATTCCTTAGTTCTCTTAATTATTTAAAAGAGAAAAATTTAAATGTAAAAAGAGAATGTGAAAAAATACTTGTCTTTCATGTTCAGGTATTTTCCTTCAGGTGCATTTGCTTATTAGAAGAGGAATCTCTCTCTCTTTTTTTTTTTTTTTTTTTTTTTGAGATGGCGTCTCTCTCTGTTGCCCAGGCTGGAGTACAATGGTGCGATTTCGGCTCACTGCAACCTCTGCCTCCCAGGATCAAGCGATTATCCTGCCTCAGCCTCCTGAGTAGCTGGGACTATAGGTACGCACCACCACGCCCAGCTAATTTTGTATTTTTAGTAGAGACGGGGTTTCGCCATATTGGCCAGGCTGGTCTCGAACTCCTGACCTCAAGTGATCCACCCACCTTGGCCTCCCAAAGTGCTGGGATTACAGGCGTGAGCCACCATGCCCGGCAAAGAGTAATCTCATTGCTGTATAAATCAGCCACAATATCATATCTGCTGATCTGTCAAGGTTATCCATCTATCAGATTAGACATTGTAGTGTGATGCCCAGCTACCCCTCAGACTCAGAATTTAAGGCCACGTGGCACAGGCATATTACCAGTAGAACGCCGAAGCTTGTTAGATGGCTACAGGTACAGATGGTTTCATTCAATCTCCTGTCTTTGACAGAGCAGCCATCGTCTGACCAGCCTCCTCTGCCACCTGTTGGCATTGGGAAGAACATCTGTCCCATCAGCAAGGCCACAGCACCAGTGACTTCACACCCTCCCCAATTAACCCACTCAAGGTTTGAAAAGGTTATGACTGGAACTTACCATTTCTGCCCAAGTCCCAAAATACACATCTCACTGTTAACTCATCCTGTGGTAGAAAGATAAATCACAAATAATTAATTTATTGAACTAAAAACAAAACAAAACAAAACTGAAAGGTATTTGAAAAAAAAACTGTGGTTTTTTTTTTTTATTTCAGAATCTTAGGCTTAATTTTTAGGGAGTTCTTATTTTATATGGTCCCTAGAAGCAAGTAAGCCCTAAGTAGACCAGCACTTCTTAAGCTCATCAATTGTGCATAGGAATCACTTTGGGGCCTTGTGAAAATGCACATTCTGACTCAGTGGGTCTGGGTTGGGGCCTGAGACTCTGCATTTCTAGCAAACTCCCAGGTGATGCTGATGCTGTGGGTCTGTGGACCACACTGTGAGTAGTGAGGTCGTAGATGATGCTTAGTGTGAACTGAGCTGAGAATCAGACCTGCAGCCACAGATCCACACACATTGATATCTGATATTTCACAGTTGTTAAGAGCTTGCTTTTGCACCAATTCTTCCTGGAAATTAGGTGGTCAATTTTTTTTTTTTTTTTGAGACAGGGTCTCACTTTGTCACCCAAGCTGGAATGCAGTGGCCCCAACACAGCTCACTGCAGCCTTGAGCTCCCGGACTTGTGATCCTCCCACCTCAGCCTTCCAAGTAGCTGGAATTACAGGCGCCTGCCACCATGCCCAGCTAATTTTTGTATCTTCTGCAAAGATGGGGTTTTGCCATGTTGCCCAGGCTGGTCTCGAACTCCTGAGCTCAGACAATCTGCCCGCCTTGGCCTCTCAAAGTGCTGGGATGACAGCATGAACCACTGCACCTGACCTGGTCAATTATTAAGTGTGTTAAAATCCAATGGAGAGATGTGATTCTAGTCCTACAAACTACTCCAACTGAGCTGAAGGTTCTTTCTGCCTGATCTGCCTTTTGCCGGCCATGCCTTACAAGCATAGTTTGTACAAGGTGTTCCTGGTCAGTGAACAGATGGCATTGGCCTCTCCCCACCTGGCTCAGATTGATGTGCTTTAATGTGACTGTCACGTTTCTTGTCAAGTTCCTGACGGTCAGGTTTGCAACACTCGATGATATGACGTAGCTGATCAGAGAGAGGTTCTCCAGGGAAGGATCCTGGCACACCAAGATGGCAAGGGTAAATGAGATATTGTCAGAGTTTTAGAGCTAGAAGGAACACTAAGGAATATTCAGTCCACATTGTTTATCTTACAATATAGGTCAGAAATCAAGGGACAAGGAGGAAAGTGACTTTCCCAAGGGATCATAATTAGAGAAACAGAGCTTGTTCTACGATACAATGCTCTAAATACTGAGCTAAACTGCACAGATTGACACAACAGGATTTTGTGAATCTTTAAAGGGAACATAGCATTAAGCCATTTAAGCTGTGTGTCCCCAAGCAAGTAACTTAACCTCTCTCTGCGCCTCCATGGCTTCATCTGTAAAATGGGATAATAATAGTTCCTTCCTCTCAGGGTTGTTGAGAGGATTAGAGTTAACATTTGTAACTGTTTAGGATAGTGCTTGGCAATTGGTAAATATAAATACTACGTAACTGTCAGTTACTTTTATTTATCATCACCAGTATCATTAGGCTGCGTTTAAAAATGAACTGCAGCATTTCGGCAATTCATCTGACTTATGGCAGCCTTAAGAATATTCGAGCACTAAAAGAAATGAAATGCCCTTATCTCCAAATAAAACCCAAGCCAAAAGCAGTGAGCAGCAGTTTTACCTGAAACAAAGCAGGTGTTTCAAAAAAATTGAACTGAACCCTGGAAGCTAGCTCCATGTCATTAGCTGGTAAATTATTCATCAGCGATGAAGGAAGAGTAATTGTGCCAATACTGTTCTCAGGAGCTTGGGTTTCCAGAGAAACCTGAAAATCAAGTGGAAGATAAGAATAAATGTCTGGAGCTAGTATAATGAGATGGAAAACACACCTATTAGGTTGGTGCAAAAGTAATTGCAGTATGTGCCATTTTTTTTTTTTAAAAGATAAAAACCACAATTACTTTTGCACCAGCCTAATAATTAAAATGCAGGGTTCTGTGAGGACCTGACCTGCGGCATCTCTATGCCAAATAGCTTCTACTTCTATTCCTCTGGTTGCTACTAAATTAAAGAAAGGAAGTATAGGCCGGACACGGTGGCTCACGCCTGTAATCCCAACACTTTGGGAGGCCAAGTCAGGTGGATCACCTGAGGTCAGGAGTTTCAGACCAGCCTGGCCAACATGGCGAAACTCTGTCTCTACTAAAAATACAAAAATTACCCGGATGTGGTGGCAGGCGCCTGTAATCCTAGCTACTTGGGAGGCTGAGGCAGGGGAGTATCTTGAATCCGGGAGGCGGAGGCTGCAGTGAGCCAAGATCGCACCACTGCACTCAACCCTGGGTGACAGAGCGAGACTCCATCTCAACAAAAAAAAAAAAAAAAAAGAGAAAGGAAGTGTAATAAGGAGAGGAGGCCTCCAAGAAGGAAAGGAAACATTTTAAGGATGCAAAGAAACAGTTGAAAAGTACAAGATGACTGCAGACCCCAGGGAGACTGTAGCAGCAGACACACCAAGTTAGTGACCAGTTAGAGTCAAGTCCTAATAGAACCATGTGCACTACACTTGTAAAGGGAAGACTATGAAAATTAAAAAGCGAGACTTGGTTTCCTTGGGTGTTTGTAGCCCCCAATCCCTCTAAATAGGTGGACAGAAAACACTAGAAACAGGAATGATACTCAGCACCACTATATACAGCAGTGTAGTTCTAACACTTGTTATAATATTGAAATGTGATGATAAGTAGCTGACACCCCTGCCTACTCTCCCAACTCCCTAGAACCATCTGCTGGATACCACCCATGCCACGTTCCAAAATTCAGCTGCTAAAGGGTTAATGCAGGGTGTAAGAGGGACCTCTGACATCCTGCACCAGCCAAGACCAACGTCTTTTTTTTTTTTTTGAGATGGAATATTACTGTCGCTCAGGCTGGAGTGCAGTGGTGCAATCTTGGCTCACTGCAACTTCTGCCTCCCAAGTTCAAGCAATTCTCCTACCTCAGCCTCCTAAGTAGTTGGGATTACAAGTGGATGCCACCATGCCCAGCTAATTTTTGTATTTTTAGTAGAGACGGGGTTTCACCATATTGTCCAGGCTGGTCTTGAACTCCTGACCTCCAGTGATCCACTTGCCTTGGCCTCCCAAAGTGCTGGGATTACAGGTGTGAGCCACTGCGCCCGGCTTGATTCTATGGTGCCTCACTGTTCTAGATGCCAAATATTTTGAATATCACCCCTGACTATAAGCAGTAATTGCCTCAATCATGAAATACAACGGGGACTACAATCACACACAAGAGAATGTTTTTTTCTGCCATCAATTACGATGTACCTGAAGATTTGCAGGGTCTTGGGCCACAAAGGTGGTTGTGTTGAAACTACTGGCATTCACTCTGATCACGGCCAGAGCCAAAGAAGGGGAGGTTAGACTTATGGTCGTGTTTGAAAAGTTCAGCTGTAGGCCAATGTCATCCACTACTTTCAGCAATCTGTAAAGAAAGGTTGGCAGTTATTTATTTATTTATTTATTTATTTATTTATTTATTTATTTATTTATTT
>NW_026652282.1:15745808-15844098 GCF_009828535.3 Hylobates moloch
TTTTGTATTTTAGTAGAGATGGGGTTTCACCATGTTGGCCAGGATGGTCTCGATCTCCTGACCTCCTGATCCATATGCCTTGGCCTCCCAAAGTGTTGGGATTACAGGCGTGAGCTATCGCGCCCGGCCTTGTTTTTATTATTATTTTTTTTTTTGAGACAGAGTCTCACTCTGCCTCCCAGGCTGGAGTACAGTGGCACCATCTCGGCTCACTGCAACCTCCACCTCCCAGGTTCAAGTGATTCTTCTGCCTCAGCCTCCTGAGTAGCTGGGACTACAGGCACGCATCACCATGCCTGGCTAATTTTTGTATTTTTAGTAGAGACGGGGTTTCACCATGTTAGCCAGGCTGGTCTCAAACCCCTGACCTCAAGCGATCCGCCCACCTCAGCCTCCCAAAGTGGTGGGATTACAAGCATGAGCCACAGTGCCCGGCCTCAAGGTTGGCAGTGTAGATTTGGCAGTCCCACTCTTGTCTCCTCATTCTAAGCAGAATATAGAGTAGCAACCTGAGAAACCATGATGTACCTGGTACTTGGGAGTAAAAGACTTGGTGATATTCATCATGTAAGCAGCATCTTTATCTTTGGAGGGTCCCCTCTTACCACCACTTCAGTTTGCTAAGTCTTACCTTTGAGCCAGAGGGGCCAGCATGTCGGGCGGGGAATGAAGGAGTCTGCTGACTTGGTTTATCATTTCTCCTGCGAGGTTAGGCTCCAGGCTGCCCAAGGACAGAGCCTTCTCCATCTGCAACACTTGGTTCTCAAGATCAGAAATACTGCTGGTGTTGACGATGTCTATATCAAAGGGCCAAATCGTGTTATGAACACACAATGGAAAACCCACTAATAAAGATAAACGTACATAGACCCTGTGATATGGCAAACTCACTCCTGGGTATTTGCCCCAGATAAATAGAAACATATGTCTTAGGAAGACTTGTTCATGAATGATTATAGTGGCCTTTTTCATAATAGTCCCAAACTAGAAACAACCCGAATGTCCGTCAACTGGAGAACGGATCAACAAACTGTGGTATCTCCATACAGTGAAATATTATTCAGCGATAAAAAGGAATTAACTCTAAATACGTGCAACGGCATGGGTGGATCTCCAATTTTCCAATACATTATGCTAAGTGAAAGAAGCCAAACTCAAAAGGCCACATACTAAGTGAGTCTCTTCATATGATATTCTAGAGAAATCCAAAAAACTGTAGGGAAACAGATCAGCAGTGGCCAGGGGCTGGGGGTGAGGGGATAGGTTTTGACTTCGAAGGGACACAAGGGAACTTTGGGAGTAGTGGGAAACTTATATATCTTGATTATGATGGTGGTTACGTGACTGTGGGTGTTTCCAACTGCACAGAACTGCAAAAATTTGATTTATCCATAAAATTGGATACATTTTACTGTATGTAAATTTTACTTCAATAAATCTAACTAAAAAATATAAAGCACATCAGTGTATTTAGTATATACTCATATAAGCACAAGTATACTTGTATTTAATTTGTATCATGTGTACAGGATTTTATGTGGATTGCTGGAAGCTCTTTTGTGAAAAAGAGAATATTATGGGCTGGGCACGGTGGCTCACGCCTGTAATCCCAGCACTTTGGGAGGCTGAGGCAGGTGGATCACCTGAGGTCAGGAGTTAGAGACCAGCCTGGCCAACATGGGGGAACCCCGTCTCTACTAAAAATATTTAAAAAATTAGCTGGGTGTGGTGGCATGTGCCTGTAGTCCCAGTTACTCGGGAGGCTGAGGCACGAGAATCGCTTGAACCCAGGAGGCAGAGGTTGCGGTGAGCCGAAATTGCGCCACTGCACTCCAGCTTGGGTGACAGAGTGAGACTCTCTCTCTAAAAAAAAAAAAAAAAAAAAAAAAAAACAAGAAAAAACAAAAAAAAAAGAATATTATGAAATCCACAGCTGGACTATCACCTGTTAAGTCTTATTTTTAATAGGGAAACAATGATACATACCTGTCTTTAATAACAGACAACTCTTAATTTCACCACTTAACATCCTATTATTTTGCCTATTCCCGTCGAATCTTTATGCATGTGTATTTACACTGTTATAAACATGGTGTGCAAACTATTTGTTGTTGGGCTATTTTCACCTCACATCAAGACTTGAAAATGCCCCCAAGTTTCTGTATATTTCTGTTTCTGTTCTAATGACTTACATGGTCGCATAATAGTCATGTGTTACAGTAGCATATCTTATTTAATCATTTCTGTCTTCTGGAACCATTAAGTTTATTCTAATTTTTAGCTCCTGGGTAACACCTCAATCTGTAACTTTTATGCATATGTCACTTTGCTTCTTGTTGCCCCAGGAATATATAGGCGGCAGAGGCCACCTTGATAGTGTTTTGTGTAGCCTGTTAGGCTGAGTCTAAGGATCGTTGGGAATTAGCTTTGGGAAGGTGGGCATCTTAGGCCCAGGCTAATGAACTTCAATTTTACTTTATTCTTCATCAGCCATTGGACCTTCCTTTGACTAGAGCCCCAGTGATTTTCTAATTTGGCCGAAAATATTTATTTTTATAAAAAAGTATTGGCTGAGCACAGTGGTTCACACCTACAATCCCTACACTTTGGGAGGTTGAGGTGGGAGGATCACTTGAGCCCAGGAGTTTAAAATCAGCGTAGGCAACATAGCAAGACCCCAAAGCTACCAAAAAAAAAAAAAAAGAAACAATTTAAAAAAATTTATTGAAGAGAGAGCAGTGCAAATTTGAAGAAATATGAAGTCATTTGGCAGAAGCTCCTTATCTCCTGGTGATGCTGGCACCAGGGTGGAGGAGGTGGGTACCAAAATCAATCTAATGTCACCAAAAACTTGGCTTTGCCTCCCCCATCCTTCAAATTCTAGAGGAAGACCTGCCTCTTACTCACGGAGCTGAAACTTCAGTGTATCCAGATTTCTCTCAGCTTCTTTCCCTCTTGCCTTTATCTCTGAACCACTAAGCCCACTTTGGACCCGGGAGCCCTTGGCAGTTTCCACAGCGTTCTCACATATACCTTCATTCTCAGCCTCATGCAGTTAGTGTGATGATTTTGATCCTCACATAGAACAGGCAGAGGTAGAAGGAGCTTGTTCCAGATCACACTGTCTGCGAGGGCCCGTGTGGACCCAAGCCTGGGTCTTCACAATGTTTCTCCCCTCCTACCACTACCTTGGCTCAGTCCCAGCTCTGTCACTCTGTGACTGACTGATTTTCAGACCTGCCAATTTTTTCTTTTGTCTTCTGTCTAAACTGAGCTGCTATGTTTAATAGATCAAAAATTTACTCTTCAGGGTATTGAAAACAGTGTCCCAACCACCTTTTGTAGGAGAAAGAAACCTAGAAAATCTCCAACTCCATCACATGAGATCTGTGCTTGCCCTTTAGAGCTATTTCTCCATTATCTTGGTCAAAACAATGGAACTCAGCCACAGCCGAGAAGCAAAGTGACAACTGCATGAAAGATACCAATACCTGGGAGCTAAAAAGTAGGATAAACTTAATGGTTTCAGAAGAAAGGAATGATTAAATTAGATATGCCACCTCAACGCAATGACTATTATGCAACCATGTAAGTCATTAGAAAGTTAGAATCCCGAAAGGAAAGCTATAGAAATCAAGCGAACATCATACAAAGAAAGGCTCAACATGGTCGTATCACAGATGTCTTGATTGGCAGATTGGCCGCTGTTCAAGTGGCATCTTACATTTACCTGTCTGGACAGGAGGTGCGCTGGTAGTGATGACATTCGCAGGGGCAGACACGGTGGGAGAGGAAAATGAGGCTTTCACAGGAGGTGGGGTGCCGGAGACATGGGTTTGGGGCATAGGGGAAGAGATCGTTTCAGACTGTGGGGGCATGTCAATGGCAGGGCTGGAAGCTATGGGAGCTGAAGGCTGGGGTGAAAGGGGGTGAATCTCCCCTATTAGAGAGGGAACATTGTGGGTCATAGGTGAATAATCTGGGGGCTCAGCAAAAGAGGTAGCATTGGGGACTTGGGAAAGCACAGTGGCCCGAGGCACCACTGGGATGGATTGGCTGGAAGAAAATGATGGGCCACGTGGATGGTCAGCAAGACAGACAATGGGATCCTGCAGGTCACTAAAGGAACAAATCAGAGAGATACATGTGAGACACAAATGAGCTACAGAGGGGTCGAGACTTTCCCCTCTGGCAATCATCTGACACCATCAAGTTGACGTAGTTACATCAGGGACATGACACTTCCAGCCTCTGCCATTTCACACCCTCTGTGCACCTGCCACTATCCCCCAGCCCCTGCCCACTTCTACCACCTACTTTCTGGGAGAGGAATGGGCAAGGAGAGATGCTCTTCTGTGACTCTCCAATTCACTGCTGCTCTGTGGCTCTGTGTCTCATGGTCACTCAATTGAGGGGATCTTCTCTGTGCTCCCGGGTGAGGGGAACTGCGAAATGTCTCGTGACCCAACTAGTTTTCATATACTGTCTTGATCAACTTTACACTGCTATAGCCTGGCATAGTGGTAGCTGACCCATGGTAACTGACCCAAGAAATGTTGGTTGAATGAAAACAATGAATCAAGCTGGGGCAAAAGAGGTGGTCTACATCAGCTATGTCTTCAAGGTTCCTTTAGCTCAGTGGTTCTCAACCTTGGCTGTGCATGAGAACTACCCAGAATATTTTTTTTTTTTTTTTTGAGACAGAGTCTCACTCTTGTCACCCAGGCTGGGGTGCAGTGGGGTGATTTTGGCTCACTGCAACCTCTGCCTCCTGGGTTCAAGTGATTCTCTTGCCTCAGCCTCCCGAGTAGCTGGGACTACAGGCACCTGCCACCATGCCCGGCTACTTTTTGTATTTTTAGTAGAGATGGGGTTTTGCTATGTTGGCCAGGCTGGTCTCGAATTCCTGACCTCCGGTGATCTGCCCCGCCTCGGCCTCCCAAAGTGCTGCGACTACAGGCGTGAGCCACTGTGCCTGGCCCAGAACACTTTTTAAAACATATGTGTATATAGATTTCTGTGGCCTACTCCTCTGTGTTTGATTCAGCTGGTCTTGGGATGGGGCATGTGTATTTTCTAAACTCTCTGGCGATTTTCATGGGCATCAAAGGTGGAGAAGTCCTCACCTACTCTCTGGCACAAGATCCATCAGTCTTGAGAGATCTAGGGAGGAACAACTAGAGGAGGGGCAACAAATTATTACCCAGGGAATATTTACTCAAGGAAGCCTCTGACCGATCTAGTTTGAGATGGAGACTTAGAACACCAACAAGAATGTGTTCTTAGAGCTTCTCTAGGGTGAGAAGAGGGAGGAATATTAGGTCAAGGGGCCTAATGCAAGTCACATCTATAAAAAGAAAAGCCTGCTTGGTCTAGTCTGGCTGGTCACTTGGCCATAGGCCTCCCTGCATCCCCTGAGGTTCGGGGCAGTGAGGATAAAGGGTGTCAGACAGTCAGAAACATCATGAGTCAAAAAGCCTAGACTTGGCCGGGCGCAGTGGCTCACGCCTGTAATCCCAGCACTTTGGGAGACCGAAGCAGGTGGATCACCTGAGGTCAGGAGTTCAAGACCAGCCTGGCCAACATGGCGAAACCCTGTCTCTACTAAAAATACAAAAATTAGCCAGGCGTGGTGGCGGGTGCCTATATTCCCAGCTACTCGGGAGGCTGAGGCAGGGGAATCACTTGAACCCGGGTAGCGGAGGTTGCAGTGAGCCAAGATTCTACCACTGCACTCCAGCCTGGGTGAAAGAGCGAAACTCTGTCTCAGAAACAAACAAACAAACAAATAAACAACCTTCACTAGGGCTCCAGCTCTCACTACTCCTGTGGACAATTTACCCAACATCTCTCAGGCTCCATTCCCTAAACTGTACACTGTAGCAATCCACCTGGCCAAGTTGGGGTAAAGGTGCTTTGCAAAGTATACATTAAATTTTCTTCAGCTTATCTGGGGGCCTGCAGAAGGCAGACCCCCAACACAGGCTCCTGTTCACTGGGCTCAACTGTGAAGAAGTTGCCTTCTACTCCTGTCACTTATGCTAGTCAGAGCCCTCCGTCCACTGTGAGGCACACAGGGAAGTGGCAGAGCAGTGGTGGGCAATGCCAGCAGCACATCTGAACCCCTCAGAGTACCTCGGCACCAATGCCTGGGCTCCCACTCCAAATCAGGTGACCTGGAACCTCTGGCGGTGGGCGCAGGTGCCCATTTTAATGCATGTCATTTTAATGTGTTTCTTTACTGCGGTGTAGCCTGCATAAAGTGTACTAATCTTACATTTAGAGCTTGACGAATTTTATATATAATCACCACCTAGATCAAAACAGAGCATTTCCAGCACCCCAGAAGGCCACTTTGACACATCAGTATGTTTTAAAAATATCCCAGGTATTTCTAATGTACAGTTAAACCTAAGAACCAACATATTAGAAAGACCCTGGGTGGGCATCTAATTCTAGCCCAGTGGTTCTCGAACTTGGCTGCACATTAGAATCACCCCACCCAGGAGTTTTTAAAAACTGGGAAGCCCAGGCCGCATCCTACACCAGTCTCTGAGGGTGGGAGGCAGGCATCGATGTATTTTTAAATTCATTCATTCATTCATTCATTCATTCATTCAGAGACAGGGTCTGGCTTTATCACCCAGACTGGAATGCAGTGACACGATCATGACTCACTGCAGCCTCCACTCCCCGGGCTCAAGTGATCCCTCCCGCCTCAGTCTCCCAAGTAGCTGGGACTACAGGTGTACATTACCCTGCCCAGCTAATTTTTAAAAACTGTTTGTAGAGACAGGGTCTCACTATATTGCCCTGGCTGGTCGCAAACTCCTGGCCTCAAGCAATCCTCCCACCTTGGCCTCCCAAAGTGCTGAGATTACAGGCGTGAGCCACCATGCCCAGCTGCATCAATGTTTTTAAAACACTCCAGAGGATTTCAACATGCAGCCAGGATTGAGAACCACTAGCACTGCTCTACAGTCTCTATATAGACCCTCGGTGCTCAAAGTGGGGTCCATGAACCAGCAACACTGGCTTCACCTGGGGAGCTTGTCAGAAATGCAGAGTCTCAGGCCCAGGCCTTACTGGATCAGAGTCTGCATTTTAACAAGATCCTGAGTGATGGATGTGCATGGTGATATTTGAGAAGTGTTGATCTAGTCCATTTCCTAATTTTACAGAGCTCTAACTCACTTCTTCATTTGACCTGAGACTCTGAAGGTAAAAAAGCATCTGCTCTTGAACACGGATACACAGCTAGTTAATGACTGAGCCCTAGCTGGACATCAGTTTCACATCCTGACCCCTTTTCTATTCCTGTTTCTTCTTCTTAACCACCCTCTGAATGGGCAGCCACTAGGGGTCAGTGGGGCTGCCTCAAAAGAGGGATGCTCTTCTGATCCGATCCCAATGCTTCCAGAAACTCTATCCCCAAAATGGGGCTCAATGCTCCAGCTTAATGGGGCATGTTACTCTTTACTTTTTATTGCAGAAAATGCTGCTACAAATCCTTAACCAAAGACTTTTACCTGTTCCTCAAGGTCCAATGTTTTAATATTAGTATATCCCAGAAATCTGGCCCACAAAGGGCAGACAGGCTACACTTAGCCTTCTCTTCCCATCTGAGAAGCTACACAGATTTTTTTAAAAGTCCTTTTTTTCCAAATACAATTTTTATCTGATTGTAGAAGAATATAGAAAATGCTGCAAAGTAAGAAAGAAAAGAAAAAGTAAAAAAGAAAAACCAAAAAAAAACAACAACAAAAACCTCATAATGCCAGCAGGCAGGTCACTCATGGGGAACCACAGTGAACATTTTCATTCATGTCCTTCCTGTTTTTTTCTATGTATACTTCTATACACCTGCGGTCACATCATGTGTGACTTTCAGAGTCTTTTGCTATTTTGGAGCACCCATCTCCCAGTTTCCCTCCACTGGAGCAATGATTTTAAGGCATCAATTCTCAACTTTGGTTGCACATTAGAATCGCCAGCAGGGCTTTTATTTTTATTTTTATTTTTATTTTTTTTGAGACAGGGTATTGTTCTGTCGCCCAGGCTGGAGTGCAGTGGCATGAACATAGCTCACTGCAGCCTTGAGTTCCTGGGCTCAAGTGATTCTCCCACCTCAGACTACAGGCACATGCCATGATGCCCAGCTTTTTTTTTTTTTTTTTTAAATTTTTAGTAGAAACGAGATCTCACCCAGGCTGATCTTGAACTCCTGAGCTCAAGCAGTTCTCCCACCTGGGCCTTCCATAGTGCTGAGATTACAGGCGTGAGCTACTGTGCCTGGTCCAGAAGGGCCTTAATGCCTAGGCTATATCCCAGACCAATTAAATCAGAATCTCTGAGCCTGGTGACCGGGAATCAGTGTTTTTTTTTTAACTTTTTATTGGAACTAATTTTAGGTTTACAGAAATACTATAAAAACAATACAAACAGCTCTGTATACCTCCCACGCAGCTTGGTCACCCAGTGTTAACATCTAACATCCAGAATTAGACCCAAATGCCTATCAAAATTTAGTATTTGACAAAGGTGACATCTCAGATCACTGGGGAAAAGATGAACTTTTTCATATTTAACTACATAAAATTGTTTCAAAATTTGCATGACAAAAAACATGATAAAGTCAAAAGACAACTAAAATACTGGGAGGAAATATTTGCAACATATACCATAGATATGCATATAAAGAGCTAATATGCACAATATATAAAGTACTTTTTTTCTTTTTTGAGACAGAGTCTCGCACTTTCGCCCAGGCTGGAGTGCAATGGCGCAACCTCGGCTCACTGCAAGCTCTGCCTCCCAGGTTCACGCCATTCTCCTGCCTCAGCCTCCTGAGTAGCTGGGACTACCGGCGCCCGCCACCACGCCCGGCTAATTTTTTTTTGTATTTTTAGTAGAGACAGGGTTTCACCATGTTAGCCAGGATGGTCTCAATCTCCTGACCTCGTGATCTGCCCGCCTTGGCCTCCCAAAGTGCTGGGATTACAGGCGTAAGCCACCGCGCCGGACTAAAGTACTCTTAAATAATGGATCAGATATCAATTAGAAAAAATACAGAAAAGACATGTAATTCACAAAAAGATACAAAACAGCCCCCAAATATATGAAAAAAAGTTCAGACTCTGCCTTAGTAAGGAAATGTTGATTAAAGTAACACTGAGCTACCATTTCTCACCTATCAGACCGTCAAACATGTTTTTTAAATGACAAAACATTTAGTTGGTGAGTCTTGGGAGTCAGTGTTGTTAATGCTCCCCAGGTGATTCTAATGTGCAGCTAAGATTTCAAAGCACTGGTTTAAGGCAATGGTCCAAGTGGAAACTTCATACTGCAGAAAACTGCATTTTCCCTAAAACTGAAAGCCTTCTTTACTCCCCAAATTCTAAAACTCCTTAGCTAGCATGGTGATTTTTTTTTTTTTTTTTTTTTTTTAAGAAGGGTCAGCATGTTTGTTACATACCACTGAAGCTTTTCCAACTCTTCTGGGGAGGAAGGGCAGGGTGTCCTGACAGAACAGCAGCAGTGTTCTAGGGGAGACAAAAGGAAAAGGAACAAGAAAAATGCACGGTCAAGAACAAAGCAAGGTGGCAGCTCAGAACCATTAAGTATCACGGTTTCTACACTGCCTGCATTTAAAAGAGCAATCGTCTAAAACAGGTGATAAAATAGATTGGACGCCGTTATATTGACAATTATATACTGTATACATAGTAGTGCTCAAAAATATTTATTGATTTTTGGGGGGTTATATGCTTGCAGCACTAATCACTCTTCAGTAACTCCTAAGAGGAATTCACAAGTAAACACATCCTGGAGGACAAGATATTAAGTGAAATAAGGCAGGCACAGAAAGACAAACACCGCATGATCTCACTCAGATGTGGAATCTAAAAAGTCAAACTCATAGAAACAGAGAGTGAAATGCTGTTTACTGGGGGGTCAGAGGCGGAGGGATTGGGGAGATGTTGGACAAAGGACACAAAATTTCAGTTAGGCAGGAGGAATAAAAGAGATCTATTGTACAACATGATGACTACAGTTAATAAGAATGTATTGTATGCTTGAAAAGTGCTAAGACAGTAGACCTTAAATGTTCTTACCACAAAAAATGATAGGTATGTGAGGTAATGCAAATGTTAAATAGTTGATATAGCCATTCTGTGATGTATATCAAAACATCACATTGTGCACCACAAATATGTACAATTTTTGCTTGTCAATTTAAAAAGTGGACATATCCCAGTAGCAATCCATTGAACACTCCAAAAAGAATTCTCCTTCTCAACAGGGTTTATCATATTATTAAATAAGACATATTAAAACTTTATTAGCAGGGAGGAAGAGCATTAGGACAAACACCTAATGCATGCAGGGCTTAAAACCTAGATGATGGGTTGATAGGTGCAGCAAACCACCATGGCACATGTATACCTATGTAACAAACCTGCACGTTCTGCACATGTATCCCAGAACTTAAAGTAAAATAAAATAAAACACTTTATTAGCAAGCAGGAAAAATAACCTTCTAGGGCTCTTTAAAAATTGCCCAATGGACAGGTGTGGTGGCTCATGATCCCCAGCACTTTGGGAGGCCCAGGGAGGAGGATCACTTGAGCCGAGGAGTTCAAGAACAACCTGGGCAACATAAGGAGACTTCATCTCTATTAAAAATGTTAAAATTAGCTGGGTATGGTGGTGCATACCTGTAGTCCCAGCTACTCGGGAGGCTAAGGTGGGAGAATCACCTGAATCCGGGAAGTGGAGGCTGCAGTGAGCCATGATTGCGTCACTGAGCCTGGTGACAGACTGAGACTCTGCCTCAAAAAAAAAAAAAAAAAAAAAAGAGAGAGAGAGAAATTGCCCAAGGACAAAGGAGTCAAAACAGAAAGGTGTAACATATGTAAATTTATTAATTACATTTTCAATTAGAAAAATAACACATTAAAAGCCACATGAAGATTAATGCAGCAATAATAGCAATAATAGACAACTTACCCATCGGTTGAATCTTTACTCTTTCCAAAGCAGCTATTACAGCACATGCATTCATTGTATTATTCAGTTTTATTGTGAATGTACAATTTAATGTGCTGTAAGGAGAAATATACATAACCAGAATGTTACTAAATAGGAAACCTACCTACATATTTGTAATTGCTTTTGTAAACTTAGAGTGAGGAAAGGGGACACTGATACTGTTAACTTGTGATATCACCCCAATAAGCTTGTAAATACCCATTTACCACAGTCTGAATTTTACCCAGAAAGACTTTATATTAAGAGACATTTATGGAGGTTCACATTCACAGAGGTTGCAAACCAGAGACTCTCTGACCACACATAGGTGCTGGCTCATTTTGCCTACCTACACAATGAATAGGCAGGGGTGAAACTTGGTTGCAGAGACAAGCAAGCCCCCTGACACCTTTAATCTCACCCCCAAAACACTAGGCTGGCCACTTGCCTGGTGTCTATAAACATCTGAGTTTCCATCATGGGAGCCCTTTCACATACCAGTCTAGATGAACATCAAGATCTTTTTTTCTTTTTTTGTTTTAGATGGAGTCTCACTCTGTCGCCCAGGTTGGAGTGCAGTGGCATGATCTCAGCTCACTGCAACCTCCTTGCCTCCCAGGTTCAAGCGATTCTCCTCCCTCAGCCTCCTGAGTAGCTGGGATTACAGCCGTGCATCACCACGCCCCACTAATTTTTGTATTTTCATTAGAGATGGGGTTTTGCCATGTTGGCCAGGCTAGTCTCAAACGCCTGACCTCAGGTGATCTGCCCACCTCGGCCTCCCAAAGTGCTGGGATTACAAGCGTGAGCCACTGCACCCAACCACATCAAGATCTTTCAAATCCAACAATATCTTTCTGGGGCCGGGTGCGGTGGCTCACACCTGTAATCCCAGCACTTTGGAAGGCCGAGGCAGGTGGATCACTTGAGTCCAGGATTTTGAGACCAGCCTGGCCAACATGCTGAAAACCTGTCTCTACTAAAAAAATACAAAAAGTAGCTGGGTGTGGTGGCGGGCACCTGTAATCCCGGCTACTCAGGAGGCTGGGGCAGGGAGAATCACTTGAACCTGGGAGGTGGAAGTTGCAGTGAGCCGAGATCGTGCCACTGCACTCCAGCCAGGGCAACAGAGTGAGACTCCATCTCAAACAAAAAAAAGCTTTCTGGGAATTCTATCTAGATTATTAGATAGCTAAGAATTGAAGACATTCTCTCTGTTTCTTTCTACTTTAGCCTCGGTTTAGGTGAAAGAAAATTAATGTTGCAATAACGAAAAGAGGTCAGTGAAATGAACTAAATACATACAGTGGATAGGGAATACAATTTCACAGAAGACTTGCCCTTATTTGTACCAATGAATAGTTTAATGAGTAGAAACTCTCATTTTCTAGGACTTTGACTGTCACAGAAGGCTCGGGGTTCAGATACTGAGTGTATTGCCCTATAAGCCATCGGTTTACACAGCCAGGATAGCCAGTGGACACAATTCAAAATGATAATCTGTGCAACCCCAAATAATTGTTGGACAAGCTCTGATTCACCCCTGCGTGCATGTGCTTGTTAATTTGTTCTTTTCTCTTTCTTTAAAAAAAATTTTTTTTCAGACAAAGTCTCACTCTGTCACCCATGCTGGAGGGCAGTGGTGCAATCTCGGCTCACTGCAACCTCTGCCTCCCAGGCTCAAGTGATTCTTGTGCCTCAGCCTCCTGAGTAGCTGGGATTACAGGTGCCCACCACCATGCCTGGCTAATTTTTGTATTTTTAGTAGAGATGGGGTTTTGCCATGTTGGCCAGGTTGGTCTCGAACCCCTGACCTCAAGTGATCTGCCTACCTCGGCCTCCCAAAGTGTTGGGATTACAGGTGTGAGCCACCACACCCAGCCATGTTCTTTTCTCTTTCTTTCCAATCTTCTCCTTCCCCCTCTTTCCTTCTTTTCCCAAGCTCCATGTTACATTCCCTCTTTTTGGTCTGGCCTTCACCCTGCCTGGACCACTGGGAGCCATTTCTTGGTTATATTGGTGGCCCTCCGGGCTAAAGACACTGATGACCCTTAGCTTTGTGGAACCGGAGGTAAATGGCCCGATACTACACACTTCTCTGTGCTTTGTAAAGAAATGAGAAGATAGATATGACAGAGTGATCAGTGTTTGGAAAAATAAAAATATTTAAATCCAAAATGTCATTAATATGTATTTATTTTAGAGGACCCCTTTGCATTTGCAATTTAACTTAGACTCCTTAATACTTTATTTCTCATAAATGGAGAAATTATATTTATGAAAGTATTAAAAATGACTGACCTTTGGGCCTCTGCTGTAGCACACATTATAAAATAAGTCTGAAACAAAACAAAAAACATGTATACACATATATGTTACTTTGGGCAATTGGAAATATCAGAAAAGAAGACCTAAGGCTAATCACAGAATTTTAGAATCACGAGAGCCCTTAGGGATTGTCCATCTCACATTCCTACCAGATTCCCGGCATATCATCAACGCTCTTCAGGCCATACAATCTCCATGAGGTCCCTATTACACAAGGAAGCTTATTTTCCTGGAGTTTATATTTTAAGAAACCCTTGGTGTTACATGAAGGAAAATCTACCTCCTTGTAATGTCTACCCATTGCTTCTAGTTCTGATTTTTGGAATAAAAAAACTAGTCCATTCATTCTCTTACCCAACAAATTTGGGAGAATTTGAATACATATCTCCCAGGAATGCAGAACCCTATGCTTTCCCCCAGGTCATAACAATAATTATAAACAAGCTACAGGGTGCACTATGATTACCTCACTTAGGGTTTGCAGAGTTTTGTTGAGCTCTGAGCGTCTGTAATAAAATGAGAGAAATTGACATTAAGGAGACCATTAGTGATATTAAATTCAAAACATGTTAGATTTCAGCAATTAAATCAAGCACATGGTATATATTGCTTATGGTGTTCACTTTGAAGAAACAGAGAGTATACTAAGAGAGTCCTATGTGGCAAGAAAATAAATTATTTATATGACAAGGGAAACCAACCAGACGGGAGCTATGTCAGTTCTAGCCAAAAGTGAGTTATAAATTATGATTGGACGATTTTGTTATTCATTAGGCTACTGCAACCTCAGGCAGCTTCTTCTGGCAGACGGTAGAGGGAGAGCTGGCCCCAGGCAAAAATTTCTGAGAGGGGCAGGTCAGGCCACTCACCCTGGGGACCCTGTGCCTCTGATTTCTTCCTCACCCCGTCTCCCACTGACCTGGTCTGCTCTCTCTGGCCCTCTCCAACGCTGCCTTCCCCTCCTCACAACTCCCCCTTAGGAAATTCTCTCTTTCCTCTCCTCCAATCCCACTCCAAGCATGCTTTCATTTCTTCAAAGTGGCAGAGCTTCACATGAAGTTGGGATAAGAGGAATCTAGTTAAAGAATTCACTCTAAGGCGGTAGTTCTCAAACAGGGGAGACTCTGCCCTCCAGGGGATATTTGGCCGTGTCTGGAGACATTTTTGGTTGTTACGCTGAGGAGGGTGCTACTGGCATCTGGTAGAGAGAGGCCAGGGATGCTGTTAAACACCTTACAATGCACAGGATACCCCCACAACAAAGAAGGATCCAGCCCCAGAAGTCAAGAGTGCCAAGGTTGAGAAAACCTGCTCCAAGGAATGGTGGCACCAGGCAAGGTCTGGAAGGAAGAAGGGAAGGACCATGGCAATAGTTGCTAACTCCTCAAGCTGGCAGGAGCCATTCCTCCGTAACTGTGCTCAGAGACCACCTCCTGGGCTCAAGCGATCCTCCTGCCTCAGCCTCCTGAGTAGCTGAGACTATAGGCACATACCATCACGCCTGGCTAATTTTTTGTAGAGACCAGGTCTCACCATGTTACCCAGGCTGGTCTCAAACTTCTGGGCTCAGGAGATCCACCTGCCTCGGCCTCCCACAGTGTGGGATTATAGTCATGAGCCACCATGCCCCACCTACAGGTCACCTTCTTTCTGGGGGTTCCCCTATCCCTCCGCTGCGGTCCAGTTTAATTGCTCCTCCTGCTCTATATTCAGAGACTTAGAACATCCATCCTTTGGTACCCTATACAAGCCACCTTCAGTGCAGGGGTCGCACTGTATTGTTACTTGTTTCATCTTGTGTCTTCCCCACCAGATTCTAGAGCCCTCGTTCTCACAATTAGCCTCATGTTGGAAACGTGCCAACACCTGGGTCTCAGCCCCTAAATGCTGATTTGTTATGGAGCATGCCTGGGCACTGGGATTGTTGAAAGCTCCCAGGTGATTTTAATATGCAACCAGGGATGAGAAACGTTGCTCTAGACTTGGTTTCCTATCTCAGAGAATTGGGTTTATCCCTGTGGATCCCCAAGGCCCAGCACAAAGTAGGTGTTCAACAAATGCCTGGTGACCTTAAATGAACTCAGTTCTATTTCTAGTCTAGTAATTAAGAGTAATTACAAGTATGCCAAGTTGTATTCTAATTGTAAATTTGTGAGTTAAAAAAAAAAAGTTTTGGCTGGGCACGGTGGTTCATGCCTATAATCCTAGCACTTTGGGAGGCCGAGGCAGGCAGAACACTTAAGGTCAAGAGTTTGAGACCAGCCTGGCCAACATGGCAAAACCCCATCTCTACTAAAAATACAAAAATTAACCAGGTGTGGTGCACACGCCTGTAATCCCAGCTACTCGGGAGGCTGAGGCACGAGAATTGCTTGAAGCCAGGAGGGTGGGGGTTGCAGTGAGCCGAGATGGCATCATTGTATTCCAGCCTGGGCAACAAAGTGAGACTCCATCTCAAAAAAAAAAAAAAAAATTATTCTATTATTGTCCAGCTAAAGTTTCAGATCCTTCCAGAGCATTGATCTCTTCTGCTTTACATTTCACATATATAAATGAATAGTTAGACAAGCTAGATTTCATTAGGAGGTCAAAGAATAGGCATAAAGGACATGAATAACACCCCACCCCACTCCCAGTTCTCACTAGTTGAACTTCTTAACCACTACAAACTGAGTAGGCCCTAGGGATGTTTGCTATCTGCCAAATGCTTCTCTCTGCCTAGGTGTTGCTGAATCATCAGATGTAGCCTGGTGAAAAAGCTAATCTGAAAGATGACCCATAAGAAGAGGGATTTGTTTTGTTTTGTTTTTAAACGAAAGATTTTTCTTTTCAGTGTCATCACAGACACTAGAGCACATTTGCTTCAAAAGTTTATAACAATCTCATTTGTGAGGCAGTAGCAATGTTGAGAGTAGATGAATTTTGTCTCTGATGCTGCTTTGCTGGCTGCTATGAGGGCATAAACGTGAAGTTGACCCTTTTGGTGACGGACACAGTAAGATCATCTCCTGGCCTAGGCCATCCTGGTGGCTGACATTTTGACTTACTGTTTAACTGGGGGCATCTTTTTTTTTTTTTGAGACAGAGTTTCACTCTTGTCACCCAGGCTGGAGTGCAATGGCGCAATCATGGCTCACTGTAACCTCTGCCTCCCGGGTTTAAGCAATTCTTCTGCCTCAGCCTCCCGAGTAGCTGGGATTACAGGCGCCCACCACCACGTCCAGCTAATTTTTGTATTTTTAGTAGAGATGGGGTTTCACCATGTTCGCCAGGCTGGTCTTGAACTCCTGACTTCAGGTGATCCACCTGCCTCGGCCTCCAAAAGTGCTGGGATTACAGGGGTGAGCCACCGCACCCGGCCAAGCGGCATCTGTTTGTAATGCATTTCTCATTATCTGTGCTTGTCCTTGTAAGCCCAGGTCTACTTAACAAAGACTTTTCTCTGACTTATCAATCACTGATGCTTCATGAAAGCATCAACAAATCATATCTTTGGAGTCCCACCTTGGACTCCTCTTTCAACCATGCTGGATACCAAATCATATTAAAACTCAAATGCTAATTCAAATGAAGCTGTTATATAACTTCAGAGCATCAAAGAGCCTCATGGGGATAATAGTTGATGTAATCTGCAAGGAAGTCAAGAACCAATTGGTTCTGTAACCTTTGGGCTGGTCTCTTTCCCATTCTCAGTTTTCAATTGCAAACATGGCTCAAAAAGTATCCTTCCATAGTTGATGTCTGAAGTTTCAAATCAAATGGCAGATTACTCACTTTAATTCACTTAGAGACAGGACTCCAGTTAAGGTGCCATTCGTTATATGTTGATTCTGTTAGAAGCATAAAATCATTAAGAATATAACAAACATTGTTTTGTTTTTTCACTCTCTAACAATAAGTTGTTCTTCAGTTTTGTCAGCCACTCAAATAACTATACCCCAAAGACTGAATCCCAACTGCAAGGAACATTGTCTATCTAATGATCAAGTTGCAGTTTTATAGAAAAGGGAGGGCAAAAAGTGGTTCTCAAAAGTTAATCCATATTGGCTGAGCCTGTTTTTGTTTTATGTTTTCTTTAAAAAATATTCTAAGTCAGCAGCTCTGATATGCTGATTTCTGTCTTTCTTTATTTCACGAGTTCCCCCCAAAGAACACTATTAACATTCTTTTTTTTTTTTTTTTTAGAACACTATTAACATTCTTTTTTTTTTTTTTTAGAACACTATTAACATTCTTGTCATGAAAGGTCCCGGATCTAAGTAACAGACCCCAATGTAAGAAGGAAAACTTGATAGCAGCCATTGCTGTATTTCTAGCAATGAGCTCATTGCCCAGCACATAGTAGGTGCTCAGAAATAGTCATCGAATGAATGAACCACATTTGGCTGGGATCCTCTGAACCAATCTAGGTTTTGAGAAGGCTGATACCCCTGCATCAGAATCCCCTACGGGGCAAAGAGAATCATATTCAGAATATTATTCTTAGATTCAATACATATATTTCTTGTTGCTAGGAGTTTCTAATATAATTTAAAATTTTAACTGGCAGTAGAATTGCATCATCTTAACATTCTTATTCAGCAGCAAGCCTATTGAAAACTAAAATATAGTTATTAACAAAATACCATGATTATTATGAATTCAAGCCCTCACTACAAAGCTAGAGACTCAATTAACATATTTTATTTAAATTTGGTCATAACAATAAATATACCAAATATCATAAATAATCTGAACCTCAAACAAATGTTTAAATACACATGAATTTGCCTTTTAAGATTGCAGTAAAAAAAATCTTTAAAACTTACCTGGGGAACGGTGCTTTCTTTATCATATTGAAACATGATCTCACCTCTAAAAAATGCTAAAAATAAATTTTCAAAAAGATATTTGAGACTTGTATCTTTATAGCTTGAGGATTAATACCACATACAAAAAGATTATCAAATTATAAAGTTTCATCAAATTGTTTTTACTCATATTTACTCTGTCAGTAAGTTACTCAACTATTATCAATATAATTTTCAGAAAATATGAACTGTAAATTTTATGTGGGAATTCAGAAAGAGAAAACTTGTCCCCTTGTTAAGAAATTTTATTCCTGGGGCCTTTGACTCTATCTGGAAAAAAATAAAATAGAGACTCCGAAACAGAAAGACGTGGTGTGCACTTCATAATCTATATGCAGGCGTGTCCAATCTTTTGGCTTGCCTGAGCCACATTGAAAGAAGAATTGTCTTGGGCCACATATAAAATACACTAACGACAACTGATGAGCTAAAAAAAAAAAAGGCCATGCATAAGTCTCACAATGTTTTATGAAAGTTTATGAGTTTATGTTGGGCCACATTCAAAGCTGTCCTGGGCCGCACGTGGCCTATGGGCCGCGGTTGAACAAGCTTGATCTCGTGAGCAAACTGGCCTTGTGAGCAATGGGGTAAGGATATCACATAAACTAGAGCCAGGGCTCAGCCAGCGTTTTTGGTGATTGAGCAGGTAGTCAATATTTGAGGGTTTGCAGGCCATATGGTCTATGCTGTAACTACCCAACTCTGCCATTGTAGCATGAAAGCAGCCATAGACAATACGTAAATGAACAGGCATGGGCTGTGTTCCAATAAAACTTTATTTACAAAAACAGGCCATATTTGGACTATGGCTGGTAGTTTGCCAACCCCTGAGCTAGAAGGCATCCTCTTCTCATCATCTTTTATTGTACCCCAAAGTACAACAACTGATTCCTGCTTAAAAATGGCCAAGAAAGCACTAGACCAGTGTTTGACATGATCTATTTCAGCAACTTTTCTACTGAGAACCTCAGTTTCCAAATATCAATACTGAAATTTCAATGCATACAGTATGCAATTATTAAAAGATATTTGAGATATACATAGACTTACTTATCCATTTTTAAAAATCTTAGCTTTTAAATGATTATTTAAATTGTGTGTGTGTGTATGTGCATGCCAACACCCACAACGTCTCTGCCTCACATTCTTATTGAGTGAATATTGAGTTTCATAAATGTGCTGGGAGCACAGTGGTAGCAGAGCAACCAGGAAGCCACCACCTTTTGACTATCAGCCTGACTCTTGGTCAGCTCCCACTTTGTTCACCAGCCTCCATTTTCCTTAATGAACCCAGATTGGAACCTGCAAGAAGTGAAGGTTCTAGTTTCTGGCAGGGTACCATGGGGTTTCTGGTGCCAAAAACCCTGATGAGGTTGTTTTCACCGACACTAAAACAAATGGTCAATTCAGTCCCTTAATTGGGGAAAACATGACTCCAACCAGCTTTCTGGCATCTGTTACTCAAGATGACCAGTTTTTTTTTTTTTTTTTTAACTACATGTTCAATATTCAAACAGTTATCAAACATCATGTAGACACAACACTGAACTAGACATTAGTCACCAGCCCAAAACATAAATGAAGCACAAAAATAATGACATTATGGGGAATTTGGTGAATGGAAGAGTCAGAGAGGAGGGAGAGAAGGAGGAGGAAAACAGAAGAGAGTTATACAATATACGAAAATGAAATGTATCCAACACTGCTTTCTTTAATCAAAACCAGCTAATATTTTCCTCCTATATTCCACCTAGAACGTAGTATCAGCAGAAAAATGAGCAAATCTTGTATTCACACAATAGAAAGTGTTTGTGAAACATTCTTTCAATAGGACGTTTTCTTGTTTTCTAATTTATCCAACCTTATTTTACTTGAAATTGTTACCTATGTTTTTCAAACAAATTATTAAACTGTTAAAAGGAATGGAATAAAGAAAACATTCCCGTAATGATTGCTTATTACTATAATCACAATAAGACTTTCAGAACATAAAATACCTAGTTAACTTCCTCTTCTCGCTTCTCATGATCTCTGGCCAATTCTGATCTGCCACACCATATTTTTCTGTTTTTCACATTTGCTTTCATTGGTTTTAACAAGGAAGGGAGCCCAGGGAGCCAAACCAAGGTGAGAAAAGTGGTTGTTTCATTCCGTCTGGCCCATGGCAGAAGGGAAAATATTCCCATTTCAAAAATAGCATGTTCTCAAGAGATTTCCATCTCAATTTTTAAAAATAGCAAATGGTCTTAGTTAGAAATGGCAAAATACACTATGGACACTGCTGGAATTAGCATCCACTTAAACTAGGTGTACTTGAGTTTTCAACATTCAACAGGCTGATCTGCTTTATTCTTAGCAAGACGTTATCCTGTTTCTAAGCTCTAATACTTAAGGCCCTATGGAAAAGCTTGACAGATTTCTATATAAGAAGTGACTTTCAGTAATTATTAATGTCTTTATTAATTATGTTCATAAATTAATTCTAAGGGTATTAGATATGGATTTAAAGCTATAATGAAAAATATTTATTGTAGAGCTTTACGTCTCATATTAAGGAAGTTAATCCATCTTCTCACTAGGCAACGGGAAGATAATTTCAGCCAGATATAAAATTTGCTTTTGTTTTTATTAGGGACTCCTAGTAGCCAGGTGGCATGAAAAGAGGCAGATCCAAGAGGCACATGCCACATACTCAAAAGAAAAGAAAGTGAACCATTTATCTCTGTGGAGGAAATTTATCTGGTAATGTGTAATGTACACAAGAACTAACCTGAGTCATTGCAAATAGATGACAAATTGCAGATATTTCTCTGGGGTTTGATGCCTGCAAAGAAAACACAACCCAGCTGGTTAAGCATGTCAATGCCTGTGTTTATGTGCTGCATTGTCAAGAGAATTCATAAATGTAGGCATCAAATGTGCACCAGAAATATTATAAGCTGGAATTAATTGGCTGGATGAATTCCACAAAGACTAAAGAAATGAGTTTTCATTTGTTGGTCGGTCAGCTACAGAACTTAATTCTTTACTAATCTTTAGTATGTCAATATCTGATCCTCAACTTCTCCCTAAAATTTTTGACCCCTTCCCAATTAATCCCTCTCCTGTTCAGTATAAACAGAGCACTATGAACAGAAACCAAGTAGAGACTTTAAATGGAATGGCCCTTAATCATAGATCCTCCTTCTTTTCCTAGGTAGGGGAGTCTGTGAACACTCTAAGGTTAATCCTAGCTCTTTATGCAAATGTATGTATGAAATAACATTAATGTCATAATATTGTTTCATGGGCAAAAACTACAAAATTCAAAACATATTTGCTGAGCATTAACCATATTCTACAGGCTTTGGGAGTTTCCAGATATAAATCCTGCCCTCAAGGAGCATACAATCTAGTGGATGATACTAGCCAGTAAATAAAAAGCATTTTTTAATTTACTTATTGGTGAGGGCAAAATGGAGTGATGACCAGGACAACAGACCACACAGGCATACAAAGGAGACAGAGATGACTGGGAGATAAAATGAGCATCAGAACCAAAACTTTATACGTATTAACCTGAGAAACACTTTCTCCTTTGGTGAGAGGAGAAGTGTATCTCTTCTTCAATTTGAAAAGAACTCGAGGTTGACTTCTCTAAAAAGCCTTCCTTTATTAATTGCATCCTTTTGGCAAAGCATAAGAAATCCATAGTACATGGGAGGAGCAAATGCTGATAATGTATTAAACAAACTGCCAAGGGAAAAACTTGTTATATTAAGAAATATTTTTGTCTCCTTGTTAGGTCTTGTTCGGTCAGAATTATGCGTGCAACGCCCAACTGCAAGTTTATTTCCATTGCACATTACAAATCCTTAGTTCTTTTCTATTAGAAAACTAGCTTGGGTACAAACTAAAATTATAATTGGAGTTAGTGCATGTGATATGGTTTCTGCTAGTGTGATTTATTGATGTATAGGCATCATGCTTTAGCGAAGACACCTATAGCTACAAGTTTTGATTTTGTGAGCAAATTAAATTTAGGTACCCCAAATTACCAGATCTGTAAATTTTTATATTGTTCCAAAGCAGTGTTACCCACACCAAAAGAGAAATACTTCATTTCTTCTTCTGTCTATAAGCAAATATACTTGCTTATAGATAGAACTCACTATAACATATACACTACGCAAATATAGAATTTATAGATTCTATAATGGGTAGTTATGCTGTAAATGTCCTTTAAACCATTGCTGTATTACTTACTAAACTTTTCATTCGATCATCTCATCTTTTTCTAAATTTTAGCTGCACCTCCGTTTCCAGTGATGTGTGTCTTCTTGCTGTTCACTCATAGTGAGAATTTTGTTTTTCCTACTGCTAGGGTTCTCATCTGTAATCTCCTCTATGTACATGGCAGCAGGTCATTCCTTAAATCATGAGTGAGAAAACTTTCTAAAGGGTCAGATAGTAAATATTTAAGCTTTGTGGGTCATATGATCTCTGTTGCAACCACTCATGTTTTATGCAGCAGAAAAATAGCTATAAAGAATATGTAAGCAAAGGGGCATGGTAGTGTTCCAATAGAACTTTATTCACAAAAACAGGCAGTGAGCCTGATTTGGCCCATTGGTGATAGTTTGCCAACCGCTACTTAAAATCAAGCCTTTGTCAAGCATGTCTTGTGTGTGTAGTCTTGTATCAGAAACTTAAAAGTACACATTTTCTTTGATTTAAAAAGAATTTGGCCAGGTGCAGTGGCTCAGGCCTGTAATCTTAGCACTCTGGGAGGCCGAGGCAGGCAGATCACTTGAGCCCAGGAGTTTGAGACCAGCCTGGGCAATGTGGCGAAATCCTGTCTCTACAAAATATACAAAAATTAGCCGGGTTTGATGGCATAAGCCTGCAGTCCCAGCTACTCAGGAGGCTGAGGTGGGAGAATCACCTGAGCCAAGGAGGTTGAGGCTGCAGTGAGCTATGATTGCGCCACTGCACTGTAGCCTGGGCCACTGAGTGAGATCTTGTCTCAGGAAAAAAAAATTTGAGGTTCATTCCTCTAACTTCTTCATTAATTGTATCCCCCTCTACTCCTATGCCTCTTAACCATGTCAGTAATACTTGTATAATCATTGCCTTTATCTGCATGCATGTTCATGTTAGTTATCTATTTTTTTGCCTAGTCTCCACCCATAGACTAGAAGATTCTTGAGGGTGGGCTCTGTGTCCGATCATTATTATATAGCCCCAAACACCTAGTACAATTTCAGGTACCCAGTGCATACACATCTATTCATTAAGATCAGATTTTATCTTGAAAAGGTTGGAAAAAAAGAGAAAGAAATTATAAACACCAGCCATTTGTTTAATTTTACTTTAGTTATAAAAAGGAAAGTCTTGATATTGATAATAAGTCATACCTGATGCATTGAAGGTTTTTACTATAGTGATTTTAGTTTTTTCTGCAAAGAAACAACTTAAATATTAGAGAATAATCATTGCTTGTTTTTTAAAAACAATTTGCCATGAGTATCATTTTAGTGAAGTGCTAAAAAAAAAGTCACACTGTTGACACCTTTAAGACACTATCGGTCATCTCAGCAGCAGAATGAATAGGAACCGCATCCACGGATCATGTAGCATTGGCACAGGGTGAGTCTGGGAGTTGGAGTTCCATGTTTACGCAGTTAGATCACACCCATTACACACCCCACTGCCTGTGTAATTCTACTTTACTTTCCACACACTGCTGCTAGACAAATGATGTGGACTTACACTTCAGATATGTAGAATTAAGCCACTATCGGGACCTTCAGGTGATAGGTTGTAAAGAGCAGGTAATTCAGAATAAAAATTAATGTGAAACAGTACACATGGGATGTAAAGTATTGCTATTATGCAATCAAGTGTCTTTCTATCTTCTTTAGGAGTTAACATAATACTATCCCCATTGTATTGATGGCGAATGCTATTCTCAGAGAGGTCGAGATCATCCACCTATACACAATCACATAACACGCCCACGGCAGAACCAGGACTGTTCAAAGTGAGTGACTTACAGGCAAATATTAACATGCCCTCAAGGAGCAAACTTTAGAAATGTCTTCCAAACACGTTTTGGGGACAGAGCCCATGGTTCATTCCCCAGATAATGGAGAACCATGTACAGAAATCTTTGCTGTAAAAATGGCCAATGGAAAGAGGCTGTGTTCAGGGCATAGATTTTCACCGAAGCTCTGTCACCTAGGGTGGATGGGCAAATTCTGAAGAAAAGGCCAAGCTCAGAGATTGGAGACACACTTAAGAATGATAATGTTATCCTGGCAGAAACTCATCAGTAACAAAGACACACAAATGAGGTTTCTGAAACTGTCAGGTTTCAATGTGTGACCCATGAGCAATGATGGGTGGTAATTATGAAGGCTGATAGCATTTCACATTGTCATTAAGAATCTTTTAGGGCCGGGTGCCGTGGCTCACGCCTGTAATCCCAGCACTTTGGGAGGCCGAGGCGGGCTGATCACGAGGTCAGGAGATCGAGACCATCCTGGCTAACACGGTGAAACCCCATCTCTACTAAAAATACAAAAAATTAGCCAGGCGTGGTGGCGGGTGCCTGTAGTTCCAGCTACTCGGGAGGCTGAGGTAGGAGAATGGCGTGAACCTGGGAGGCGGAGCTTGCAGTGAGCCGAGAAGGTGCCACTGCATTCCAGCCTGGGCGACAGAGCGAGACTCCGTCTCAAAAAAAAAAAAAAAAAAAAAAAAAAAAAAAGAATCTTTTAAATATATTATTTTGTTTGCCCTGATAGTTTCCTTTTCAGAGCAAACAAAATACAACTGTGAAATGAACTTCTGGTTTTGGTAACTAAAGTGCTCTGGGGTAAAAATGTTTAACTTCACTAATAATCATGAATGAAAAATAAAACCTAAGAGTTGAGAGAAAGATTTAATAAGATATGATACAGTCTCAGCAAAGGTACAGTGACAGACATTCTCATCCACTGCGGACAGGAATGTCGCTGGGCACGACCTTTCTAGAAGGTAACCGAGCAGTAGTATCAAGAGTCTTACAATATTCATACTGCTGACCCTTAGAATGTAATCCTTGCATACTGCAATCCTTAGAATGTATCCTACAGAAATAAGAAATGAATGCAAAGATGTTGGCACCAGAATGTTCATTGCAATAACTTCTATTAAAAAGATAGAAACAACTTTAAAGTTCAACATATGGTACAAAATGGAATATTATCAAGTCATAATAGTAAGGAACACTGGAAGATACTTCTCACATAATATTAAGTCAAAAGGGCAAGATACAAAAATCTATGTAAATTATGACAATTTTGCAAAGGATCTGAGTATATGTATATAAATATATGTATAAATGATACTGAATGGAAATAGACCAAATTGTTAACAGTCATAGTCTTAGGAAAGTAACATTAAAGATGATTTGTATTTTCTTCTTTGCATTTCTCTATATTCTCTATCTTTATGAGCTAATATGTATCACTATTATAATCACAAAAATAATACATGCTATTTTAAATGGAGTGCTATGGCCATCGTTTGGAAGTTTGGGAGTGTGGTGACAGAATTATAGTTCAATGTCAAAGTCAAAGGGGTCATAAATCAATGGTTGAAGGCACAGGAAAGAGGGCAAGGAGGCAAAAGAAAACTCTTTAGTAACCCAGTAGACCGCACAAGCAAGAAACTCAAGAGGCTGCAGAAGAAGCTATTACATTTAGAAATCACTTGATATTACCTGTTTCGTTTGAAGGGAGTAAGCTTAAAGTAACATCTGAAATAAAATAATAAAAATTAGCATAACGACTGGCATGGTTTACAAACATGTGTGTCTTCCTAGGTTCCTTAAACATTTCCCTTTTCCCCAAATCTGGGAGAAGTTAGTTTTGCAAAAGCCAACTGACACTACTAAATGTTTTTGCTACCCATCCTCTCACTACTCCATTCTCCAACCCCTGGAGACAATCCTGAGCAAATGTTCATTGATTCAAATGCAAGTTACATGTCTAAACACTTAGCAACACTCCCGTAACCATTATATTTGAATAAACTGATCTATGTTGTCTAATATTTTGTCCCTTTTTTCTCTATTATAATGAAAGTCCCTAAGGAATATGATATTTCCAACATTAATACTGATTTTAATATATAGCCCTGTGGATGCATAATACATTTTTACCAGTGGTACACTCTTATAAAGCAATTTAAAATAATTCTACCTTAAATTTGGAGTAAATGACCATTATATTCGACTAACTTTTAAGAAAATCTCATTTGGATCCTGTTTGATTTAAAATCCAATTTAAAATCTATTCTATTGGCATTTCTTTAAATCCAAATCATTCTAGAATTTATGATTCTGGATGAAATTTTAGGAAAAAACCAAAAGGCATTTATTACATCATACTTAAAACACACACACACACATACACACACACAAAATGGGATCCAAAAACTGCACCAAAGCTAAATTGAAGATACTGTTTTCACTGTAAGAAGTAACTGCACATAAAAATGATAACATCTGTCCCTTCCCATTGGGCCAAATATGAATTTAAACCAGTTTTGATCAGTATGAGCTGCATCTATGATTGTTTAGCTCCTTAGCCACCAACCACATGGTGAGATTTGATTTTAACCAAGGGCTTGTGAAAAGTGTTGGGGTTTCATCGCAATAAGATGGAAGGAAGGCTGTCTACCCATTCTGTTCACTTATTGGAGGGAACAGAATGTACTGCTCTGCCCCCTTCCCTTGAATATAGCCCACTTCTTTGCCCTTTTCTCTAGCATGATGGGGAAGCCATTTTTTTTCCATTTCATACTATTTAAAAATTGATCAAATCATCTGTAAAAAGGCTGTCTTTGAACACGCTGTGCCTCCAAATCCATGCTGAATCATATTGAATTACTGGATGTGCTTTTCACATTTAAACAATCTGTCATGTAAAACTTGTTGGCATTGTGTTGGACAGCAAGGGAATGGAGAATTCAAAATGTGATCGATATTTCTTTTATTTTTAGCTAACAATTAGAGTGGTGGACTGCTCTCTTCCCTCCACGACTGTAAGAATGTTATCATTTAACCAGAAAGTTTAGGTCACTCTTCAGGGTTGACAAGTTTTGTTTTGGGTTTTTGTTTTGGGTTTTTGTTTTGGGTTATTTGAAACTACTCGACGTATTCAGAAATAATTTAGAAATGGAAACCTTCAACACCATTCATTATACTTATATTCATATTAAGGGTTATCAATTTTCACTTGCTTCAGAAAAATTCTTACCATTGAGGCTTGTTGTTTCAACCTCTTTTTGTCCCGAGAAAAAAAACAATACAAAGATATAATTAAAACAAAACTTTAACAAATTGGACTAAATCTAGGTTTAAATTTTTTCAAAATCTTGCCTGGAGTACCATTGGAGGAGGGGGCAAAACTGACAACAGATAATTTAGCTGCAGGAGAAAAAAAAACATTAAATAAATATTTTGAAACAATTATTTGTCAAATTTTAAAGAATTAAAACTTTTGAGATATAATTATGAAAAGAAGTAGAAAACACACTAGCAGACCAAGATGTAGTTAAATCTGCATGTCCCATAAGCGCTCAGTGAGTATAAAATTTAATCAGAGAATTGTAGAAAAAGAACCCAAGATGAGTGAACCTGAGACCCATGATCACAAAGCTTGCTAACTACTTATGGAATATTATAGAAATAAGATTAGGAACCAGACCAAAATACAAGAAATACTACTTTAAAATTTTTTCAGCCAGAGCATTCTAGAAAACATTTTAAATAACTTGCCGAATTACAATCATGAAATATATTGGCACATCGTCCCACAGTAAATTTAGGATTAAAAACATTGCTACCACTCAATACTGTACTACCTAACCAGATTTCCTGGTAAGTTATTTTAAAATATGGCTGCTATTAAGGCAATTAAGTGATAAATTTCCTGTGGAATGACTCCACTTAAGCTAAGAAGTCAATCTACTACACACATTTTGCATATTTAAATATTTAAAAGATCCAATGGCTTGACCTCTACCTAAACATGGGAAAAGCAAACACAAACATTTTATAACTAAAATAAGTTTTGCAGTAGGGAGCCTGATTTTCAGCTGGTATGGACAAAATTTGGGTGTGTCAAGGCACTTTGGCTGGCCTGTTTTAGACTGCTCATGTGTTGGCTAAAACACACACACCCTGTCTGTCCACATTATTGTTTCCATATTTTGTCATTTACTACATTTATTTATTTCTTAAATTACCAAGGATATTTCTTGAGAAGTAAGACAGTTCCTGAGCAATAAGATTCAAGGCATAGATATAGAATCCTTTTTGCTCTTGGGGCAGAACAAAATAATTGGCCACAACTAGTTTTTAAGGAATGACTATTAATTCTTCCGAATGTTGATGAATGGTGACACTGTGCAAAGAAGAGACCTCTGGGCATGGCTGCCCATCCATCCCTTGATGCTACACTGGCTCTTACCTTCCAGTTTGCACTGCTCTCCCCCAGGGCACCCAGAAGCCAGGCTGTGACTAGACCCAGTGTGTCCCCCCAGAGCCCCATTCCCTATTCTATGCAAACAAGGTTTTGCAGATATCACCATGATTCAGTTTGCTGAGGACTATTCTATTGGAAGAAAAATATAGTGGTTCATTGTGCCCTAGAAGCTTAACAACTAGGGGGCAAATTGGCGAGATCAAAAGAGCTTGGACTTTGGAGGCCTGCAGTCCTGGGTTTGAATCTTTGCCCCATTACTCAAAAACTTGTAAAAATAATAGTTACTACTTACCAAGGGTTTACACTGTGCCTGGCACATGTGTTATCTCATTCCGTCTTCACAACTACCCAACAAGCAGGTACTATTATTCTCCCCAATTTACAGGAGAGGAAACTGAGGCATGGAAAGGTTAAAGGAACTAGCCCAAAACCACACAGCTAGGAATGAAGGCAGGAAGGTGGTGGCCAAATTACAACTCAAGTTGTCTGGCTCCAGAGAATGTGTGAACACGAGCATGTTTGATCCTCCCCAAGCCCCAGTTTCCTCATCTATAACATGAATATTTCCTATGCTGCAAGATTGAGAGAACAAGGAGATGTCTGAAGGCTTCCAGATACATAGTAGTGCATGAGAAGTATAGCTATTGTGATTAATTGGATTTAAATAATGAATCAATAACAGTAGAAGCTCATTTGCACACAACTACAGAAAGAATGTGAGTTGACTCACTCCCCATCATAAAAGATTGTTCTGGAATAGATGGTGTACCCACAAGAATACAGAAGTAGGAGTCAGAGAAGCCATGTGCTGCCTCTGTGTGATGTGGAGCAAGGAGCTGTGTGACCTTAGAGAAGTTCCTCAGCCACTCCAGGCTTCGTTATCTCATCAACTAAGGGACAGGGCTGGGTCACTTTATCCCTAAGGTCCCATTCCAGCTAGCAGTCTCGAATTCGGGTTCTGTTCCAGGCTCTTGCCAATCTGGGTTCTAATGTATTTGCCTTCCCATTCTAGTGAGTGCTAAGCCCTTAGAATCCTAGTGAAAAATATCCTTTCAGTGGAGGTACTGAGGGTGTATATTTAAGTGAACATCTCATCTCATCTCCTCCCTTAAATGTAAAAACATCTGGCATGTTTATGTTCCTGATACTCTTCAAGAGACTTGTGAACTAGAATACTAAAAATAACTGATGAACTTAAGTAATTACTGTAATGAAAACTAACAATTTAGTCCCCTGTGATTTGTTGCCTGGCTTTGTCCAGCAATATGGACGGATCAATATGGCTGTCCTCTGGTCTATGCTTGCATTGATTTTTCAGGTGTAGGCTTAATGACCTAATTAAGCTTCTTGGAGGAAAACAATTTTGTTGTACCTGACTACATGCCATGTTTCATAGAGAACTTATAGAATAATATTTTCCTGAAATTCCCCAGAGTTCTAAAAAAACAACTTACCAGGTGGTGGTGACAAACTGGAATTATCAGTATCTTCTGTTGAGGAAAAGATGTGATTCAGAATTAGTTTAGTTTCATGAGGACTAAAATCAATAAAATTGTATTATATCGAGGATTTTTTGTCAAGTAGGTTTCAGCTACTCATGTTACTAAAAAAAGTATGTGAATGTTTATCAGCCTCACTACTGTAACAATTTCACTATCCATATGTACTCCATCCCATCATGTTATAAACCTCAAATGTGCACAATAAAATTTATTTTAAAAAATACGATAAAATAGTTTAATTTATGCACACATTTGTAGGAGATTAACATCTTTAATGAAGTGAACGTAAGCTGAATTACAAATAGCTACCAAAAGAGGGCAGTATGTTAATTTACTATTATCTTCAACAGCCTAATCAATACTTTTTAACGTGTATGTTTGCATAAATTAAACTTCCATTAACTGTGCTGCTTTTGAGCACATACATTATATCTATTAAGCCATTTCTTTCTTATGGGTTAAGCTAGATCAGACACCTCTGGGTTTATAAACTACAAAAGCTGCTGAGTTATTTATTTGCGGAAAATGCTCAGATCCCTTAAAAGAAAAGTAATTCTATATTTCTATCTATGAAAATAATACATACATATTGGAGAAACTAGAAATTACAGATAAGCAAGAAGAAGAAAATAAAAACCATCTATAATTTCACCACTCGGAGAAAAATGACATTAACATGTTAGTATATATTATTTCTCTATGTGTGTATATATATTTACATATATGCAGATATACGCATATATGTTTATATGTGTATATATATTTACATATATACAGATACATGCATATATGTTTATATGTATATATGTATGTATAAGGATTATATCACACAAAAATATTTATAACTTGATTTTTCTTATGACAATATATCCTGAACGTCATTCTATATCATCAAACAATTTTCCACAACACCATCTATGATGGCTGAATAGCACTTCAATTGTTGTATGTACCATCTACCTATATAACAAATTTCCTCTTAATGGGCATTTTGATGTGTATGATTTTTCATGATTACAAACAATGCTGCAATAAATCCTTTGGGCTAAATTTTTACATACGTATGTGGCTATTTCTTTCAGAAATTCCATAAATGTTGTTTGCAAAATGCCCTAGAGAAAACTTGGACCAATTTATACTACCCTTTAGAAGTGTTACATCCCCAAACACTGACCCACATGGGGTGTTATCTTATACATTTAAAAAAATTAATTACAAAGGGATAATTATTTTTACAATGTTATCTTGAGATATAATTAATAGGAAAGAATAAGTATTTTGCAAACTAATGTTGCACAGTGAAACATACCTGGTAGCCTCTAGGAACCTGTTTTCTTGAAATGACGGTAGGGTACTGATTGTTTTCTGGGATAATTAAAGTCATAGTTCAGCTTGAAAGCAGGACTGAATGAGTGCCCAAGTTCCCCAATAACCCTGCAGCCAACAAGGCAAATGTAGGCAAGTGGCTAGGTGCTTTGGTGCCCTAATTTAATTGGAGTTACTTCTTCCTTAGTCTCTGTTCTTCTATATCTCTCATGCTACTTTAATATTCCACTAATCTGTTGAGTTAGCTTTTAAAGGGTTAATTTTGTTTTTGAGACGGGGTCTCACTCTGTTGCCCAGGCTGGAGTGCAGTGGTGAAACTGTGGCTCACTGCAGCCTCAGACTTCCCAGGCTCAAGTGATCCTCCCACCTCAGCCTCTTGAATAGCTGGGACCATAGGTATGCACCACCACACCTGGCTAATTTTTTTATTTTATTTTTTGTAGAGACGGGGGTCTCACTATGTTGCCAGGGCTGGTCTTGAACTCCTGAGGCTCAAGCACCCACCTCGGCCTCCCAAAGTGCTGGGATTACAGGTGTGAGCCACCATGCCCAGCCTGAAAGGGTTAATTTAAAAAATACCTTTGGGAGCACTTAAGGGGTCATCAGTCATTCACATCGTAGCATGAGTTCATTTGAATTGGGTGAATTCATCTGATCATCTAGCAAAGAGCTACCACACTGGGCAACGTGGGAAAGCCCTGGGTAAAATCAACATTCAATATGGATTACCCTCAGAATGACACTTGTCAGTGTGGGCAGGTAAAGTGAAGAAGGGCAGGAGCACCTGGCAAAGGCGGGGAGCAGGATGAAGGCACCTGGGAAGAGTTAGGTACCAGAGAAGAGGGATGGAGAGTGACGTCGAGGGGCAACAGAGGCTAACATTGCTTCATTGACAATTTTGCCCGGTGGATGGCCATAGTTCCAACCTTTTCCACTGCCAAATCTGTTGACCACAGCTGTGTACACACAGGGGGCTGATTTGAGTTTCAACTCTTTCTTACTTATTAGAAAAAAATGGGCAAGTCAAGGGTAAGAGAAGAGCCAGAGCAGAGAAGGAAGTTTTCTGGGAAACTCACAAAACTGGTCCTCCATCCCTGAGTTTGATAGGCGTGGGCTTATAATCAAGAGCTGAAACTTGATCAAAATGTAGATGAGGCTGGGTGCAGTGGCTCACATCTATAATCCCAGCACTTTAGGAGGCTGAGGCGGGAGGATCACTTGAGGCCAGGAGTTCGAGACCAGCCTGGCCAACATGGCGAAACCCCGTCTCTACTAAAAATACAAAAATTAGCCAGGCGTGGTGGTGCACATCTGTGATCCCAGCTACTTGGGAGGCTGAGGCATGAGAATTGCTTGAACCCAGGAGGCGGAGGTTGCAGTGAGCTGAGATCACACCACTGCACTCCAGCCTGGGCGACAGAGCCAAACTCTGTTTCAAAAAAAAAAAGCAGATGAGGGGTTGGACCAGCCCAGGGCTGGTCTCTTTCATCATGAAATGTACAGGGCTCTCAGTAACTCCCAACAGGAAAGACGGAGGTCTACTTTGATGAAGGGAGGGAATCTAGTAAATTAAAGCTAGAGATTTTTAAATGATTCTTCTCTGCTTTTTTCTTTTGGCATTTCTTTTTCCTTTAGGAACCCAGCTGCTCAGTGACTAACATTTATTCACTTTTTCTGTCTCTCATTATGATGCTCCACCTCATTCCTGGTCCAACCTAGAGGTATCCCCACAGGACTTACACTTTTCTGAGGATCAGCTTATGTTTCTCTTGGGCCCTCTCCTAACTCACTTCCCATTTGTTACAACTTAAAGAGGTGGTCGTCATATCCAATGAGTCATATATTTGAGCTCCATGCCACTCTTAGGAGACAAAACATTTCCATTGTTAAAAAGATTCATAAACAAAGAAAGGAAAAACATTTAAAATTTTCAGATTTTCCTTTGGAACCTACAAAGAGCCAATTTTCAAGCATTATTCATTTATGGAAGTCTCAATTTAAGTCAATAAATAAAATTATGGTGCTGTGTCTACAAAATTTACTCAGTATGACTCCCTAGTGATTTTTTTTAAAACGAAGTCCATATATTCCAATTAGGATGAGCAGGAGTTTGGCTTAGAATAGAAGCCAAATGGAGCCAGACAAACTGGAAACTCAAGAAACTGGCCCCATCGATGGAGTGTCTTTCCCTACATCCCCTCCCAGGCACTTTTTTTTTTTTTTTTTTTTCAGTTATTGCCACTACCTTCCAAACTCTAATTCCACATGGCCAAGTGTGGTTTGAGCACTGCCATGTGAATGTCTTGCTGTCATTGCTTGTCCAACTCAGTATATCCAAGAACTCATCCCCCATCACCCCACATCATTTCCACCCTTGATCAGTTCCTGAACTCAACAGTATTGCCAGTAACACCGGCCAAACATTTAAGTTGAAAACTTCAGTACTGGTTTGCTGTTGCTGCTGTACCATTAACTTAGTGGCTTCAAACACAAAATTGTTATCTTAGAGTTCTGCACATCAGACGTCCAGTAGGAGTCTCACCAGATTAAAATCAATGCTGATGATGCTAGGCCACATTCTTTTCTGGAAACTCTAGGGGAGAATCCATTTCCTGCTTATTCAGGATAAGCAGAATTCAGATCCTTGTGGTTGTAGGACCAAGGTCCTCATTTGCTTGCTAGCAATAAATTGAGGGCCATTCCTTCAATTCCCAGAGTCTAGAAGCCCCCCGCATTTCTTGGCTCATGCCCATTCCTCTATCTTCAAAGTCAGCCATGATGGGACAGGGCCAGGTCTTTCTCAGGTGGCATCACTCTGACTCCTTTTCACTTTTAAGAGCTATTAGGCCCACCCAAGTAGTCTACGATAATTTCATGGTCTTTCATTTTAATCACACCTGCAAAGTTCCCTTTGCTATGTAAGGTAACATATTTACAGGTTCCAGGGATTTTAGGATGTGGACATCTTTGGGGAGCCATTAGTCTTTCCACCATACTCAGAGACCCAGTTTCCTAAATTATGGAGAATGAGTTGCAAGGAACCGCCCTTCAAGAGAGAAAATCCTACAGGGGTCAAGTGAAGAGCCTGGAACAAAGAGTTACTTTTAACAATAGAGTCGAGTCTACAAACCAAGATGCTAACTCTCTGGCCATTGCTTCTGACTCCTCCCCATCCCCAACTCCCACCTCCATATCCAGTCATTGCATCCTGGGCAGTCTTCTCATTGTAGCATGGGGCTGTTGCAAGGATTCTCAAAGACAGAATGTACGTGGCATAACAGGAGTAGCAAAAACTGATCCACGCTTCCTGTGATCCAGGCTTACCACATGAAGGACTTCAAACATACTTTATTATTTAATCAGCCAACAGCTTTGCAAATGTGATGAACACTGAGGATCCTGAGATGGATCGATTATCCTGGATTACCTGGGTGGGCCCAATCTAGTCCATGAGTTCTTAAAAGTGGAAGAGGAAGGCAGAAGAGTGGGTCAGAGTTATGCCACGAGAAGGACTCCTCGACCCTGAAGAGGTAGGTGGTATCATTAACATCATTCCTTGTTAGTGCTTGAGAAACAGGCTGGGTGAGGTTTAGAAACTTGTTCAAGGCCTCACAGATCATTGCTTGTAGACCTGAGGTTTGAACGAAGGCAGTTTGACTTCTGAGCCTAACCTCTGAGGCTCTACTCTATCCCGGTTCCAATGACAAACTCTGTAGACCATAAATGAATACAGAAATGGGGGGTGTTATTATTATTATTATTATTTTGAGACAGAGTCTCGGTCTGTCACTCAGGCTGGAGTGCAGTGGTGCAATCTCGGCTCACTGCAAGCTCCTCCTCCTGGGTTCAACTGATTCTCCTGCCTCAGTCTCCCAAGTAGCTGGGATTACAGGAACCTGCCAACATGCCTGGCTAATTTTTCTATTTTTAGTAGAGACGGGGTTTCACCATGTGGGCCAGGCTGGTCTGGAACTCCTGACCTCAAGTGATCCGCCTGCCTTGGCCTCCCAAAGTACTGCGATTACAGGTGTGAGCGACCGTGCCTGACCGTAGGGTTTTATTATTAATCTTCCTTAATCTCTCTCTCATCTGTCCCTTCTCCTCATGCTCACTGCCCCCTTCCATACCCAGGCCGTCACTGCCTCATACCCGGGTGAAAAATTAGAACCCTAGAACCTTCTAATTGGAAGGAATCCTAACATTCTTTGCATCCCATTTCTTCCCCCATACAGTAATCCATCCACCAATTGTACACCCACAGTCTCAATTCAGCCTCCAAACAAGTTTTATCTTGTCTACATAGCGGGAATCACGCTGGAGTTTTTTGTTATTATTATTCTTTTAGTGACAGGGTCTTGCTCTGTTGCCCAGGCTGGAGTGCAGTAGCACAATCATAGCTCACTGCAGCCTCCCACTCATGGGCTCAAGGGATCCTCCCACATCAGCCTCCTGAGTAGCTGGGACTATAGGCACATACCACTATACCTGGCTATTTAAAAAAAATTTTTTCAGAAATGGGGGTTTCAAACTCCTGGGCTCAAGTGATCCTCCTGCCTTAGCCTCCTGAGTAGCTGGGACTACAGAGGTGTGGCACCATGCCCAGCTCCAAGTTATTGAAAATTTGAATTACTCACCAACATTTAAAAATCAGGAAATTTCAAATAAAATTCCAATTTTTCACCTTGTTTTACAAAATTGTAAGTTTTGGGAGATGACCCCTTTATGTCGGCTCCCTGGCCCTCTAAAGCATGCCCTGGTTACAAAAGCTGATGGAGCTGGCTCTCTCCTCTTTATATCTTCAAGTATTCATTGACTACACCCTTCTTTCACTTGGCATTTGGACAGATGTCATTTAACTTTTCCACTGTGTGCCTTGTTTACCCAACTAGACGCTAAGTTGCTTGATGCTTTATTTATTACCTTCCAGGAATCTAGTCCAGTGTCTTGTTTGTGGTTGATGTCCTAAAATATTTTTGCAATGACTAATGAAATCCTTAAGAAATCTCCATCAGTCAGAGATCAGTCGGGAACCCATGACAGGTAGTTCAAGAGCAGGAATGTAACACAGGGAAATGCTGCAAAGATGAAGAACTGGAGCAATCCAGAGGTGAGCAACAGCAGGAAGATGCTGGAAGAGCAAAGGAGGGAGGTAATATTACCAGATACCGATGAACAGAGCCACGAGGCAGGAGTTCAGGCCACAGGATGTTGGAGGGGGTCTGTCCAGTGAGACTGGAATCATGGAAGAGGCACAGCCCCCATTAGAGATGCCAGCCAAACCGAGAGAGGGGGAGAAATACCCTGACTTCCCCTTTCCTCTTGCACTCCAATCTCCTGTCACTGCCACCCACTGGCCGAACCTAGCTGGAAGCCAGTTGGCAAGGAGACATGAAGGATATTGCAAGGGGTCAGGTCCCTGTGATACAGAGTAAGGGAAGGATGGGGAATGGATCTGAAAGTAACAAGGCAAAATGACTAATGCAGAGTCAACAGAGGAAAGACTCAAGAATACTTCTTGGATGACTATGACTCAGATTTCAAAGTTTGGAGGAGTAGTTATAGCTGCCGATCACAGCAGATAGATGCCTTAACAGGTCTTACAAATGTATGCTAAAATGGCCACCCAAATACATATCAAAAACAGCATTAAAAAGTCAGCCATTGTGAGCCCCCATTGCCTACAGTGGTGACCTCAAGAACATACCTGTTAATGACTTTTCCTCTTTTCTTAATGCCTTCTCCCTTCTCTCTTTTCCTAATGCCTGCTCCTTCACTCCTGATTCCTGGGATCACCTCCCAAATAAACTACCTGCACCAAAGTTATGCAAGATCATGTCTGGGTGTTTCTGAAATGTTCATTTTTCTCCCTGTTGTTTGACACTGTGGTAGATATTAAGACTTCAACTGTGAGATGGTTGTCTTACAGCTATGATTGTGGTAATACTATGAGTATTTACTTCTGCCACATTCTTCCCCAAGTTGGATGGGAAAGATAAAGGCTTAATCTTTTGGGAGTGGATCTAAAAAGATTACGACTAGCTCTCCTTGCATGAATATTTTCAACCCGACTGAAACTTGTAATCTGGTGGCAGTCCTCCTCTGGATTGAATTACTGTTCCATAGAGAGATAATTAAAAACAAGCCACCACGCCTAGGTACTCTTATATGGGAACCCCAAACAGAACAATATTTTTGTTGTTATTACACTGGCTCTTAAGGGCTTGGGATAACAGACACTCTTCCAGGAACTGCATTTTCAGAGTTTACTACATAACCCCCAAAACTGAATGAAAACATTTCTAATTTGGCATATCCAAAACATGTTTACTCACGCTGGGACACTGCTCAATAAGTACTCTTACATAATGTATTTATTAAACGATTAATAATGACATCATTAAAGAAAACTTCAGCGCTTAGCTGATGGAACTTCCCAAAGTGCAAGCAATCAGCAGTTCTAGGTGGGCTTTGGCCAGAACGGGAAGAAGGTGAAATGTGTTCTTGAGCCCCCAGCCCCCAATTCTTGCTTTTCTCCTGCCTTCGCACAGTATCGCCCACCCATCCCCCTGGCTCTCGATCCCTCCAGAACTCATCCTGGTTCTCTCGGGGCTTTATGAACTGTCCCTTCCCCAAGGGTCCATGAGATGCATTTTGGAGCGTCCATAAATGCCCCAAAATAAAATGCAAATGTATGTTCATATGTATTTTTTCCTGGGAAGAATAGAGTCCCAAAAGGGGGTCTATTTTTAATTAACAAGCACTTATACACCATTACTATATGACTGGGCACTGCATAAATATTAGCTCATTTAGCCCTCATAACAACCCTATGAGGTACGTTATCCCCATTTTACAGATAGGGAAATGGAGGTAAAGAGCAGTCAAGTAACTTGCCCAAGATTACATGTAAAAGGGCAGATTAGGATGTGAGGCAGACTCTTCAGCTTCACTACACCAGGCCGCTTCTCATCTTGGGCTGTGGGCTGAAGAGAAGGAAGGGCCACTGACCTACTGGGTGTCCACCATGCTCCACCAGGAGGGATGTGCACTTTAGGAAGAATGAGAGCCTTGAAATTAACTTTCTGACCAGTAGAGGATACTGGGGGATCATTCCCCCTTCCCAGTGCCTCTGAAACTAGACACATGGCTAGCAATCTAGGCTGCTGGTCCTGGCCCATGCTGATAATGGAGCGTCGTGGCTGTGCTTTTCATTTAGAATGCTAGCCATGATTTCTGTTCACTTCCGAAGTGATTGGTGTAACTTCCAAAGGCTGGTAGCTTCTAGAGCTCTTTCAGTCTGACGACATGTAAATGCTGCTTAGCGCTTTGGGGGTGGGGAAAGCGGGAGGCCGACTCGCCTTTATTGGACACTGATGACACTGGCCTTTATACCTGTGCTCCTCACTCAATGGAATCGCCCCAACATTTCCATGAAACAGACAGCTCTCTACCCCAACCTTATCTTCTCCTGCCCTCCTCTCACTCAGCCATCCTGGCCTCCCTGCCGTTTCTCCAACACACCAAGCATATTCCCACCTCAGGGCCTTTGCCTTTGCTGTTCCACCTGCCTGGAACACTTTTCCCCCAGAAGGCCCCTTGGTTTGCTCCAGAGCCTCCTACACATTTTACTCAAATGTCACCTTCTCCGAGAGGCTGTTCCAGACCAGTCTGTTTCAAACTGCAACACTTTCTGCCTCTGCCTGATCCCTTTCATCTCTTGATGCGCAGGCTCGCTGCCATCTAGCGAGTTAATATGTTTATCTACGTGCGGACATCCACAGCCCTGGGAGTGGCTGTCTCCTTAATATTTTCTTCCCTGGGCCCCTGACTTGCCTCATCCTAGTCCTGGCCCTGTGTCATATATAAGCGTTGTTTTTTTGTTGTTGTTGTTGTTGTTTTGCTACCAAGAACCAACTTTCCACCCCAATGGGGATGATAGCGCCTCCATTGAGAATGCATGCCCTAGGCAAGCTTCTCCAACCCGCAGCCCACAGGCCACATGTGGCCCAATACAAATTCATAAACTTTCTTAAAACATTATGAGATTTTTTTGTGATTTTTTTTTTTTTTTTTTAGCTCATTAGCTATCATGTTAGTGTATTTTATGTGTGGCCCAAGACAATTCTTCTTATTCTAATGTGGCCCGGGGAAGCCAAAAGATTGGACACCCCTGCTGTAGGGTTATCTCTGCTTCCTCCAGAAAAGATACGGTGTGAAGAAAGAACCCTCTCCTCCCCAACCCCACTAGTGTCTAGAGTGATTCTGCTGCTAGCCAGCTGACACTTTCCTTCTCACCAAAGCATCTGTCATGTATGGGTTAGCAAGAGTCCCTTGTGGGAGTTTTAAGTGCAGAAGCGCCTGGAAAGGTGGCAGGGGTGCGTGCACTAGTGGTTTGGCTGTGGCGAGCAGTTTTTCCAATTTCCCTTAGTTCACACCACTCTTTGCCAGTTCACAATTGAGCAGTGATCACCAGGCATCTTAGTTTAGGTTCTCTGGGTCGCAGGGCCTAAGATCAAGACTGGAGTGCAAGTACTTTCTTTGGGAGGTAATCCCAGGAGGCAGGAGAAAGAGACAGGGAAGGATGGAAGCCAAGTTTGGGGTGTTTGTTGTGGACAGTGGGAGCTCAAGTCCAAGGAGACCTCTGAGAAGCATAGAGAATGCCTTCTAGAATTGTCTCTAGGAAGGGTTGGAGGCTGAGGCATTTATCCAAGTCTCCCTCCCCAATAGTTGACATTTGCTCCTGGGCCATTACTTCCCCTGCACTCCTGGGCTCTTCCTGTGACAGCTGAGCAGGCTGCCAGGGCTCAGGGGAAACCCCAGAGGCAGACAGAAGTCTGCGAACATAGAACTGTCCACCTCTTCTGTGGCTGGTCCCATAGATGGCTCAAAAGGATGTGACGGGGCACGAAAAGCGATGGCTACACTTGGGTTCCTTTGATTGACTTCCTGTACACACTTAGATGGACACAATGGTGGAGCTCACCGATTCTCAACCCTGGCTGCACATTAATATCACCCCCAGGGAAATTACTGATGTAGTCAGTCGTGGTGGCTAGCACCTCAAATCCCAGCTACTCAGGAGGCTTAGGTAGGAGGATCACTTGAGGCCAGGAGTTCGAGACCAGCCTGGGCAACGCAGCAAGAACCCATCTCTAAAAAAAATTTTTTTTTAATTAAATGACTGATGTCCAGATCTCACCCCTGATCATTTCAACCTGGGCATCTGCATTTTTGACAGCTCCTCTAGCAATTACGATGTGAAAAGAAGATGGATGGAGAAGCACTGATTCAGCCATGGCTGACATGTCGGAGTTGGAATGGACAGTGCCCGGACCTCACAGTCTCAGAGAACTGGAGAAGAGTAAAGCTGAAGAGGGCACCATCTGGTTACAAATGACAAGTCCAGGGCTCCAGGTGAGTGCTTTGTGTAAGAGGAGACTGCTGCATGGTGATACAATTAAAACTCATGTCCCCACCTCCTGGTTCCATGTCGCACATGGTGCCCATGACACTCTTTTTTTTTTTTTTGAGACACAGTCTCGCTCTTTCGCCCAGGCCGGACTGCAGTGGCGCGATCTCGGCTCACTGCAAGCTCCGCCTCCCTGGTTCATGCCATTCTCCTGCCTCAGCCCACCACCACGCCCACCACCACGCCTGGCTAATTTTTTGTATTTTTAGTAGAGACGGGGTTTCACCATGTTAGCCAGGATGGTCTCGATCTCCTGACTTCGTGATCAGCCCGCCTCGGCCTCCCAAATTGCTGGAATTACAGGCGTGAGCCACTGCGCCCGGCCCCATGACACTCTTTAAACCTCAGAAATCACTTCCCTATGGGTTCCAAGTCCAAAGCCTTAAACTAGAAGCTGAAAACCCCCGGTGGCAGATTGCATTTTCCATGAATGGCCACAGTAATATTTCTCATCTCACAAGTTCTTCCAGAACTTTGCCACTCTTCTGTCAAGAAGAGTCCCCTTCTCTTGATCCTGGGTGGGCTTTGACTAAGAGAATATGGTGCAAGTAACACTATGGGCTTCAGAGGATAGGTGACAAAAGGCAACAGAGCTTCTGCCTGCTTGCTCTCACTCTCTCTCTTTCTCCCTCTCTCTTATCCTTAGAACTCAGGCCATGTAGAGAGGCCACATGGGAACTGAGGTTCCTAGTCCTCAGCTTCCACTGAGCTCCCAGCCAACAGCCAGCAATAACTTGCCAGACATGTGCACGGGCCATCTTGGAAGCAGAGGATCCAGCCCTCAGCCAAGATGCCCCAGTTGATTCCATGTGAACTAGGAATGAGCCCTCCTGCTGAGCTCTGCCCAAATTACAGATCTGTGAGCAAACTGAATGATAGTTGTATTAAGCTACACAGAAATAGATAACTGGAATACCACCCATGTCTTTCTTTCCAAACTTAGTTAACTGAGTCTGAGCTAAAGAGAATTCACACTGTGTATCTTATACTGAATACCCACTATATCTGGGGCATGATCGCTAATAATCCTCACAATAGCCCTACAATAGGAAACGATCATCCTCATTTCACAGATGGAGAGTTTAACGGTAAGCCTGAACTCAGACTCAGATTTGTTTGACTTGAGAGCCCATACCTCTTTCAGTAAGCCATACCATCTCCATTCACTCTATGCTGTCTGGCCACCTGACAGGCTGTCTGTGAGTCTATCTCCTTATTAACCCATCATTCTTGCTACTTCCATGATAATCAGCAAGGCTGAATGATAGCTCTCAATTCTATGGGGTCTTTCCAGGAGAAGGGCCAAAGAGGAGTGGCTGATCACAAGGTCATCGGCACAAAAAGATGGTGGCCAAGCTACAGTCCTGCATGGCACATGAGCCAGATGATCAAGTAATGAAAGCTATGCTAAGAAATGTGGGCTTTATCTTGTGGAGAAAGAGAAGCAGTAGAGGCTTTTTAAGGTACATTTCAGAACAATTATTATTTTTATATTTATTATATATTATTTATATATATAAAACCACAAATTATATGTTACATATATACGTATGTTTTTATGTCTATATATAAACACATATATGTTTATATGTATATAAACATATATATATACACATATGTATATAAAACACATAACATTTACCATCTTAACCTTTTTTTTTTTGAGGTGGAGTCTCACTCTGTTGCCCTGGCTGGAGTGCAGTGGCACGATCTCGGCTCACTGCAACCTACACCTCCCAGGTTCAAACAATTCTCATGCCTCAGCCTCCCTAGTAGCTGGGATTACAGGCGCCTGCCACCACGCTCAGCTAATTTTTGTATTTTTAGTAGAGACAGGGTTTCACCGTATTGGCCAGGCTAGTTTCGAACTCCTGACCTCAGGTGATCCGCTTGCCTTGGCCTCCCAAAGTGCTGGGATTATAGGCATGAGCCACTGCACCCGGCCTCATCTTAACCATTTTTAAGTGTACAGTTTGGTTGCATTAAGTATGTCCACATTTTTATGCAACCATCACCACCTTCTCTCTTTAGAACTTCTGCATCTTCCCAAACCAAAACCCCATACCTATTAAACAATAACTCCCCATTCTCCCCTCCCCCTTGCCCCTGTTCCTGACACAGAACAACATTTTTTACATAACTATGAAATAAATGAGGGAAATCTGAAGTGGGAAGGCCAGAGAGTAAGCTACGGGGGTAGATTGGGCAAGACACGATGAGGACTTGAACCCATGCTTGGGAAGCTGGCATGAAAAGAGAGGTTCAACAGATCCTTCTAAGGTAAAAGTGAGAGGATTTTGCAGGGGATGGGGGTCACTGGGATGTGGGAGTGAGGAAGAAACAGGAATCGGCCTGCCAGCAGTTAATCTATTGAACTCCCATAGTCCACGTGACCCTGTACTGCACCCCTGAAGAAGGCAGTGTGGCAGGTAGGTTAAGAGCCTAGACTCCAAAGACCAGGACGGCCTAGGCCCAAATCCTGGCTCTGCCATTTGCTAACTATGTAACTTTGACCACTTACTTAACCCATCTGCACTTCAGTTTCCCAGGTGAAAAACAGGCACGAAGATAAGTGTAACAGGACATACTTCATAGGCACTACTGTTAAAGTATTGAGAAGAATACACAGTAAATACTGCTTACGTCAGTAGTTAATACAATGACTGTATTAGTCCATTTTCACGCTCTGATAAAGATATACCCAAGGCTGGGTAATTTATAAAGGAAAGAGGTTTAATTTACTCACATTTCCACATGGCTGGGGAGGCCTCACAATCACGGTGGAAGAGGAAGGAAGAGCAAAGGGACGTCTTACATGGCAGCCGGCAAAAGAGAGAGTGAAGTGAAAGGGGGAAATCCCTTATAAAAACATCAGATCTCATGAAACTTATTTGCTACCACAAGAACAGTATGGGGGAAACCGCCCCCATTATTCAATTATCTCCCACTGGGTCCCTCCTACAACATGTAGGAATTATGGGAGCTGCAATTCAAGATGAGATTTGGGTGGGAATACAGCCAAACCATATCAAGGATGCGCTCTCTATTCTTCATTTTCCCAGTGACTTATCTAAAAATGATTTCTCCCTTCTACGTGCAAGACTTCCACTCCAGTTTCTTTTCTCCTTATATTATTTGCTTCCAGTTTCTAAAATATCCTTGGGATCACTTTGAGAACATGGGAGGAGAGAAGCAGAGGGCTTCAGGAAATCTGATGACCGTAACTTACGTTTTATAAGTTCTTGTACAAAGTCAAGAACAGGTGAAATTTCCAGGAAGAATGTAGAAGACACAGTTAATCACGATGTTATTGGGTTGCCCTTAAGTGGGATGCATGGTCTCCCTAGGGGTCATAGGCTGGCTTCTAAAAAGTAACTAAATTTTTTTTCTGATTATAATCATAATGTGGTTTTATGTGGGAAGAATTCTAAGCCACAGAAAAATATAAGGAAAAACTTGAAAAGTACTCCTAATCTTACCACTCAAAGATAACGTTAGCTGGCTGCAAGGATCTTCAGAATTCTCTAGGCCAGCTGCAGAACTGAAACAACAAAATAGAGCCTTGGGAGATGTTAGCTTCATGTTTTATTTAGAAGTATTAGCAGATAGAAAATTGAGCTCATTAGCATGCTAGCATGTGTGGTGGCTCCATAATGCATCATCTTCGCTAGACCAACTACATTTCCCAAAATTCCCTTTCCTGCATATTTCTAATTAATGTGGGACAGAAGAGAGTTTCCTGTGGGAGATCTGGGCAGATGTGGGCAGCAGCCATGTTGTAGCTCACATAGGTTGGCAATGATCAGTTGCCTCATCTTATTAGGACCAGGGAGCTGCCAGGCCTGTAACTGTTCCACCTTCTCCTGGGTTTTCCTTCAGCTTCTTCAGCTCCTTGGCCATGTGTGTACTTTATGACGAAGGGCCCAGCTTCTGCAGGACATCCATACTGCCAAGGTCAAAAGCAACAATAAGCGACGTGGGGCTCAGTCTGTTCTTGTGGGCTACAATGCATGCTTCTGGTTTCCAGGTTGTTCTTGCTCTCCCTTATTTTACATTTATCCTTCCTTCCCAACTGCCTGTCCCATAGATGTCGAGTCCCAGCATCAGATGTGAAGATGAGAGCTTTATAAAGACTGCTTAACCAGCTCCCACAGTTGTATTAGGACAAATCCCTGTAGCAAATCCCGTGTGTGTGTGTGTGTGTGTGTGTGTGCACGCGCGTGCGCGCACCTTAGTGGTTCTCCTGTGATTGAATCCTGACTTACACAGTTTGAGATGGAAAACTTCTGAAGCAATCAGATTAAATGGTCTATAACTGTGCTGTCCAACGTGGTAGCCATTAGCTACATGTGGCTATTTAACTTTAATTAAAGTTAAACATAATTAGAATTTAGTACCCCAGTCAAGTTTCAAGTGCTCAATACTGTGGTCACATGTGGCTGGTGGCCACTGTTTTGGGCAGCACAGATATAGAGCACTTCCATTATTGCAAAAGAAGTTCTATTAGCACTGGTTTATAGTGATAATTACTAGTATTTACTGAGTTCTCACCATGTGTCAGATGCATTACAGGCATTTATTTTACATGCATTAACTCAGGTGTCCCCGACCTCCAGGCCAGGGATCAATACTAGTCCATGGCCTGTTAGGAACTGGGCCACATAGCAGGAGGTGAGTGGCAGGTGAGCATTACCACCTGAGCTCCGCCTCCTAGCAGATCAGCATCAGATTCTCCTAGGAGCGTGATCCCTGTTGTGAACTGCGCATGTGAGAGATCTAGGTTCTGCACTCCTTATGAGAATCTAGTGTCTGATGATCTGAGGTACAACAGTTTCATCCTGAAACCATACCTCTTTCTCCTGCGCCAACTCCTAGTCGGTGGAAAAACTGTCTTCCACCAAACCAGTCCTTGGTGCCAAAAAGGTTGGCGACCGCTGCATTAGCTCATTTAATCTGCTTATAACTATGGAACAGGAAGTGCTACTTTACATGTAAGGAAACTAAAACACAATAATTAAATGTCTTGTTAACATTTGACCCCAGAGCCTATGGTCTTCACCTATGCCACACTGTGAAGGTCTAGGTGGCCTGGCTTGGCACAAAGGGAGTAGGTGGCTCTGGTGGTGTCTCCTGCCCTCAAATGACTCTCTGCAGTTTGGACAACAGGCATCTCAGTAGCAACCATAATGGATTCCTCCAGTTTTCTTAGATTATATGAACTTGGGTTCTTATATGATTGCAGCAAAGAATGGATGCCTACCCCACCCCATTCCACCTTCCAGTGGCAGAATGAGATGCACCAACAATTCTAGCAAGAAGGGTCCCAGTCAGATGTATGAGTTAAGGCAATGCAAGCTGCTGCAACAAACATGCCCTGAAATCTCAGAGGCTTTAAAAAAATGGAAGTTTATTTTCCATGTATAGTTAAATCAGCAGCCTAGAGTGAACGAGTGGGAGGCCAGGGAAAAGGAATGTCATTCAGGGACCCACATTGACAGACGTACTGCTATCTTCAACATGAAGATTCCAAGTTTGCCCTGGAGAGTACCATCCGGCAGGCAAACAGCGAGAGAGAGAGAGAGAGAGAGAGAGAGAGAGAGAGAGTGATGGAAATCAGGTGGGAGATTTTTTTTTTTGAGATGGAGTCTCACTCTGTCAGCCAGGCTGGAGTGTAGTGGCACAATCTCAGATCACTGCAATCTCCGCCTCCCAGGTTCAAGCAATTCTCCTGCCTCAGTCTCCCAAGGAGCCAGGATTACAGGCTCGTACCACCACGCCTGGCTAATTTTTGTATTTTTAGTAGAGACAGGGTTTCACCATGTTGGCCAGGCTGGTCTCAAACCCCTGACCTCAGGTGATCCACCCTCCTTGACCTTCCAAAGTGCTGAGATTACAGGTGTGAGCCTGGCTAGGTGGGAGATTTTTAATGGCCAGGCCTAGAGGTGGCACACATCACTTATACCCACATCCATTGGCCAGCACTCAGTTACACGGCCACTTCTAACTACAAGGGAGGTTGGGAAATGTAGCCTAGCTGTGTGCTGAGGAAGAAAAAGTAAAAGCTTTGGTGCCAACCAGTCTCTGCCATGTCAGATTTAATTTGAGCACTGTGAAGTAATTAATGCCCATTAAACTAAGGGTGGGACAAGATTAATGCTAAAATCACTCTCCCCAGCCACCATTTTCTCTCTTGTTCTTTGTCATGATATTGACAAGGTCAAAAGTCAGGCAGTCAGTATGAACCCGAGGAGGAGAAGTCCTTGCCACTTTGAGGCTGAATATGAACAACCCCTTCTTTATGACTCACCCTATCAGCTTTGCTCCTAGCGAATGTTCATATCGTGGTTCTCTGGGACCCTTGAGAGTGGGACTCCCATGTGAGGAACTAGTTCTGTAAACAACTATGTGCTAGTAAAAAACCATTAAGAGGGTTGGAATTAGGCATAGTCCTGCTGCATAGAAATCCTACTTAGTTGGAAAAATTGTATTTTTAAGTTGCCTCTGTTTTGAAGCCACGTTAACCCTTAACCTTCAGAAAATCCTTAGCCAGCCTTTATACATTGGTAGCTCCTGTTCTAATAATGTCTTCTCCTCATATTTTCTTTTCTTTTTTTTTTTTTTTGTTTTTGTTTTTGTTTTTTTTTTTGAGACGGAGTCTCGCTCTGTCACCCAGGCTGGAGTGCAGTGGCGCAATCTCGGCTCACTGCAAGCTCCGCCTCCCGGGTTCACGCCATTCTCCTGCCTCAGCCTCTCCGAGTAGCTGGGACTACAGGCGCCCGCCACCACGCCCGGCTAATTTTTTTTTTTGTATTTTTAGTAGAGACGGGGTTTCACTGTGGTCTCGATCTCCTGACCTCGTGATCCGCCCGCCTCGGCCTCCCAAAGTGCTGGGATTACAAGCGTGAGCCACCGTGCCCGGCCTCCTCATATTTTCTTTGGCTTGTCATGAGCTTTGAAAGTTTGATCTGAGATCCCTCACTTTTAATAATCTGTAACTCTGACTTGGTAATCTCCTACACATGAATAAAATGCCTGTGTTCATTTATTTCTAATGAATAAATGAACATGCCTGCTGAGCCAAGCCTTAAATGTGATTAAGGAGACTGACTTGGGTTCAGATCCTGGCTCTGCCTTGAGTAAGTTTCTAACATTTCTCTGCTTGTATTTCCTTATCTGTAAAATGGGAGTGATTTCTTTGAATGAAATTATATTGCATTTATCAAGCATTTTATCACAGTTTCAACAATAAGGTGTAATTATTATTAATTCAGATATATGATTCTGTGCCCTTGGATAAAGTTTACCATTATATAATAAACCACTTTTTTCACTTAATGCAAACAATGTGGTATCAGTAATTTGCAGAGGGCATTTTAAAAAATCATGAAGATGGTTTCTTCCAGGATTTACATGCACGAGATTTCCATTCTGAATATAAAACATTCTTATCTATTCACTAACACTAGGTTAGTGAGAATGTCTGTTAGAACACTGTGCTCATCGAATTCTAGTTTCCATAGTTTAGGATCATCATAGGAAGGCACCTCCTACAAAGATCATGGGGTTCCATCCCTTCGTATTACACACCAGGAAACTGAAGTTCATAGAAATCCACTTCAGAGGTAAAGGAGACTTGAAGATGACCTAGTGCAATACCGTACGTTTTGCAAAGGTAGTCATTTAGACTGTACTTTCATCATTTCAAAAACTGCTTATTTATCCACAATAGGCTGCACACAAAAAAAATTAGAGTGTGTGGCTGAGGCTGGGTGCGATGACTCACGCCTGTAATCCCAGCGCTTTGGGAGGCCGAGGCAGGTGGATCACTTGAGCCCAGGAGTTTGAGACCAGCCTGGGCAACATGAAGAGACTTCATCGCTACTAAACATGTTAAAATTAGCTGGGTGTGGTGGTGCGTGCCTATAGTCCAAGCTACTTGGGAGGCTGAGGTGGGAGGTGCGCTTGAGCCCAGGTGTTAGAGACTGCAGTGAGCTATGATTGCACCACTGCATTCCAGCCTGGTGACAGAGCAAGACCCTGTCTCTAAAAAATAAAAATAAAATAAAAATAGAGTATAATGTTTGCACCGTTTGGGATTATATCAATACTGGTTTTCTACTGCTGATCACAAACACTGGATACTGTCATATATGTTTTTACTCAACACGAAAAATGAGAACAATCTTACTTAAATAAATTGTGTAAAGGCATCTTTTAGGGCTTGGAGTTCACTGGAAGAAAAGAATTACAAAATAGGTCATGGGTGGGGAAAATACCAGATACCAAAATAGTCGAACCCCTTCAGTCCACAAGTGAGGAAACACAAGCTCAGAAATGTGAAGTCATTTGCCAAAGTTTATTCTTTTAATCCCATTTTTGAAGGCCTACTGTGTGCCAGGCACGGGGGTTATAGCAGGGAATAAAACAAAGTCCCTGGCCTCAAAGAGAGTTTACATTCTAGTCATATTATGCAACTCACTCCAAAGTTTTAAAACTCTACTTTGAAAATATCCTGTAACCGAAAACTTCTCACTAATTCAAACCCATCTCCTTCTGCTTGTGTACACCAAAACCTAGAATTTGTTAGACTTCACTGTGAATCCAAATCTGTGTAATATCAAATCACATTTCAAGTCAGGAGCAAGGCAAAAATGTCTACATAATTGAAAGACAACAGAGCTAGGTGTTCAATTCCTGTTCATTCAATTAATCAGATAATTATAAGCAATTCTAATTTACACACTAAAGCAAAATTACTGCCATTTTATATCTTTGTTTATCTCTTCTTTAAATTAAAGAACTCTATGCTGTACTAAATACCATAGCAACATTAGAGTAACTTTTGCTTTATGCTCTGTTCATTTCTAAAAGAAAAGTAACAAAAGGGTATAGGTCACACCGGACACGGATGTTAAAGACTAACACAACTCCCACAAACATCATTGCAAAAGTATCTCTAACTTACCTTGATGTTTTTTACAGCCCTGTGATCTTATAAATGTGAGGCGTCTTGGCAAGATCAATGTGTTTCTTGTTATTTCTTGAACTAAGGATGTACCCGCTATTAAGGTACATTTCAACAGCGTGTTCTCTTGGAATATCAACTTAAAACCTAATAGGTTAAATCAGCAGAACTGTTGCTTTTATGCCTTAGATCACTCTTTATCTTTATACAGTGCTTTGGGGATATAAATTCATCCCAGGATGAACAAATCATGCAAAGTTGTGTAAAAGCCATTTTCAAGCCAGGCACGGTGGCGTGCACCTGTAATCCCAGCTACTCGGGAGGGCAAGATGGGAGGATGGCTTGAGCCCAGGAGTTCGAGGCTGCAGTGAGCCATGATTGTTGCGCCTGTGAATAGGCACTGCATTCCAGCCTGCGCAACACAGTGAGACCCAGGCTCTAAAACAACAACAGCAACAACAAGAAAACCATTTTTAATGCTTCAGGACTAAATATTGGGGAAGTGGTTAAGAACACGAGTTCTAGAATCTCACCACCTCCACTTTCTAGCTGTGTGAATTTGGAAATTACCCAAACCGTCCAAGCCAAAAATAAACACTTTCTGGATCTTGGTACTGTTTCTTTCTGGGTAACCTAGAAAGTCCCTCCATTGCTTTGAGCTTCAGTTTTCTCTTCAGCAAAGTGAGGATAACAAACTTTTCTGCTAACCTCAAGGGGACATGGTGAGATGATGTATGCCAAGGTGCTTTGTCAACCGCAAAGACCTACAGGAATGTCCAGTTGTGTTGCTGCTGCGTTGTTAATCTTTAGTACTAGTACTATGTATGAAGTAGTACCAAAGAATCTGTCTTTAGTACCAGTACTATGTAGTAGTACTAAAGAATCTGTATTTAGTACCAATACTATGTAGTAGTACTAAAGAATCTGTCTTAGTATACACAGTACTGGTACTAAAGGCACTATGAAGAAGGCCAGGCATGGTGGCTCATGCCTGTAATCCCAGCACTTTGGGAGGCCGAGGTAGGCGGACCACCTGAGGTCAAGAGTTTGAGACCAGCCTGGCCAACGTGGCAAAACCTCGTCTCTACTAAAAATTCAAAAATTAGCCAGGCGTGGTGCCGTGAGCCTGTAATCCCAGCTACTTAGGAGGCTGAGGTGGGAGAATTGCTTGAAGCCGGGAGGCGGAGGTTGCAGTGATGCGAGATCACGCCACTGCACTCCAGCCTGGACAACACAGCGAGACTCTGTCTCAGAAAAATAAATAAATAAATAAATAAATAAATAAATAAATAAATAAATAAGATACTATGAAGAGACACTGGGATTCTTCAATGAAGAGCAAGGCAAGGACAGCAATGACAACTTAGGGATTTGCCGGTCGGCAAGACCCACTTCTAGAGCTTTTATCCATTTTGAAATCAAGAGATTACTGGCTTTGTTATAACTTTAAAAGCCTTTGAAATTGCCTCACGTAATAAATGTAGTTCGAAAAAATATGACTTATAAATTGTTTCCAATTTCACGTTGGGAACTTTGAACAGGAGAACAGCCTTAAAATGGGATTGCAGAGGTGAGTGGTTCTCGGTTCTGCTAGCATCGCTTGGGGTACTTTGAAGAACTCCAATATCCAGGCTATACCCCCAGACCAATAATGTCAGAATCCCTGGGGGTAGGAGGCAGGTATTCTTTTTTTTTTTTTGAGATGGAGTCTCGCTCTGTTGCCCAGGCTGGAGTGCAGTGGTGTGATCTCAGCTCACTGCAACCTCTGCTCCCAGGTTCAAGCAATTCTCCTGCCTCAGGCTCCTGAATAGCTAGGATTACAGGCACCCACCACCACGCCCAGCTAATTTTTGTATTTTTAGTAGAGACGGGGTTTCACCATGTTGGCCAGGCTGGTCTCAAATTCCTGACCTCAAATGATCCATGCGGCTCGGCCTCCCAAAGTGCTGGGTTTACAGGCGTGAACCACCACACCTGGCCGAGGCAGGTGTTCTTAAATTCCCCCAGGTGATTCCAGTGTGCAGCCAAATGTGAGAGCCTGGCATAAATAATCAGCAGCTCAGACATCACCCAAGGATTTCCAGAATGACATAATGTTTGAGGATCCCTGGTATTCCAGGACAATGAATGAGGAATCTGAAGATGGTCCCTACTGGCTGATTGAACTCACAGAATGTCAGACTGTGAAGGAATCTTAACGGGGAATCAGTTGAGCCCCTTCCTCATATGGAGGAGGGGAAACACATTCTTCAAGGGTAATCCTAGCCAAGGTACAGCCACCTCACTGAAGTCTATGCAGAAGTTTGGAGTAGTCTACACTGTATCAGAACTGACTGGGTTCGGATGAGCATAGTACTGCTGATGTAAACTGAGGGGGGGCTCACTTTTTGGAATATCTCTAGGCTTTAGACTAGGGTCACAAATCGAAACCAATTAGACAACCACAGTTTACTGAGTACTCACTATGTGCTAGACAATATGGAGGCTACAAAGAGAGAAAAGATGTCACCATTACCCTCAAGGACCTGAATGATGTCTCTATATACCTGAAAAGATAAAACCTGGAGGAGGATCAGAGTTCAAGATATGATGATGGCCTCCCACAATTCCTAATGGAGTGCCCTGACACATCATTCTGTGTTCAATATGTATTCATTTTAGAGCAAGTTTAAAATTTATAGATACAATTTAGATGTAGAAACAATAGCACCAAAAACACACCAAAAATTCCTGAGCTGCCTTTGATATCTAGGGTGGCTCCCTTTTGTTTCAGAGCCTCCACTCCAGAAATATAGGAAAGAGATCCTTAAGTCTGATGATTTAAGGTAGCTTTGTCTCTTTTGCTCTAAAATGGTCTCTAGTTAACCCAATGACTTGAGAATAAATGCACAATCTTTGTCCGCCCTCCTTTTCCTTCTGGTAGTCAAGATGGCGCCTGGGCTGAGAATGGCGTGCTAGTGCCTTTCTGGCAGTAGGGAGAAGGGGCCTGGATCTGTGAGCTCACCCAGTGCTGAGCCCTGAGTTCTCAATGGCCTCTCCAGAGAGCTCCCTCATCCTGTAGGGCTCCTGGGTATCCAACTGGTGTCCACCGCTGAAGGCTCTGTCCAGTGGGCCCATGGTCTATTCTTCAGAATCCCATCCAGGCCTGGGGGTCCTTCTCCTGCTGATACAGCTCCCTTGAGCTCTCACCACTCAGTGTCTGTCTCATCCTCCATCTGACCCCTGGCCTAGGCTGTCCACGCCATAGTCTTTGCAGCCCTGTCCCCACCCCTGGATCTCATCACAGCCACCCACTAGGAACATGAGGGTACTTTAGAGTCCCTACTCTACCGCATGAGAGCTGAGAGAGACTTGGAGGGGACATCATCTCCAAGGGGAATCAGTTTTGCCATTTCATCTCTGCAACTGCCCTGTGCTGACACACAGGGCCCATGAGGAGTCCTTACCTGGAGTTCCAAGTGGAGAGCGGGACACAATGCTCTGCTTTCATTCAGTTTCCCCTGCCACCTATCTATGATAGACTCTCCATCACTCCCCATCACCACTTCCACCTGCTAGGGAAAGAGCCAGGGTCCAACAGACATGGCCTCGTGCCTGGGTGCGGGTGGTGAGATTTGGCAGGGGTCAGAGGGGGTTGTGAGATTGGCTGAGCATCAGATCAGTGCCGTGGTAAGCATTTATAACCTCATTTGTACAGACAGGGGATTGAGAGAGAATGAGGAGACCAGGACAGGGTCTGGTATTAGAGGACAAAATGAAACAGAACAGGTTTCCTGCCTCTCAGGAGCATGCAGCCCATTTCCTGCAGCTCTACCGACTTCCTCGCAAGGCAGACCAAGGACTCAGGTGGACACAGCATGAGAGGATAGGAGGAAATCAGACAGCCAGGCCTCTGAGAGGGGAATTATAGAGGGACTCATCGCTGGAAATGCCTGCAGCACAGAAAGATCTAGACCCAGCCCAGAGAGAAAGTTGGGGATTGTAGCTCATGAGATCACCAAACTGGCTCAAATGTGTAATTGTTTCCAAATGAGGAAGACAACTCTGCAAGAATGAAATTATAACCATCTTCCACTATTATGTCATCTGCCCCTCTGGAAAATAGAATAGTTGTATCTAAAAGAAGACCTCCTTCAAAGATTAAAAAAAAAAAAAAAGGCATTGGTATCGCCCAGGAGAGCTGGAGGCTGGAGGTGCCAAAACCCATTCTGGTAGACCAAGAATAAGCCCCTCAAATGTCACCAAATCACACAACTGAAAGTGTTAAGGTCCACGGGCTCTCTCTGTTGGCTAGTGGCCTAACGAGAGAGTGTCATCCCACCTCTCCCTGCCGTCAAGAGCTACTGAGTCACCTCTCAGGCTTCCAGGGTGAAGCTACTGTGTTTACGGTCCAGATCTCCCAGAGCCCTGGGTTGGGGGAGCTGCTGCTCTCTAACAGCTCACCCCAGGCTCCCTCTCCACTCCCCCAGCCCTGCGCCTCAGTGACATGCTCATTCAGTGCCCAGACACTTACTGAGGGTGCCCTGGGCAGCCTGGTGTCATGTGAGTAGTACAGGCTACAGATTCCGACGGGGAATCTTCCTAGCTGTGGGACCTCTAGGCAAATGCCTTCATTTGTTTGACAGTTTCTTCATCTGTAAACCGAGATGAAAACTACCCACCGGAAAGAGGTTTAGTAAGGATTAAATGAGATAACGTGCGTAATGCACCTGGAAGAGTGGCCCTGAGCAGGCTCTCAGTGCCCATCAGCTTCCCTCCCATGAGTTCGCCACCCGCCTCGCCAACCCTTTGTCTGGCACTGACTGCACACTGCAAGGATTCACGTTACAAAGGAAGCCCGTAATGAGTGTGACACAAAGTGATGTCCCCAGGTACGGATGGATAAAGAGAAGCAAGCACTGGGGAGGGGGGTTTAATTCTTCTGAGGTCAGGGCAGGTTTTCTAGAGGTAGCAAGATTTGGCCTCAACTTTGGAAGGGGAGTTTCCCAATGGGGAGGGTCCCCGGAAGCAGAGTGGGGGAATATGCAAGTGAGACTGACAAGGGGGTGAATCCGGAAATGGGCACATTCATGAGCAGATGAGTATTATGGGGTGCAATGCAACTGGGGAACTCTGGGAAAGACATAGAACACACTTGAGTGTGGTCCCACCAAGGGACAAGGAATCTGGCATATTTAAATACCAACTCCCATTACTCACTGTTTGGGGGTGTTATCTCCCTGGCACTTCTGGTTTGTCCCGCACATGGGCCAAGCACACTCGCATGGATATAGATGATTCTCAGGGAGACGTGAAAGCCGTCAGCATCCACAGGAACTGTCTGCAGGTGACCCCTGGGGTGGGCCAAGGGGATATGGGCAGGGCACCAACAGCATCTGCTATAGGTGGCTTAGCATCGAATTAGACTAATCCACAGATCTGGCCACAGGCCATATATGAGCGCCCTATAGCGCTGACTCATACTTTAAGACTTATAGTTTGTATTGTTCTCATGCGTCATAGTCATGGCCCTCCAACTGCAGTGTAAAGTCCCTGGAGTCAGAGACGATGTTCTCAGCAGCCAGTACTGCTGGGCACACAGCAGGCAATCATTATCGCACAATTGATAACCCAATGGAGAAGTGGCAGGTCAGTCCCCTTGGCCTTCAGAAACCAGGCCCGAGCCATCCTGAACTAAAAGAACCCCTGCCCCAGTCCAAAGCTATTGGGGGAGGTGGTGCCTATGAACCACCTGGGTGATCCAGAACAACACTGATTCTCACAATTATGGATTCCATCTTTATTTTTAATCTACAGATTCACAACTACCAAGCAACTGAGCCTAGCATAGCAGAGAGGTTAAGAATGTGAAAAGGCACCATAGTATAGAGGTCCAGCATACAAGCTTTGGAGCCAGATGGCCTGAATTTGAATTGTAACTCTGCAACCTCTTAATTATTTGACCGAAGGCAAGTTGCTTACCTCCTCTGTGCCTCAATTTCCTCACCTGTAAAATAAGCTGATAACAGTGCCTTTTTCAAGGGGTTGTAGAGTGGGCTTTAAATGAATTAGCCATTTGTAAGGGCTTAGAACAGTGGCTGGCACATGGTGAGTGCTATAAAGGTGATTATTCAGTAACATGAGCAGGGCGTGGTTGCTCACATCTGTAATCCCAGAACTTTGGGAAGCAAGGTGGCAGCATCACTTGAGCCCAGGAATTCAAGACCATTCTGGGCAATATAGTGAGACCCCATCTCTACAAAAAATTTAAAAAATTAGTTGGGTGTGGTGGTGTCACCTGCAGTCCCAGCTACTCCAGAGACTGAGGTGGAAGGAACACTTGAGCCCGGGAGGTTGAGGCTGCAGTGAGCTGAGGTTGCGCACTCAAGTCTGGGCAACAAGAAGATCCTGTCTCCAAAAAAAAAAAAAAAAAAAAAAGGAAAGAAAAGAAAGAAAAAGAAAAAAACAAAAACAAAATAAATAAATAACATGAATAAATACTCTTACTGGGCGTTCTGAGAGACAGGTGATGCCAATGCTACTTGTCTGCCACACTTTGGGAACCAGTGCTTTAAGAAATCAATTCATCAGAGATCTGGAGCAAGAAATGCAGTCAGCTGCCTTAAGTGATCACTCAGCTTTTCCCTACTTAGGTTTGTTTCAGAGCCATGCACTTTCCTATTTACCTGCCCCTGTTGTTGGCATTTTAAAACATAATTTTTCAAAAAGACATATTGCTAACAAACAGCTTTCATTTGGATGAATTTTTTCCCTTGTGTTCCACTTTCCTGCCTCATCTACCCCTGTGGTGGAAAAAGCACCGAAACGTTGAGACTGAAGATCTAGTATCTAGTCTGGGCTCCGCCACTTCCTAACCAATAACCTCCCTGGGGACATTTACTCATCAGTAAAGTGGGGACTCTTGAGTTTTGCCCTGCCAAGCCCACAGTAATGTTTCAGTGCCCTAAGGAGATGGTGCGTGTGAGAATAGTTTAGATTTTGTTTTATTTTTTGTTTGAGAGTCTCGCTCTGTCACCCAGGCTGGAGTACAGTGGCACGATCTCGGCTCACTGTAGCCTTGACCTCCTGGGCTCAAGCGATCCTCCCATCTCTGCCTCCTAAGTAGCTAGGACTACAGGCATGCCACCGCCCGGCTATTTTTTTTTTTGGTAGAGACAGTGTCTCACCATGTTGCCCAGGCTGATCTGGAACTCCTGGGCTCAAGCGATCCACCCACCTTGGCCTCCCAAAGTGCTAGGATTACAGGCATGAGCCACCTCACTGGCCCATAGTTTAGATGAACATCACATGGTCACAACAACAGAATTTGTATCCCATGATATATATATATATCATGATATATATATATCATGGGATACAAATTCTGTTGATATATATATATAGATCTATCTATCTATATATATATAGATAGATAGATCTCATGGGATATATATATAACTGAAAGTGTTAAGGTCCACTTAACACTTTCATATATATATGAGATATATATATATCTCATGGGGTCCAAGGTATGTTGAGATATATATATATATATATCAGGAAGAGATTTCTCTCCCCATTGCTGTCTTCTACCAGTTGTGTAGGCAGTGGTTCTCAAAGTGCTGTCCCTAGACTATACCATCAGCATCACCTGGGAGCTTGTGAGCGCTGTCAATTCCTCAGTCCCACCCCAGACCCACTGAAGCACAAATTCTGGGGGTGCGACCCAGTGAACCGTACCTCCATAAGCCCTCCAGGGGATTCTGATGCATGCTCAAGTTTGAGAACTTGGTTTTGTGGTTACAAGCACAAAATCTAGAGGCTGACTACTGGGTTCAAATCCCAGCTCTGCCACTTCTTAAGGGCTTACAGCCTTGGGCAAGTTACTTACCTCTCTGAGCCTCAGCTTCCTGATCTGGAAAATGGGAATACAACTAGGATCTCCCCTTCCTAGACTGGATTGAGAAGATTAAGGGAGTGGATGTGTATTAAGCATGTAGGAACCTGGTATGTTGTAAGCCTTCAGAATACATCTAGTCCTTATCATTTATTTTCTTTTCTTTCTTTCTTTATTTTTTTTGGAGACAGAGTCTCGCTCCGTCACCCAGGCTGGAGTGCAATGGCATGATCTCGGCTCACTGCAACCTCCACTCCCGGGTTCAAACAATTCTCCTGCCTCAGCCTCCCGAGTAGCTGGGATTATAGGCGTGCACCACCACGCCCGGCTAATTTTTTGCATTTTTAGTAGAGACAGGGCTTTGCCATGTTGGCCAGGCTGGTCTCAAACTCCTGACCTCAGGTGATTCACTCGCCTCGGCCTCCCAAAGTGCTGGGATTACAGGCGTGAGCTACCACACCCGGCCATTATTTCTTTTTTTTAAAGAATGGCGGCTTTTTGACAACGTGCCCCAGTACCTACTTTTTAAAGGATTGCCGATTGTGTTACAGCTTGTTGAGAAGTTTTCCATTTAGTCTGTGTATTTGTATGCGTGTTTTATTTGTTTGTATGTTTTGTTGTTCGCTGCTAGTAGATTTTTATCTTATGCAATAAAGATTCCTTGGTCCTGCCACCCACTTCTGAATAAGAAAGGTGTTTTGTTGTGTGTCCTTGATGTCTTCTTAAGTATCAATCATTTCCTAGTCCCATTCCTAATGAGGATTCTTTTTTTTTTTTTTTTTTTTGAGACAGGGTTGTACTCTGCCACCCAAGCTGGACTGCAGTGGTATGGTCACTGTTTACCGTAACCTCTGCCTCCTGGGCTCAAGAGATCCTCCCGTCTCAGCCTCCTGAGTATCTGGGAATACAGACGCCCGCAACCATGCCCAGCTAACTTTTCATGGTATTTCATTTTTGTAGAGACGGGGTCTCACTATGTTGCTCAGGCTTGTCTTGAATTCCTGGGTTCAAATGATCCTCCCTCCTCAGCCTCCCAAAGTGCTGGGATTACATGTGTGAACCTCCTAATGAGGATTCTTTACACTTGCCTTTGGCAGTTGTGCCCACAGAAATTGCAGGCCCAGCATCGCTGGTCTTTCAACTGCCTTTCTCAGATACCTTTTCTTCTTGTTCCATGAACTTCTAAAGATCCCCCTTTCTGAAAATACCAGGCTGCTTCATTTGTCTGATTCTCTACTGCCTTTAAATTTCCATATGGTTGTACCTTCAAGTAGATACATTTAAAAACAAGTAAACACCAGAAATAAACTCTCATCTATATGGTCACTTTGAGGCACGAAAATAGGGTCTGGAGGCAGGGAACGTAAGGCCGATTCACACTTCAGCTATGACAGGAAATATCCTCACCATAGGGTGTACGCTGAGTAAATGACTTTGCAACTTTACTTCATCCTCTTCATTTACATAGGGCATACACCAAGTAACCAATGGAAACTCCCACAAATTCTGTAACAGGGACTTTGAGCCCCTGTGCTCGGGTCACTCCCACACTGTGGAGTGTACTTTCATTTTCAATAAATCTCTTCATTCCTTCCTTGCTTTGTTAGTGCGTTTTGTCCAATTATTTGTTCAAGACGCTAAAAACCTAGACACCCTCCACTGGTAACAAAGTGATTTTTGACAAAGGTGCCAAGACCATTCAATGGCAAAAAGGCAGTCTTTTCAAGAAATGTGGCTGGAAAACGATATCCACGTGCACGAGAGTGAAGTTAGACCATTACCTTACACCGTATACAAAAATGAACTCTAAATCGATCAAAGGACCTAAACATAAGAGCTAAAACTATAAAATTCTCGGAAGAAAATATAGGGGAAAGTCTTCATGATATTGGATTTGGCAATGATTTCTTTGATATAACACCAAAGCATAGACAACAAAAGCAAAAATAAATAGACTACACTAAAATTAAAAGAATTTATGCATGAAATGATACTATTAAGAAAGTGGAAGAAACACCCCACAGAATGGGAGAAAATATTTGCAAGTTATATATCTGATAAGGGATTAATATCCAGAATACACAAAGAACTCCAAAACTCAACATCAACAAAAACAACCCAATTCAAAACTGAGCAAAGGACTTGAATAGACACTTCTCTAAAGAAGATATACAAGTGGCCAATAAGCACATGAAAAGATGCTCAATATCACTAACCATTAAGGAAATGCAAATCAAAGCCACAATAAGATACCACTTCACACCCATTGCCAAAACAACAGGAAAATACAAGCATTGTCAAGAACGGGAGACACTGGAATTCTTGTGCCTTGCTTGTAGGAATGTAAAATGATACAGCCACTGTGGAAAACAGTTTAGCAGTTTCTCAAGATGTTCAACACAGGGTTATATGATCCAGCAATTCCCTCCTAGGTATATACCCCAAAGAAATGAAAGCGGGGACTCAAATAGTGATTTGTACACCCATGTTCATAGTAGCATTATTCACAATAGCCGAAAGGGGGAAACGACCCAAATGCCCATCAATGGATGAATGAATAGACAAAATGGGGTCAATGCATACAGTGAAACATTAGCCGTTAAAAAGAATGAAATTCTGATACATGCTGCAACGTGGGTGAACCTTGAAAACATCCTAAGTGAAATAAGCCAGGCACAAAAGGACAAATATTGTATGATTCCACTTATCTAAGGTACTTGCAACAGGCAAATACATAGAAAGAAAAGCAACAGAGGTTACCAGGAAGGGGTGGAGGGGGGAGGAAATTGGGAGTTATTGTTTAATGGATATAGAGTTTCCATTTGGGATGATGAAAACGTTTTAGAAATGGATAGCAGTGACAGTTACACAAAATTGCGAATGTACTTAATGCCAATGAACTGTATACTTAAAAATGGTTAAAATGATAAATATTATGTTATTTTACCACAGTAAAAAAAATCCTAAATAACAAAAAAATACACACATGCAGATAAACAGAAAAAAAAAAAAGAAGAAAAACAGACACATTACCTTCCAGGGATGTTACCAGAACGACATGAAGACAAATGATGACAAGGAATATCTTGAACGTCAGTAAAACTTCTTCAGTTCTGCCAACATGGCCACACTGCCTGCCAGAGAAAACCATCCTGGAATAAAGTAAAGAGAAGACAGATCATCACAGCTGCCATAATCACAACACAGCAATACCTCAAATGTCATTCCTCAACCAAGGCAACCTGTGATCCTGTGCACTTCAAATTGCTATGGTTCCAGAGAATCAGAAACGCCAGTTGGGCACTGGTGACAACAAGCAAAACCCATGTTATGGGAGGGTTGCCCAGTAGGATGTTATACTTGGAAGCAAGGTAGTCTATGTGGATTTATGGAAAACATCAACACATGCAAAATAACAAGAGAAGAAATAAAAAAACAGAAAATGTTACATCATTATTACCACTACACAGAATCTTTTCAATAATTATCTTTCTCTATGTCATTTTTCCTTAAAAAAAAAAAACATTTTTAAAGAGATAGGGTCTCGCTATGTAGCCCAGGCTGGAGTGCAATGGCTGTTCACAGGTGCGATCATAGTATACTGTGGCTTCAAGCAATCCTCCTGCCTCAGGCAGCACCACTGTGCCCAGCTCCTAGTCATGTTTTTGTTTGTTTGTTTTTTGTTTTTCTTGAGACGGAGTTTCGCTCTTCTATGTTTTATACTGTAAAAGGATAAGTGATATGGACAGGAGGCAGGGAAATATCGGGTAGAAGAGTGTGGTCCTAGACAAGGGCCACACCCTCAAGCCTGGACCCACAGCCCAAAGTGAGAACATGCATTCCTGTTTCCCTGCCCGAATGTTGCCTTTTCCAAAACCACCCTGGCCTGCCCTGCCCCCCAATCCTGTACCCATAAAAATCCCAGGCCCCACTGGCAGAGTGGCAGAGGAGAGAAAAGAAGTAGCCGGACGTTGGAGAGGAGCAGCTTGACTTCAGAGGGATGGCTTGACAGTGGGACTTCAGAGGAGTTCAGCCGCAGATGGCCGAACTCCAGGGGAAGACCACCTTCCCACTCCATCCCCTTTCCAGCTACCCATCCCACTGAGAGCCACTTTCATCAGCAATAAAATCCTCTGCATTCACCACCCTCCAATTTGTTCTTACAACTTCATTCCTCCTGGATGCCAGACAAAGACCTTGGTGCGGGTGCAAGAGGCTGTCACATTGACCCTCCGCTGAGCTGTTTAACACTTACACTGTCCAAGGATGGCAATGCTAAAAGAATGCGCTGTAACACATGCCCTCTGGGGCTCGGGGGGTCGCGGGCAACCTGTAGACGCTGCTGTGGGCCTGCACAGAGTCCTGCTCCTGCTGGTTGCCCAGAAGCACTCAACCTGGCCTCCGTACCCACTCACCTGCGTGCTCCCCCTCCCACGAGGGGTTGAGAGCTGTGGGCTAAGTGAGCCATTCCTTCATGAGTCCCACAAAGGGGTCAAGGGAACTATACAGTTTCATCAGTACATTGCATTTCCTTTTTGTTGCATATTATTTTATCATCATTGCTTGCATTTTAGTAGTTTATATCAGAATTGAATTTAAAAGCCTCATTTACCATTCATTCATTTATTCATTCAGCAAATATTTATTGAGGGCCAATATGTACCAGATGAAATGTGAGGGCTGAATAGGAGTGAACTAGATGAAATGCACGTGCCGGAGGTGGGGCAGGGGCTAGGGGAGAGTTCAGCACACAGAAAGAATGGCAAATGCTAAGACTGTGTCTGATCCTCTCATGTCTGGGAGTTGGCCAACATTACCCCATGACGGACAGTCAGCACTAGGAGCGGAGGCTGGCGTGGGGTGCTGAGAAAAGAATCACTCATGGGCACAGGCACAAGCAAGGGGGTGGCGAGAGCCAACTGGGCAGGCTCCCTCTACACAGCCAGAGGGAAGTGGCTGGGACAAACCAGGCTGTGTGTCCTCAGCTAGCAGGGCTCTCGGCCAAGGGCACTCATGAATCCAGCCACCACTTGCAGCCTCTGCAAGCCCTAGAGTGAGTGTGAATACATAGTGGTGAAGACTAAAGAGCATGAGTTCAAAGGTCCCAGCTCGGCCACATAATATCTGAGTGACTGTGGACAAGTTATTTCCAATGGTCATGTTTCCCCATCTAGCAAATTGAGATAACAGCACCCACCTGATAGTGCTGTTGCGGTGAGTAAACAAGAAATCTTTGCACAGTGGCTGGCACTGGGAATGCACTGTAAATGTTAGCTGTACTCTTCATTCATTCACTCATTCATTCATTCATTCATTCATTCAACAAATATCTATTTTGCACCTAGTACGTGCAGGATCAGGCAGTGCTGGGATTAAGGGGTGGAGGGCATGGAAAGAAGGGGGATATATAAGCCAGAGTTTCTGTCTCAAGGTAAAGCTGGCAATCTTTAAGAATTCTGTAATTGAATACTCATAACCAGCACTAGGAGAGTGATTCTTTCCTTGACCTGACATGATGATGTTTTAGACCAGGAGGTGAATCTTTCTCCTTCAAAAGAGGGCTTGCATATCTTAAATTAATAAATTGTATTATGGTATTATGTATTAATGCTAGAATATGTTAATCAATTATAAAAAGCCTCTAATTTCTCCCTCCTCTTTTAACCTCTCTCTGGGCATAATGGCATGTTATTGATCTTCCCAAAGGAGTCACTCAAATGAGGATGTTAACACAGTTGTGCAAAGATGTATCGATGTCTCTCTGGAGGAAAGATCTAAGTGTCTGCTACAGCTATACAAAACAATCTCAGTGCAGCTCAGAAATATAATGTTTGCCAAGGAAACCAGAGACAAAAGAGTGCTTATTGTACATAATTCCATTCAAGAGAAACCAAAGCAGAAAAAACTAATCGATGTGGTGAGAAGTCAGGAGAAGGGTTATCCTTGAAAGGGAGGGAGTTATAACAATATTGGATGTGGGCACAAGGGAGGCTTCTGAGGTACCGAGAATATTCTGTGTGCCAATTACATGGGTGTGTTCAGTTCACGAAATTCACTGAGTTGTACACTTATATGTATGCCATAAGTTTCAATAAAAAGTTTAAAAATTAACATTTTTTAAAGTTTTTGAACTCTGTCCTCCCTCCAAAAGCACTGCTTTAAAAAAAAAAAAATGAAGGCATTATTGAGTGAACTACAGTGCCACAGAAAATGCTCTCCTCTACAAATGCCTTAGGCTTGACTGTACCTGAAACTGGTGGAGTTGACTTAGATTTAATTCACAAGTATTTAAGTGTAGCCTGGGGAGACAGTAGCAGAGTGGTTTATTTCTGGAAAAGAACTCAGAAATCACCTATCCTTGAACCCTCATTCTACAGATGAAAGAGGCCCCATCATTGCAAGCTTGTCCAACCCTGGCCCCCAGGTCACATGTGGCCCAGGATGGTTTTGAATGTGGCCCAACACAAATTCATAAACTTTCTTAAAACATTATGAGTTTTTTTGCAATTTTTTTTTTTTAGCTCATCAGCTATCAATAGCGTTAGTGTATTTTATGTGTGGCCCATGACCATTCTTCTTCCAATGTGGCCCAGAGAAGCCAAAAGATTGGACACCCTTGCAAGTCTAAGGGATGGGTCAAGGTCATTCAGCTATTTGGCAGAACCCTTACTCTTTCTACCAGAACACAATGCCAGCCTCCTGAGACTTTGTCTCCTTGTAAGTAAAATGTTTTGAGTCCATCAGGTGAAAGACATCAAGTTCAAAATGTTATTATACAATTTAAAAATGTCTACAGACTCATTCTTGAGCTTTGCTAACTCATAGGGCAGGACCTAAGTGGTGTACAAGATATGATCAAAGGTAAATTCGTGTACTCAGTGATTCGGTGTACATACACAGTGAGTGACTACTATGTGCTGTAACTGAGACCTCTGAACAAAATAAACTGCCTTTTCACTAAAGGCAGGATCTACTCAACTTCCAAATGCAGGTAGGAAAGGCCAGAATGAAAGATGACCCCAGCAATCGTCTTGAAAAAAAATATAGATCAAGAATTTAATGCAGACTGCTTTCAGTTGTCAGATCTGGAATACGTTTCCTCAAGGCTGAACATATGTTTTTGGAGAAGTTTTATAGTATTTGAAATAATGTAGCTCCTACTGCCTTCTGCATAAACCGAGAACGTCCTATTAGGTCATAAAGTCTCTAGGATCACTAATCAAAGGGAAATCTGTGAAGGTTGAAACCTTCAGTCATTGCACATCAAAGCCATTTTTCTCTTTTTCAGCTGGAACATTGATATAATTTGGATACTTGTCCCCATCCAAATCTCATGTTGAATGTTGGAGATGTGAGCTGGTGGGAGGTGTTGGATCATGGGGGATCCTTCATGAATAGCTTGGGCCATCCCCTTGGTGGTAAGTGAGCCCCAGAAGCAAATGCCACTATGCTTCTTGCACAGCGTGCAGAACCAGGAGCCAATTAAACCCCTTTTCTTATAAATGACCCAGTCTCAGGGATTTCTTTACAGCAATGCAAGAACAGCCTAACACAAACATCTATTCATCTTCTGGTGCAGTCCGGGTTAGCTCAATGCTATCCAGGTCATCAACAAAGAGGATTTGAATAGCCACTGGTTCTTAGCAAATTTTTAAGGTGCTAAGGATGGCTAGGAAGATAGCAACAATTACAGAGAAAACTATTTGGTAGCATTTAAACAGTGAAACATAGACCTTGACACTAGATTAAAGATGATCCCCAATTCATCTTTATCCAGGGCCCCCTTTTAGGTTGTGAACTCTGATGTAAGTGGCAACCTCCCTCTAGAGTTGTACAGTGCATGAACTACATGACTATATGCTGTGGTGCTTCCACTCTAAAAACTCGTTCTAGAGCTCTTCAATTTCATTGAATAGTATCAGTATCATATTTTTGAAATATATATCATCAGTGCAACCTGTTATGGCAATAAATGATAAATCTGTCTTTAGATATAGAATAATCAAAGAATAATATTAGAAAGGGAGAAATAGCTTGATACCACCATAGGGCAGGTCTGTGTGAGGGTTATTCTCTGTTATCTCTGGTTAACTGGCATACTTTGATTAAACCATAGCTACTATGATATGGACAATGATCAATATTTTTGACCTGAGTTATAAGAGGTATGATAATTGTTCCCTAAGTCTTCTAGAAAACTCTATGCTTTTGAGACATTTATACGGAGTCATATATGTTGGCTTACAAGACCACCACAAGGGGAAATGTAAAAAGAGAAGGACTGCAGGGGTTCTCAGTGTGGATAAAGCGAGAACAAAAAGTGAAAAAGCAATTGATTTGGATTGTTCAATTCTCAAAGAAGTCAGAAAAAGAATCAGGAAACTAGTAAGAAAAGCATAATTAAATTTCTATTTGAACACTGCTCAGTGACTTCGATACAGGAAATATCTCAGGGAAAAAAAAAATGTCTTCAGTGTTCCGGGAATATGTTGGGTTAGGTTAGTTAGATCAAACCTTGGGCTGAAGACAATTAAAAATCATGAATAAAATGCTAAAAGCATTTTCTTTTATTATTATTATTATTTATTTTTTGAGACAGGGTCTCATTCTGTCACCCAGGCTGGAGTGCAGTGGCATGATCATGGTTCACTGCGGCCTTGACCTCGTGGGCTCAATTGATCCTCCTGCCTCAGCCTCCTGAGTAGCTGAGACTACAGGCATGTACCACCATGCCTGGCTAATTTTTTTACTTTTTGTAGAGATGAAGTTTCACCATGTTGCCTAGGCTGGTATTGAACTCCTGGTCTCAAACTCCTGGGCCTCAGCCTCCCAAAGTGCTGGGATTACAGGAGTGAGCCACCGCACCCAGCGCATTTTCTTTCTTCTTCTTCTTCTTTTTTTTTTTTTTGTTTATTTGAGGCGGAGTCTTGCTCTATCTCCCAGGCTGGAGGGCAGTGGCATGATCTTGGCTCACTGCAACCTCCGCCTCCTGGATTCAAGCGATTCTCCTGTCTCAGCCTCCTGAGTAGCTAGGATTACGGGCGCCTGCCACCACACCCAGCTAATTTTTTCTATTTTTAGTAGAGATGGGGTTTCACCATGTTGGCCAGGCTAGTCTCGAACTCCTGACCTCAGTTGATCCACTCGGCTCGGCCTCCCAAAGTGCCGGGATTACAGGCGTGAGCCACCGTGCCCGGCTGCGCATTTTCTTAAACATATCAGAGAGCTGGCAAGATAGAAAAGAATTGCCAGGCCAAAGGTGAAACTCAAGCAGGAACCCAGGTAAGGTAAGCAACGAAGCCCACTTATACCTGTGGGTATGGGCCTAATGAGGCAAACCTGAGTTTCAAATATGACATATGAAAGAAAAGTTCAGAGACATGGAGAAAAGAAATACAATGTCTAACATACATTTAAACAAAATTCAAAGAGAGAATCAGTGTTTGGAGTGATAATGACTAAGTGCCTCCAAATGAGTGAAAAACACCAATCCTCAGATTCAAGGAGCCCAAAGAATCTCAATCACAAGAAATAAAAAGAGATCTACACCTAGATACATCATAGTGAAAATGAAAAAAACAAAAACAAAAACAGGAACATCTGAAAAATTGTCAGAAAAACAAGACAGATAACCTTCAAAGGAGCAGCTGTTAGGCTGGGCATGCAGTGGCTCATGCCTGTAATCCCAGCACTTTGGGAGGCCGAGGCGGGTGGATCACTTGAGGCCAGGGGTTCGAGGTCAGCCTGGCCAATGAGGCGGAACCCCCGTCTCTACCAAAAATACATAAATTAGCCAGGTGTGGTGGCGCCCACCTATAATCCCAGCTACTCCGGAGGCTGAGGCAGGAGAATCGCCTGAACCTGGGAGGCAGAGGTTGCAGTGAGCTGAGATCACACCACTGCACTCCAGCCTGGGCGTCCAAGAAAGAAAAAGGCTGTTAAGAAGCCGCTGTTAGACTGACAGCTATGTTCTCAGAAGCAACAATGGAAGCCAGAACCAGTGGAAGTCTATCCGCAGTGTGCCGGAAACAAACTGCCAACTTAGAATTCTGCTCTCAGGGAAAATATCTGTGAAGAATGAGGGCAAGATGAAGATATTTTCAGACAAACAGAAACTGTGATGTTGTTCCCTACCTGCAAATCATTACTGAAATCAATCCTAAAACATGTATTCAGGCAAAAGACATAAGAACTGAGATGAAAGGAGGAATGAGGAACAAAGAAAGTGGTGAGTTTGTGGCCAGGCCCATGGCTAACATTTCTAAGATACAGATCAAGAGTTTAAAAGAAGGCTTTGCCCTTATTCTTCCCCTAAGGCTTCATTCCAAGCTGTAAGAGGCTTTGTGCACACGCATGTGATCACCACAGCCTGCATACCCCTAACCCCCTCTCCTGCATGCATGTACCCCTTGGTCATCCCTTGGGTCTGGGGGTACATACACCTGCAGCATGGCTTGCAATGGGGAAAGGGAGTGCCCAGGTCCTGGAAATTGGCACAGAATGTTTAGATTGGGAATTCCAGGGTCCCGGATTCCCAGAGTATGATCTAGAAGCAAGGGTGAGGGGAAGAGGGAGGCAGGCTCCGGGTAGGCATGACTTCTTGGTGCCACAGACTTCTTGCCATTTGGAGAAGGGTGGAGCCAGAGAAGGGCCAGAGAGGGGACTCTAAATCACAAGTCACAGGCCAGAGGCCCCAGGTGCCCAGAACTAGGGGTAGTACTCTCTATTGGCAAATCCAAATGAACTTTTACTATATAAACGGTGCCAGTCATGGTGGCTCATGCCTGTAATCCCAGCACTTTGGGAGGCTGAGATGGGCAGATCACTTGAGGTCAGGAGTTCAAGACCAGCCTGGTCAACACGATGAAACCCCATCTCTACTAAAAACACAAAAATTAGCCAGATGTGGTGGCTGGCACCTGTAACCCTAGCTTCTTGGGAGGCTGAGGCAGGAGAATTGCTTGAACCCGGGAGGCGGAGGTTGCAGTGAGCCAAGATCGTGCCACTGCACTCCAGCCTGGGTGATAGAGGGAGACTCTGTCTTGAAACAAAACAAAACTACTATATAAAACAATAACATCTTGTAGGGATTAGTGAAACATGATAAAATAAAAACATATGGCAACTATCTCATATATATAAACATAGGAGATAATATATGCATTATATGTAATATAAGTAAGGAGATGACAAAATGAAATTCAAAAATTAAAGTCTTCCAAGGTCCTTGAATTATACTAGAGGAAGCTAAAGGTATTGATTATCTTGACACATTGAAAAGTTGAGTAGACATGTTGTAATTTCTACAACAGGTTGTAATTTCTTTAGTAACTAAACAACAGAAATGGGACATATAACTTCCTAACTAGTGGAGGAGGAAAACAGTTTTTAACATATTCAGTCAGTCGGAAAAAAGGCAAGAAAGAGGAGAAACAGCAACAAAGAATGGTTAGGAAAAATAGAAAGTGATACAGATTTAAAAACAAATGCAGGCTGGTGCAGTGGCTCACGCCTGTAATCTCAACACTTCGGGAGGCTGAGGCGGGTGGATCACCTGAGGTCAGGAGTTCGAGATCAGCCTGACCAACATGATGAAACCCTGTCTGTACTAAAAAAAAAAAACAAAAAATTAGCCAGGTATGGTGTCAGGTGCCTGTAATCCCAGCTACTCGGGAGGCTGAGGCAGGAGAATTGCTTGAACCCAGGAGGCAGAGGTTGCAGTAAGCCGAGATTGCACCACTACACTCCAGCCTGGGCAACAAGAGTGAAACTCCATCTCAAAAAAAAAAAAAAAAAATGCAGATCAATGATTCATGAAATATAAATGGACTCAATGATTCCATTAAAAGGCAAAGATTATCAGACTGAAAAAAATACAAACTCCAATTATATGCTATTTACAAGGACACAGATAGAACCTAATGATTCAGAAAGTTTGAAAGTAAAGAGATGGAAAAGATGTGCTATGCTCACACTAATCAAAAGAAAATTAATGTGTTTATACTAATATCAGACAAATTATACTTTAAAGCAAAATACTTTACCTAGAAATAAAACCGTTCATTCATAAAAGATTCAATTCTGAATTGAAGACTGAAGAAATTTACATGTGAATGCAACTACTATAGCCTCAAAATACACCAAACAGCATTGACAGAATATAAGGAGAAATAGAACAAATCCACAATCATGAGAGATCTCTACCAGCAATTGGTAAAAATTAAATAAGAAAGTCATTAAGGATATAGAATATTTGAATGACACATTTAACCAACAACATGAGGACCATATCTAGAAGCCCTCATTCAACAACTGCAGCGCGCATAATCTTTTCAAGTGCACGTGGAATGTCTGTGAAAACCATCCAGACCATCAGAAAAGTCTCAAAAGCTTTTTAAACAATTGGAAAACAGGAAAGCAGCGTGTTCTTTGACCACAACACAATTAAGGCGTAATAACAAAAAGTTAGATGTGTTATTTAACAAATAACCCATGGGTCAAAGAAGTCACAATGTTTATTAGAAAATATTCACCAGGCATGGTGGCTTACACCTGTAATCCCAGCACTTTGGGAGGCCAAGGCAGAAGGATCACCTGAGCCCAGGAGTTCGAGCCCAGCCTGGGCAACAAAGTGGGACCCCCCCCCCATCTCTACAAAAAACTCAAAAAATTAGCCGGGCATGGTGGTATGCGCCTGTGGTCCCAGCTGTATGGGAGTCTGAGGCAAGAGGATCGCTTGAGACAAAGAGGTAGAGGCTGTAATGAACCATGATCACGCCAATGCACTGCAGCCTAGGCAACAGAGCAAGACCTTGTCTCAAAAACAAAAAAGATAGAAGAAAAAAGAAAATATTTGACTTGATCAATAATAAAAACACCATATATAAAACACATAGGATACAGCTAAAGATGGAGTGAAAATTATATTTTAAACATACAAATTAGAAAAAGAGAAAGGCTTAAAATTAATGAATTAAGGTTCTTAAGAAGTGTGAAAAAGTACAGCAAGATAAACCCAAGCAAGAAGAAGGAAGGTAATAAAAAAAAAGCATATAATAAAAACAGAAAAAAGACATAAAGATTAACAAAGCCAACGTTGCTCTTTGGAAAGACAATTCTGGCAAAATCAAGAGACAGAGGGAGGGGAGGGAGAAAGGGGAGAAAAAGAGAGAGGCAGGGAGTGAGGAAGTAGCTAATAGGAGGTATGGAAAAAAGCAACACACCTGTAAATGCTATAAACATAATATAAAAGGCTCTTAGGGACAACTGTCTTTAATAACTTTGAAACTCTAGATAGAAAGGGACAAATTTCTAGAAAAAAATACCAATTACCAAGAAGGAATCAAGTAGAAATGGTAAACATGAATAGTAGGTATAACCATTAAAAGTCTCAAAACTTGTCCCACAAAGAAAACTCCAGGCCCAGATGGCTTCACTGATGAGTCTATCAAATATTTAAGGAATAAGAGTTTCAATCACACAGAAACGCAAGAAAAAGAGCACATCTGAACTCACTTTTACAAGGCTATCATAACCCCGATGCCAAAACCAGACAAGGAAAGTCGTTAGATTTTTACCCATTATATAAATCAAATGAGACTGTTTTCAGATTTCTCCAAAATGCTCATAGAAATGTCTAGAAGCAATTTCAAATCTTGTAAATTGAGGTAGTTTGAATACATATTGGACAAAAGGAACTATTCTGAACTTCAGCAACAAAATTTTTTGAAGATAAGGTCACCAAGAACTAAAGCCAGTATAACTGTAGTAAGAGAAACAACATCCCATACGCCAAAAGCAACCACGTCCTAAAGATGACAGAAACTAGGTGAACTGGTAAGTGCTGAATAGGAACTCTAAAACAGCAGCCTTGTGTGTTGTTTGTCAGAGCACAAAGTAAAGCCAATGCTGAGCCATACGGCATCATCGCAGCGTGAAACTCTCACATCTCTAGAATCAAATGGAAGGAAATGATTTATTTGGTCTTTACAGTGCAAAAATGATTTTCTTAATAAGCGGTAAGTGCTTTCTGATGTAGAAAAAGGAAGCTTTATTCAATAAAACAAGTGAATCAATATCAGACGTGCAAGATTAGAACTAAATTGTGTGCTTAATGTAAACATACACTCACCAAACCTGGTGAGGGATGTTCTGTTTTTTTTGTTTGGTTTGGTTTTTGTTTTTTTTTTTTGAGACGGAGTTTCGCTCTTGTCAACCAGGCTGGAATGCCATGGCGTGATCTCAGCTCACCGCAACCTCCACCTCCCGGGTTCAAGCAATTCTTCTGCCTCGGCCTCCTGAGTAGCTGGGATTACAGGCACCCGCCACCACACCTGCCTAATTTTTGTATTTTTTAGTAGAGACAGGGTTTCGCCCTGTTGGCCAGGCTGGTCTCGAACTCCTGACCTCAGATGATCCACCCGCCTCGGCCTCTCAAAGTCCTGGGATTATAAATGTAAGCCACCGCACCCGGCTGAGGGGTGTTCTGTTTTTTGGCTCCCTCACTCATGTCCAAATTTCTCCACTCTCTCATACCTGCGATCTACCATACTCTTGATTAGCCATGTGTGAATTATCCAAGGCAAGGTAAAAGCCTACTTCATCTCTCTCCCCTCACTCTTCAGGGTCTGCCCCCAATGCTTGCAGTATGTTTAACACACACAAATGAGCAGAATAGCATAGGATTCGGGAGCATGCATGGTAGAGCCATCTGTCTGCCTTCATATCTAAGCTCCACTACTTACAGTGTAAACTTGGGCTGTTCCTTAACCTCGCTGGAGTTTAAATTCTTCATCTGAAGACGTGGAAGTAATGCTAAGACCTATTTCACACGGTTCTGTGGGGATTAAATGAGGTAATATAATGAAAGTCTTAGTACAGTCAAGAAGTGTTAGCTATGATTACAAGCATAATTAGAAGACAAGTTTTGGTTTTTTTGTTGTTTTTTGGTTGTTGTTGTTCGCTTGTTTTTTTGTGACAGGGTCTCGCTCTGTCACCCAGGCTGGAGTGCAGTGGTACGATCTCGGCTCACTGCAACCTCCGCCTCCCAGGCTCAAGCGATCCTCCTGCCTCAGGCTCCCGAGTAGCTGGAACTATAGGCACATGCCACCACACTCAGCTAAAGAAGATAAGTTTATAATACACTCCAGTCCTAAATGTAAACAGATTTTGGAATTATTTCCAAAATAATTGACATTCATTCATCTAGTTGACAAATGTTTATTGAAGTTCTATTACAAGCAAGATTCTATGCCAGGGACTCGAGATACTGCAAAAAACAAGGCAGATATCTTTCGTGCCCTCGATAGCTTAATAGCCACTACTCAGATTCATTGGTCATTGGCATGGCCAAATAAATAGTGATTTTTTTTTTAAAACAACAAACAAAAGATACTTTCTCATCATGGTCCATCAGACTTGACTTTGCCTAAAAACCAAAACAAGGAAGCAGAACACAATAGCCTCTCCTATATAGGCTTGATCTCCACCTCACCCCCGCACCCACAGCAGGCACTCGACAAAGATTTTTTCATTGATTTGGTCCAGAATCTACTGCTGCAAAATAATTCTATCAATCTGTAGAGGAGAGAAATAAGAGGCTCTTCTTAAAAGCCTCCTGGGGCATTGATCTGCACTGCAGGGCTGGGACAGGGATAGGGCAAAAGCACATGGTTAGTGGTCATCTAGGAAACCATGCTGGAGAGGAAGCAAGGGACTCAGGAAACCAACCCCGCCTCACCCACCAGGGCCCACCCCCCGCCAGGATTCTGTGCCCTTCCTTGGTTTTGTCATCACACCATGCCAATTCCTGCTTCAGGTCCCAGCTGGGCCATTTACTGGCTGTGTGACCTTGCTCAGGTGTTATAACCTTATTTATAGCAATAACTTACTAGTATCTATTATAATAACGATGTGTTATTTATCATGTAAGTTACAATAGGATCATTCTAATTTGTATTCATTATGATAGATATTTACATTGTTTACAAAATTTTGATAATTTATGTCAATGAATTCCCAGAAATAACCACTATTTATGAGTCTCAAAAGAAATAGGCTGGATACAGTGGCTCAGGCCTGTAATCCCAGCACTTTGGGAGGCTGAAGCGTGAGTATGGATTGAGGCCAGGAGTTTGAGACCTGTCTGGCAGCATAGGGAGATCCCGTCTCTATAAAAAATAAAAAATTAGCCAGGCATGGTTGCACGCACCTGTGGTCCCAGCTACTCAGGAGGCTGAGGTGGGAGGATCACTTGAGCCTGGGAGGTCAAAACTGCAGTGAGCTGTGACTGTGCCACTGCGCTCCAACCTGGATGACAGAGGGAGACCCTGTCTCAAAAAAAAAAAAAAAAAAAGAAAGAAAGAAAGAAAGAAAAGAAAAGAAAAAAGAAAGAAATAGGAAGTGTGAAAGTAGCGGCTTCAGAATTTCTATCTAGAAGAGGGTCATGGGCAGAAATCTGGTTGGAAGGATCCTTTGACAGCTGCATTTGCACAGCACTTAGGTCAGAGAGAGAACAAACACTTCCTTGGTCCATTTCAAAACATGACAAAAGCTGTTAGAGCCAGGGGACACACGTCCAGGGAGCAGGAAAGGGGAAAACAGTGAAACAGAATACCAAATAATTCCACGTAAATGATCATTCTTTTTCCCCCGCTTTGACCGCACCATGTAACTTCAAAATCGGTACCCGTTTCTGAACGCCCATTCAAAAGCAATTGGGTTACCAAGAAGAAACAGGTCAACAATTGAATCCCCAAGGAAAAGAAAGTATCTGAAGAAAAGAGAGCTCCAAGTGGCAGTGAGGAGTTAAAAACAAAACAAAGCAAACAAAAAAGAATAAAGTTGGTATGAGGATGGGAATTTGCAATGAAGGAGGGAAAATAGGAAAGAAAAAAAAACTCAAGCCAACATGTTCCTCATTTCTACAACATTATCTCATAGAAATAGCATTACTCACCCGACCGCGAGTTCAGAAAAAAAGGTGGAGAACCTCTGTGCACACCTGAAAATGAAAAATAAAAAAAAAAAAGCAAACTCAGGCCAATGGAAAGTGGACTTTCTTGACAGCATAATACTTCAATACTTCAGTGAGCTCATCAGCCGACGCCCCCTGGATTCCCTACTGCACATCACAGATTGAACTTGGCAGTGGAGTTACAGAAAAAATGGATGTAAACCCTGCTCTTGAGGAACTTACATATAAACCGGAAGCACAAGCCCAAAGCCAGTTTGGGGACTGATCTTGTTAATGTGTTTTGTTTTGTTTTGTTTTGTTTTGTTTTGAGATGGAGTCTCACTCTGTCACCCAGGCTGGAGTGCAGTGGTGTGATCTCGGCTCACTGCAGCCTCTACCTCCCAGGTTCAAGTGATTCTCCTGCCTCAGCCTCCTGAGCAGCTGGTATTACAGGCACATGCTACCACACCTGGCTAATTTTTTTTTTTTTTTTTTTCAGTAGAGACAGGGTTTCACCGTGTTGGCCAGGCTGGTCTCAAACTCCTGACTTCAGGTGATCCGCCCACCTCAGCCTCCCAAAGTGCTGGGATTATAGGTGTGAGCCACCACACCCAGCCTTGTTAATGTTTTTGTGGCATGAATTACTGTTCAGTTGAAGGCTTCATTAATAACATCAACTGGACAACAAAGTGATTGGACCAGACCTGGGATGGGGTGGTCTTCTAGAGACCCTGCTTGGTTAGATATTTCTTCTTGTGTTTGTGATTTCACTTCCCTAGAACCTAAACTCCTTGATATCAAGGATTGGGGCATTTAGGTCTCTTGTGCCAGAGGCAGAAGTCTTTCTCCACTAAAGGGCTAACTCTTGGTTAATTACTAAGTTTGGCTCAGAGTTGAAAGGAGAACATGGGGGTACTTGCAATGATATGAGGGAAAACTCAGATGCATGTTGGGGAAAGAATGGGGTATCCACCCAAGGCAGAGAGCATTGCTGACAACCTGACTTGTATCTTTTAGAATAGTCCAACATGCCTTACTTCTGAACCAAAACATTGGTCCAGCTATTAGCTTGAAGATGACAGTCGCTTCACGTAATGGTGTCTTCTCATGTGAAATAGGATATAATGACTTTCAAATGAAGATCTGTGATAAGAAACGATCTCTAAGGTCATCTTGGAACCAACTGACCTACTGACAGACTGTTATAATAGCAGTTCAGTGCCCAGCAATCCCACTACTGGGTATATACCCAAAGGAATAGAAATCATTCTATTATAAAGATACATGCACACGTATGTTCATTGCAGCACTATTCACAATAGCAAAGACGTGGAATCAACCTAAATGTCCATCAGTGATAGACTGGATAAAGAAAATGTGGTACCTATACACCATGGAATACTATGCAGCCACAAAAAGGAATGCGATCATGTCCTTTGCAGGGACATGGATGGAGCTGGAAGCCATTATCCTCAGCAAACTGATGCAGGAACAGAAAACCAAACACCACATATTCTCACTTATAAGTGGAAGTTGAGCAGTGTGAACACACAGACACATGGAGGGGAACAACATACACTGGGGCCTGTCAGGGAGGGGGTGGGTAGAGAAGCAGGAAGAATAGCTAATGCACACTGGGCTTAATACCTAGGTATAGCAAATCACCACGGCACACATTTACCTGTGTAACAAACCTGCACATCCTGCACATGTACCCCAGAACTTGAAATAAAAGACAAAAATGAAGGCCAATCATGTTGTCTTGTCTTACGGTGAACAATTGCAAACACATGTCCCAGTGCTGAATGTGGACTAAATGTAGGATTAACAACTGAAAAACATTCAATAATCAAAGAAAGAAATCGATTGTGACTTGAGTATCGAAAGAAGTTCATTTAACATTTGTGAAAATGAGAATTTTCTACATAGAGATTTCTGATATTTTGATGAAATTTCCCAACCCAAGCACACTACCTCTTCCAAAACCTTACTGACGACCATAATAAAGCACACTTAATGGTTCTTGGGAATCCAGTTTATTAATGAACAACAGGAGGCTCTGTTCGCTCCCTTGGAATACTTACAGGGAGAAAAGTAGGGCAAGCAACATGACATTTGTTTTTCCCAGTGGATGAAAAAATTGAAAAGCCTAGTAATATCCAAAGCTGGAGAGCATGTGGGGAAATAAACACCTGCATACACCACTGGTGGAAACATAAACTTTGAGAGAGTAATTTAGCTATGTTTTAAAATTTAAAATGTGCATGCTTTTTGATACAGAAATTCGAATTCCAGAGATTGTCCCCACAGAAATAATGACCCATAGATACAAAAATATACACACAAATACTGTCATTGCAGCTGTGTGTGTGGTGCGGGGACCTAAGTTTCCATCAGTAGATGAAGAGTTAAACAATGGCACATCTGTGTTTTGGAATATTATGCAACACTTAAAAAACGTGAAGTTTATTTAGGTGTATTAACATATTAGAGACTGTCAATGCATATAAGGCAAGAGAAAAAACCAAGTTTCTGAATAATATATATACGAGGACTTGTTAAGACGCACTTAAAGTTATATGTGTATGCTTATTTTTTAATTAGAAACGGGGTCTTGCCTTGTCGCCCAGGCTAAAGTGCAGTGGCTCAATCACAGCTCACTGCAGCCTCCCGCTCCTGGGTTCAAGTAATCCTCCCACTTCCGTCTCCTGGGTAGCTAAGACTACAGTCACGTGCAACCATGCTCGGCTAATTTGTTAGTTTTTTGTAGAGATGGGGTCTCACCATGTTGCCCAGGCTGGTCTCAAACTCCTGGACTCAAGCAGTCCTCCCGCCTTGACCTCCCAAAGTGCTGAGATTACAGACGTGAGCCACTGCACATGGCCTATCCTTATTGATACAGTGACAAGGGTGGATGCATACAAAATAGCCTGGAAGGAAACCCACCAATAACCCAGGAGTGTGATGAGGGAAAGGATGAAGCCAAATTGCTACTCCATAGACCATAGGCATGTCTTCACATAGTACTTACACAATTAAGTAGATTTCTTCTAGTGAAGAAAAGCAGAACAGAAGGAGTGCCGAACAGAGCTCCTCCATCAAGCTCAGGGGGTGGGGAATGGGAAGGAAAGCCACCACTTGCTCAGCTCAACGTCATCTCCCCTCCGCCTGCTCTACCTCAGTTAGAAAGGCCCAACTGGGAACACAAAGACTTCTGGTTTCAGGGCCAAGAAACCAGCTTCCCAGCCAGGGAGCAGGAACTCACTTCAGCAAGTTGTGGAAAAGAATGGCAAAAGCAATGATGCAAAAATGCCTGATGAATACGAAGGCCTCAACTTCATTAAAGAACGGCCCATCCTTCAGTCCACAGATCCCTCCTTGCCCCTGTGGCCACCACACACCCACCAGCCTTTATCTCCTAGAGAAGCGGAACAGGAATAAGGATCTGATGAGCACCAGCGCTTCAGTGACAAAACATAGTGACTGCCAATGTTTGGGGTTCTTACATCATTGAAGGGAAAGGGCAAGTCACAAAAGGAACCATATCAACTTATGTAAGACATGGCACGGAACAGAGAAATTTCGCAGAGAGGAACAGCAAACTCACCACTTGCTAGGATTCATGAAACCTCCCACAGTTGCAGATTGCCCCAAACCATGACATCAGGGAGGCTGGGAAGCCGCCCAACTTCCTCTATTTATCAAGCTGGCTAAAACCCAGGGTAATACCAGCGTGACCCAAAAAATAAATTTTAAAAAGGCAGGCAGACTTTACAAGTGGTTTGGGTGGGAAGGAAACGACCTCCGGGTGTACTTAAGAGCCCTGCTCCAGGTCAGGGCCGCTCTCAGGGAGGCTGTGTCCAACAGTCAGAACTCCCATCCTGGGCGCCTGGCCACAGCACCCACACATCCTAGGGATAATCTGCAACCCACTTGGGAAAGAGCACAGGTAACAGCAGCCCCAGGCAGCTGTCCCACTGCCCTCCAAGGAAGGACCAAGCAAAAAAACCAAAACCAACCAAAACAGAACCATGACATACAGCATCCTGGAGGGCTCAGCACTTCATTAAGAACCTAATGATTCATTAGTGACCTAGACCGACAGGCACAGACTGGCTCGAAGTTCCTGGCGATGACACTGATGCCGACACCATGGAAGAAATGACCAGAGGACAAGAGGCCTTGATACATCGGGATGGGGCCAGAAAGAAGGAAAGAGGAGTTTCTTCACACTAGGAGGAAAAACAAATTGCACAAATGGAGGTGATGGGGAAGGCAAAGTTATATACAGGAGAAGGTTGGGGACATGCACATTTTTGGTCTTAGAGTGGTAGGTATTGCCATCGAGGAACAAACAAGAGTGATTCTAGAACCTTGTGGTGGCCCCAGTACTGATCAGACCCTGCCTAATAGGACCCTGACCTGCACAGACTGGTTTGTTCAGTTCTGGATGCCACCACTCAAGAGGAGTTAAATTGTGAGATGGCTCTGGAAAACTAAAGATCATTCATTCAACAAACATTTAACTGGGTGCCTACTATGTGCCAAAAAACAAGGCCACTCTGTACGGTTGTGCAGGTTGTGCCCTGCACAAAGGCTCATGGCCAAGCGCACCGGTCAGCCTGAATCTAGAATGCCAGGCTTTGGCATCAGCTATGGGCAGTAATGGGGGCACCGAGGAACGACACCTAACCCAGTGTGGGGAAATGGATCCAGGAAAATCTCATCTAGAAAGTAATCATCAGGCTGCAGCTTAAAGGGTGCAACTCCCTTTATATGAAGACATGGGCGAGAGCATTCCAAAGAGAGGAAATGGCTGAAACCAAGGCACAGCCAAAGAGTTTAAAGTGGTAGGACAGTGCCCTGGTGTCCATCCTTGTTAAATTGTAGAAGTGACTAACAGAGCTTTCGGAATTGCTTTGTGAAACACCTCAAAAGATGACCCCTGGTCATTAGTCTGGAGGGGCTGCATGCTGAGGTGGAAGGAAGCAGCCAGGAGAAGTCGTCGGTGGGCCTCTTGCAGCCGTTGCTACCACGCTTTATTTTCCTGCAGCACGAGAAGCTTTCTTTTCTCTCTTCCCTTCCCTCCAGTCTTCTCTCCCTCTTTTCTCTTCTACTCTCCTTCACCCTACAGTGTCCCCCTTTTCCTTCCCTTCCCTTACCTAGCTTAAGGCTTGCCATGTGTATTCTGGGGGCTAGAATGTTGCTGGTCACCTCTGCCCAGAGCTGGAGAAGAGAGTATCAAAGACCACATGGTGAGAGCCTCACCTTCAAATGACTCCCAGAACTCCAGTCCCAGTGGTCTGGGTGAGGCAACCACTAACTCTCTACCCAAGATGACAGAACTAAGGCATTCCAAAATGGGACATAACCTTCCTTAGGGTATAAACAACTTTCACTTTCATAAATGTATAGGCAAGAATTTACCAATTCTTTTACAAAAACATTAATTTACTATTTCACAAAAAGAACACTTATATACTTGATTTTTTAAATGCAAGTCTGACATTAAGCTATATTCATACAAAGTTCACCGGAGTGAGCTTTCTTCCATTAATATGAAAACACTTCACAGGATAATTGAATTTAGATCATCACAACTTAAATCAATCTCAATCGAGATGACTGACATTTTCTAATTAACTCAACTTCTCTCTCCACTGGGTAGCAACAAACACTGGCCATTTCCCTCTGTTTAAACTATGTTTTGATATTTTCTTTTGATATTTTCTTTTCTTTCTTGTTTTTTGTTTGTTTATTTGTTTTTTCTTTGAGACTGGGTCTCCTCTGTTGCTCAGGCTGAAGTGCAGTGGCATAATTACTGCAGACTCAATATCCCAGGCTCAAGTGATGCTGTCACCTCAGCCTCCTGAGTAGCTGGGACTACAGACACATGCCACCACACCCAGCTACTTGATGGGTTTCACTATGTTGCTCAGGCTAGTCTCCAACTCCTGGGCTCAAGCAATCCTTCTGCCTCTGCCTCCCAAAGGTGTGAGCCACCACATCTGGCCTGATATTGTGTTTTCAATGATGAGAGAAAATACGACCAAAAGCTACACAGATAAGAAAAGAACAATTGTTCATGTAGGATGGATCTCACCAAGTAGTAAGAAAACCACACACATAAATGTTTCCTTTGTTTAGTAAGCCTTTGTTGTGTATTGGACAGTTAGGCTATAAGTTAAGGCTGGTGCATTAAAATTTTTCTGTTTCCATATATATCTGCCACGTGAGATGTACTAAACCTTAACTCCGGGAAATAAAAGATGAGGAAACCCTTGCCCATAAAGTTGTTATTATTCTCACTGGAAATGATTAAGAAGTTACATTATTATCTAGCCCTATTTGACAGAAAAACTGTGGAAGATAGGAATTTAGTGATTTATTAATAACATTTTAAAAATTCAGTATGAAGGCCTCAAACTCCACCTCAAAATTGCTGTGTCTCTGCCAACTTTGCCAGCAAGAGAAGTTTCTAGCCCCTCCCTTTTGTGGCTGATTGCAAAGCTACTCATAAACTCTTCCTAGGGCGGAGGGTGGGAGGAGGGAGAGGATCAGGAAAAATAACTAGTGGGTACTAGGCTTAATACCTGGGTGATGAAATAATATGCACAACAAACCCCCATGACACAAGTTTACCCATATAACAAACCTGCACATGTATACTTGAACTTAAAAGTTAAATAAAAATAAAATAAAATAAAAACTCTTCCTATTCTAGTTTGCCTATCCATTTTGCCTGTCCAAAATCACATTGCAAAATCCATGCGATGTGATTTTGCAGCTCCTCCTATCAAAAGGTGGAGTCTGTTGCTCCACCCCTTGAATGCTCCACCCCTTGAACGTAGCAAATGTGATACAACCAGAAGCGTGAAAAGTGCTTGAGCATGGAATTTGCTCTCTCTTGATGCTCTTTAAGGCTCAAGCCACCATGTGAGAGTGGAAACCAGCCTGAGCTAGCTGGCCAAATGATGAAAGACACATGCCTGGTTAGGCATTGCTCCAACCAAGAGCTGGCCAACCCCCAGGCAAACGGTCATCTGGTAGACTGGCAGGTGACAACAGATGCATGAGTGAGCCCAACTGAGACCAGCAGAAGAAACATCTTGCTGAGCCCCGCCAAGATTGTGGACTCAAAAAATGTGAACTAATTAAATGGTTGTTGCTTTAAGCTGCTAAGTTTTGGGCTGTTTCGTTACGTGGAAAAAACTAACTTATACACCTTCTTTCTTCTTTTCCTTCCTCCTCATTCTTTCCCTTCCTCTTTACCCTTTCTTCCTTTCATTATTTCTCTCCACTCATCTTCCTTTCTTCTTTTCCTTCTGTAAGTACTACAAGTACCAATTTAAGGGAAGGGCCCATTATGTATAAAACGCTGGCCTGGGCTGATTCTAATTCAAAGCCTGCCTCATTTTCTTTTATACACTCCCTCTATACACTCCCTCTGGAACCCACATAAGCAGATTCTGCAGACTTTGCATGGTCCGTGGGCCCTACTCATAAAGAGATGAACCAAGATGTTTCCGGGGACACTGGGCAGAGTTTGCAGCCAGTTTCTGGGCATTTGCTCGTGATAATCTCCCTGAAAGAAATATTTGTCACTGTGACCTGTTAAGTGTGTTCTAGCCCTCCCTTCTACCCATTGCTCCTAGCCACCGGAGAGGAGAAGAAAATGGGCCTTCGAGCCAGACGCCTAAGGGTTAAGAGGCATGGTTTAAGATCCCCTCCCTCACATGGCTGCCCAGGCTAAGAAAGAAGAAAATATATTTATAACTACAGGAAACAATGTACTGAGAGTGGTAAAATGCTTAGATTTCCATTTGTTTACTATACAAATAAGAGAAAATCAATACGTTCATCTTGCTAATGACATCAAGCCACTCAGTACAACTCAGAAGCCGGAAGGTCATTTCTTAAAATGCTTGTCTTTCCTCTTCCACATTTCTAATTTATTCTTTATTCTCACTCTAACTTATTTTTTTCTCCTGAATGATGTATTTTTTTTTTTTTGGACTTTTTAAAAGTTGATTTTTCCTTAGTGTCCCAGAACCTATTTGTTTGTGGTTATGATGTTAATGTTTAGAAAGGTCAAATTAGATGTTGAGGTTGGGTAAGCGTTCATATTCTAATGGGGAAACAAAGATATGATACAAAAATTCACACCAAGAAGTGCAATATTGTGATTACGGCAAGTGCCACAAAGCAATGCAACAGGAGCTCTGGGTGAAGACAGTGGGATCTGACCTAAGGGATTGGGGAAGGCTTCCCTGTGGAAGTGATGCTGAAACTGGAAAGGTGAGGGGAACTTGCCCACCAAAGAGGCAGGGAAAGACCGTATCAAGTAGAGGAAGTAGTATGTGCAAAGGCACTGTGGCAAGAGGGAATGTCACTCATGTAAGGAGCTGAAGAAAGGTAGGAGTGGACGGGACATGCCATGGCAAGGAGAGGACAGTGAAAGATGAGGCTGGAGAGACAGAAAAGGCCCAGCTCCCAAGGGGGCTTGGTGGCCAAGGTAAGGATTTGCACCTTTGTTTTGAGAGCCATGGAAAGTCACTGAAGGATTTTAAACAGTGGGCAGTGTGTTCAGATTCACATTTTGACAAGATTGTTCTAGCAATTTTTGCATGGAAAATGAATAGGAGGGGGTCTCAGTGGAAGTGGGGGTCCAGTTTGGAATTTCAGCTCTCCATTCTCAAACATTGTTCTGAAGGTCTGAGCAATTCAGTAAAACAAAAATACAAAGTAAGAGTTAGAATCAAGAAATGGAGACTACAGATTTGTTTATGTCACACACACACACACACACACACGAAAATCTATTAAAATGTAATGGGTATTAGAGTTCAGAAAAGAAGAGACAGAATAATTATACAAATGTCTTTCCTCTACACCAGGGGCCTGCAGACCTTTTCTGCAAGGGTAAGATAGTAAATATTTCCAGCTTTGCAGGCTGCAGGATTTCTGTTGCAATCACTCAACTCTGCCATTACAGCACAAAAACAGCCACAGGCAACCTGTAAATGAATGAGTGTGGCTGTGTGCTAATAAAGCTTTATTTATAAACACAGGCAGCTTGTAGGATTTGGCCTGTGGGCACTAGTTTGCCCTGCTCTCTACCAACGAGGAAGTAATTATAGTATTCGAGGTGAGAAACAAGGCTAGATGAAGATGGTGGTGGTGGTGATGAATGATGGACATATTGAGCAGTATTCGGGAGGAAGAATTGACGCGACTTGCGTCTAGGTTGGATATAAAGAGTGAAAGAGTGGCAGGCACTGCCTAGAGTTCAGCTAAGGCAAGTGAGGATCAAAGGCAGTGAAACAGCTGCGTGTGAACTGGAATCCAGGTCATCTGACAACTTGTCCACCCCTTGGGTCTGGTGTGCCTTCCCACCACAGCCACCGGCCCTCTGCCAGCCCAATCCACAGCCTTTGATCCCAGCCCTTGCGGCATCCCAGCATCCCACCACTGCTAGGTTACAAGTGTATGGGATGCTTTCTCGAAATGCTTTTGGCCTTCATAGTCACACACAATTTCTACAGAGTTAACAACACCTTCTAGCTTTTTCCCTCACATCAGTTCCCCTGCAACAACTTGAAAATAAGTCAGGTTTCAATGACAACAAATTAGCAGAGTAGACAGTCAACGCCTAATTTGATGGGGGCAAGAATAAAATTGGGGGAGGGGGTGAAATTAACCAGACAGAGCAGCTTTAGAAAGATGAGCTTGGAGTCAGGTGTCTGGAGAGGATGAGGAGCAGGGTCAAAGGCAGGAGCGGGAGAGGAAACCCAAAGGGGCAGGTGCGAGGACAGTAACTTCCCAAGCTGCAGGGGAAGGCCATAGCCTGGCACAGCAAAAGAGGGAAAGCAGTCCTGCAGCTCCAAGTGGGGTGTGCACAGTCCCTTTTTACCTGCTCTTACCCTCCAGCCTCACCCTCCTCACCCAGCATCTTAAAATTCAGTCCTTGCCTCATGTCTGCAGCAACTGCACAAACCCATCCTGAACCAGGACCCAGTCCAGGAGTTGTCTGGCAAGATAGAGGAGGACCTTCACGTTGACTTGTGTCTTAGAGCCTTCAGTTGCACTTGTTCTGTGAAGGCTAAGAGGCAATTAACAATCAAGACCACAGATGACAAAATGGCACTTTGTATTCCCCTCCTCACTCCCTGCAAAGAAAGGCAGGTTCAAGGAGAATATAAATTGGAGAAGGAGATCAGGACCAAGGAGGGAAACTGGGAAGTTAGGAAGTAGGTAAGTAGGTCACAAGGCCTTCACCTTTATATTATCAAACTACAAGTGTGGCTCTTTGGTGCCCAAATAGAAGAGGGGATCATGTTTTATTCTGAAATCTTATCCATGAACAAGAGAAAACATGACAATCCTTAGAGAAGGTCAAGCTTTTCCTCTCAGCTAGTCCTCAACTAACCTGCTCAGGGTTTGGCCACACTCGACACCTCCACCTCCTCTTCCCAGCGTCTCCTGAACTGATTTCAATCGGGCTTTTGTGTTATTCTTATCAAGGTCATAACTTCCACCTTGGTACAATTCTCAGATCTCAGCTTACTCCTCCTCTCAGCAGTCTTGAATGGTAGATCCCACAGTCTGCAGGAAGTTGTGGCCCTTGACTGAGCCCCTCTTCTAAATGGAGGCCAGTCTGTGTGCACAAGGAGAGGACAAAGGGGAACGTTCTGAGAAGGCAAGAAACTCACATGTTCACTCCTATGCGTGGATGAACAGTGGGAGAAAACGTGCTCATGGTCATAAGAACACTGCTTTGAGGACACAGAGATGGGAGTCACTGATTCTATCTTTTGTGTGTTTGGGGAGATGGCGGGCAGGGAACATGTAAACATGTTCTATACCAGAGAATCTGAAGATGATGGTGACCTAGAGTCTATTAAGACTTCACTAGAGTAGGACTACTCCTCTACCCCAAAAGTTGTTTTTAATTTTTGACTAGTATCTAAAAGACCACCTCTCAAGGCTTGTTTTTGTTTTTGTTTGGTTGTTTTTCTGGTAAGGCCTTGCACCCAATAAAACATGCAAATTTCAATGACTGCGGTCATTAATGGGCACGTGTGACTTAATTTATCAAGTCAGACTATTCACAATAGCAAAGATATGGAATCAACCAAAGTGTCTATCAATGGTGGACACAAATGTGGTATGTAGGTATACACACACACACACACACACACACACACACACCATGGAATACTACCCAGCCATGAAAAAGAATGAAATCATGTCCTTTGCAGCAAGATGGATGAAACTGGAGGCCATTATCTTAACTCAGAAACAGAAAGCCAAATACTGCCTGTTCTTACTTATAATTGGGAGCTAAATAATGTGACACGGACATAGAGTATGGATAGATATAGAGTATGGATAGATCAACATAGAGTACGGATAGATGGATACAGAGTACGGATAGACGTAGCGTATGGATAGATGGACATACCGTATGGATAGAAAGCAGGGAGGGTGAGAGGTAGGTGAGGGGTGAGAAATTACCTAACGGCTATAATGTACACTATCCTGGTGATGGTTAAGCTCAAAGCCCAGACTTCACTACTACACAATACCTTCATGTAACAAAGCTGCAATTGTACCTCCTAAATCTATTTTTTTTTTAATGATCAGGTCAGTTTGGGTGGTGAACAGGGATACGGCAGGCCTCAGTGACCGGGCAGAGCCCAGTGGGGTCAGGCATGGACAACGCACGCACATTGGGATGGGAAGGCCTGCTGTTAGCTGGGAGAGGGAGGAGGAGGAGGCATGGGGATAACTCCCAAGGAAGGGCTTTGCCTACCTTGATGGGTTTGCGGGGCTGCGCCTCAGAACCTGGAAGTCAGTGCCATTCCCATCAGCGCTCCTATAGCCAGGAAAGTCTTGCAGTGGCTGGCTGGCCTTCCTGTTCGACTTTCTTTCCTCGCTCATCAAAACACTTTCTCTCCCAGCATCAACGCTACCTGCTCCTTCTGCTTACCACGCATTCCAATGACTCTGCCCGGTTCCACCGGAAGCGGAGTTATTTTGGAAGGCTGGATGGTGTACGGCAGGGTGGAGGGAGCCAGAACGGGAAGCCTTGGATGGTGGAAACTCCTCTATCACCAGGGAACTTGGCTGCAGCCCCAAGCCCTGGCCTCCCACCAGAGCGGGGCCGTCCACTTTCTCCTTCTTTTTTTAGTACTATCCTCTCTGACCCGCCCAGGGCTGGGATGTTGCAGTGTGTTTTTCCAGGAGACCCAGCAAACAGCAACTTGACGGCTTCAATGGTTCCCATTGACAGCCTGAATGGACTCCTCTGAAGACGACGAAACTGGACACAAAAACAGCCCATAAAAATCCTGCCTCCCACAGGCGTCTGGATGCTGCCTTTTCCCAAATGACCCTCCAGCAGCACGGATGCCACATGGGTGGCTGAGCAGCATTTTTTGAGTGATTTTTCCAAAACTAGGGTGTTCCAAGTGGTGTGGGAGTATTATTTTTTCCCTTGCACTAAGAGACTAAGTCACCAGATAATCTGAGAAAACGGGAGACTACATGAGTCATGTTACTCCCAAGGCTAATCACTTGCCACCGGACCCCACAGCCTCCATGAACCATGAGGTGCCCCAGGCCTGCCTGTTATGAGGTCTGGAACTCACTTTAATATACTGCAGGGAAGGCGGTGTGATGTTTGTGTGTGCCGGTTAGTTTAAGCTTGAACTCAATGAGTGCTCTGCAAACTTTATAGCACAAAGGCCACTCTCTCAAGGCAGCTCCTACATGTCCTTCTGCCATTGCGACCTTGACCTACAATCCACACTTTGCTAATCAGCATATCAAATGCCAAAAGCATTTTATTAGTGAAACTGGTAACTTGTTAATTAGAATGATAAATAGAATACTGAGGAAAAAGTAAACATCAATTCTCTCATCTGAAATACAGTAATCACATAATCTAGTCTCAGGGACAGCTGAAAAATTTTATAGTAAAAACAGTGCCGGGGAGCCAGGTGCAATGGCTCACGCCTGTTATCCCAGCACTTTGAGAGGCCAAGGTGGGAGGATCACTCGAGTCCAGGAGTTGGAGTCCAGCCTGGGCAACATAGTGAGACCCTCCCCCATCTCAATAAAAAATACAGAAATTAGCTGGGTGTGGGGGCATGTGCCAGTAGCCCCAGCTACTTGGGAGGCTGAGATGGGAGGATTGCTTGAGTCCAGGAGGTTGAGGCTGCAGTGAGCAAAGATTGTGTCACTGCACTCCAGCCTGGGCAACAGAGGGAGACCTTGTCTGAAAAAATTAAATTAAAAAAATTTTTTAAGTGCAGTGTACATATAAAATGGAATATTTTACTCATCTCCCAGGTTCTCATTGGAAAGGGTAGGGTTAAAAGGAAAGGGACCAGGCCAGGTGCGGTGGCTCACCCCTGTAATCCCAATACTTTGGGAGGCCGAGTCAGGTGGATCACCTGAGGTCAGGAGTTTGAGACCAGCCTGGCCAACATGGTGAAATCCCGTCTCTACCAAAAATAAAAAAATTAGCCAGGCATAGTAGCATGTGCCTGTAATCCCAGGTACTTGAGAGGCTGCGGCAGGGAGAATTGCTTGAACCCAGGAGGTGGAGGCTACAGTGAGCCAAGACTGTGCCACTGCACTCCAGCCTGGGTGACAGAGCGAGACTCTATCTCATTTGAACCCAGGGGGTGGGGGGCAAGTGGACCAAGACTGTGCCCCTTCACCCCCGCCCGGGGGACAAGGCGAGACTCTATCTAAAAAAAAAAAAAAAAAATCAGTATTGCAGTTAGCAATAGGTTGAAAACTACCGTTTGATAGAAAAATGATTCTGCCTGGATAAAAATGTAATGTGCTCATGCAAGTAAGAACAAGTGTACAATATCTCAAAAGATCTTTTAAAACTCCCTTGCCATAAATATTACAAGCTGCTTTTGGTTATCCTATAGTACTAATGCCACATTATTGACAACATTGTCAAAGCCTTTTCACTATTACAGAAAAAAGGGAGGTGTAGGGAAGTGGTGAGGTATTTTCAGTGAGTCATGATGATAACAGCTAGTGTTTAATTTTAGCCTATCACAAGTCATGGGATAAAGTAGTTGCTGATATTTACTGCCTCCATACCTGGGATTCTTTACCCATCAAATGGGGATAATCTTCTTATTTATGTCCTAAAATTCTCATGAGTAATGAGTCAGTCAGTACAGGGAAAGTGCTTAGCAGACTTTGGCTTAGAGCACATGCTCAAAAATATTAGCTGAGAGTGTTGGTGCCATCATTAACTGCTTCTGGGCACCAGGCACTCTGCAAATTGCTCCACATACATCGCCGTGGCTGAGATTTCATGTGCTTTTCTAGAAGAGAAGAGGTCTGGCCTGGGCCTGCTGCCCTTCCTGCATGCTTTCCTCCTTGGCCATGCCACTCCACCCAGCCCCTCTCTGCCTCCCCTCCTTATGCTCTTCTTTCCGTTCCCAATTGATCACAGCTGTCCCAGGAATGGAGCTAATATCACACCTGACCTCTTTGTGTGAAGGTCCTATTGAGCTTCCTCTCTCAAAAGGCATCTCTTCTTTGGCCAGGCGTTGCGGCTCACGCCTGTAATTTCAGCACTTTGGGGGGCCAAGGCGGGTGGATCATTTGAGGTCAGGAGTTCGAGACCAGCCTGGCCAACATGGCAAAACCCCGTCTCTGCTAAAATACAAAAATTAGCCAGGCGTGGTAGCGGGTGCCAGTAATCCCAGCTACTGGGGAGGCTGAGGCAGGAGAATCGCTTGAATCCGGGAGGTGGAGGTTGAAGTGAACCGAGATAGCGCCACTGCACTTTAGCCTGAGCAACAGGGTGAGACTCCGTCTCAAAAAAACCAAAGGCATCTGTTCTTTAAACCTACTCAGAGGACTGAATTAATGACTTGTCCTTTGTTGCAGGAATCCGGGGCCAAAGGGGACCAAGACCACATTTTGGAGGTTCATTCTCTCGCAGCTGAGGACCTTATACATGGGTCATCTCCTCCCCACCCCGGCCCTGGTGGCAGGACACCCTCACTGCATCGAGGGTGAGCGTACTCTGCTGTGCTCAGGCACCTTCCCATTCAACAAATATTTATTAAGTAAAATAAATACCATGTGCTAGGCACTACGGGAGGTGCTAGGAGTGCAGTGGTGAACAAGACACATACAACCGTGCCCTTTTGGGTTGTACGTGCCAGTGCGGCATTCAAACAAATAAAAACGCAAATGGATGAATCTGTGAAACACTGACAGTTTTAAAGAGAGCTATAAAGCAAACATATAAGATGAATTATATTTTTAGAGGAGACAATGATGCAAAAAGCAACTTGCTCAATATTACAAAGAAAGTTAGCAATTCAAAGGAATGTCACACATGATAATTTCTATTAAGATGCTCATTTTGGCAGGTGCCAGGCCAATGCTTTGCCACCGTGCCAGAAAGCTAACTGCAAGTGGGGGGACGTGCCTTTTCACTCAATTTCTCTTCTATTTTTTTTTTTCCTTTACTTCTAGAGATGGGACTAGGCTAGACCAGTGTGTTTATATTTCCTCCTAGGCCAGCTTCAGATGAAAATGTGTAGGAAAAATCTCCTTTTAAAGGAATCAAAATAATACTTAGAGAACACAGTAAATTGTCATTTGCTTGTAAGCTGTTTAGCTAAAGTTATACGGTTAGATTAGAAAATGCACTCCCTCTAGAGCTGGGGTAAAATTGCTTTATTCTTGATACACAGCAAAATGCCAACTGGAGTGGGGACCATGGGTGGGCTGAATTTTTTACTGGGTTTTTCTGTAATTTCCAAAAATGTAATGATAAAGATACATTTTTTAAAAACATAAAAATAAATATTCTCACAGGCATAGCAGATTGTGTAGGATTTTTTTTAATCCAAGTAACAGCAAAACAGAACCACATCATTAGTAGCTCAGTAAAACCTGTATGTTAGTAATAACTATAAAGCAAACACATAAGGCAGAGAAGTGGATATGAAGTGTGTTGGGGGTGGGGGAGGTAGCAATTTTAGAGAGGTGTCCTGTGACACCATCATAAGAAGACATCTGAGCAAAGCTGCTAAGGGAGGTCAGGGAGTGAGCCAGAAGGCATTGCCACACAGAAGAGGAATCCTCCATCACCTATTAACCCAGATAAGCAAAACTGCTCCAGACGGGAATCAGTTCAGACTTAATGGGACAAAGCAATGGGTCAGAAGAAAATTAAGTGAGGCCAGGTACAGTAGCTCATGCCTACAATCCCAGCACTTTGGGAGGCCAAGGCAGGCAGATCACTTGAGGTCAGGAGTTCGAGACCAGCCTGGCTAACATGGTGAAACCCCATCTCTACTAAAATACAAAAATTAGCCAGGCGTGGTAGCAGGCGCCTGTAATCCCAGCTACTCTGGAGGGTAAGGCAGGAGAATTGCTTGAACTCAGGAGGTGGAGGTTGCAGTGAGCTGAGATCGCGCCACTGCACTCCAGCCTGGGCGATAGAGGGAGACTCCATCTAAAAAAATTAAAAAAAAAAAAAAATTAAGTGATGGGCTGGCATGGCATTGACAAGAAACAATAGCCAAAGTCTAGTAAATGCTTCCTACAGCATGGATTGAACTGCTTTATTTGTATTAACTTGCTTTATTTGTATTAACTCACTTAATCTCTGCAACAACCCTGGTTAGGGCATGCATATAATTTAATGTCCAAACGGGGATATGTGAGAGTAAAATGGGGCACTATTGATTAATGTGGAAAAAAGAGGCATAAATCAGAGCTGCCTTGGGAAAACCAGGATACAGCACCACCTGACCTAGAAGGCATACAATTATGACTGCTTTACAGACAAGGAAACTGAGGCAGGGCACAGAGAGGCTAAATAACTTGCCTGATGTCACAAAGGTAAGTCGCAGAACAAGCATTTGAACTTGGACTGCTGAGCTTCTGAGCCCACATTCGTGACACCTACACGTGATTGCCTTTCTGTGTTTCATGCACTTAGAAGCTCGTCACGCTAAAAACCTGGGTTGTATTTGTCACTGGAAAGTAGAAAATGCACCAGCTTTTAGAGCTGAACACCAGCATTAGGCCAGGCACAGTGGCTGATGCCTGTAATCCCAGCATTTTGGGAGCCTGAGCTGGAAGGATCCCTTGAACCCAGGGATTTGAGACCAGCCTGGGCAACATAGAGAAACCCCATCTCTACAAAAAAATTCAAAAATTAGCTAGGCATGGTTGTGTATGCCTGTGGTTCCAGCTACTTGGGAGGCTGAGGTGGGAAGATCACTTGAGCCCAGGAGGTTGAGGCTGCAGTGAGCCATGATCATGCCACTGCACTCCAGCCTGGACAACAGAGCAAGACCCTGTCTCAAAAAAACACCAAAAAACACGACCACTTTACAAGGTCAGCAACCCTGGACAACCATAATAACCCCTTCAAGCCTCAGTTGAGTCACCTGTAAAACAAAGCTACTGAGACCTACCTCATAACAAACACTACTTCAACACTCAGATGAGATCGTGTTCCTGACGACGCTTTAGAAGCTGAAAAGCACAACATGGGTAGAATCCTCAAAAGTTATCATATGTAAAAATCTGCATTTCCTCTGCAAAGGGTCAAATAGTAAATATTTTCTGTAAAAGGCCAAATATGAACTATTTTAGGCTTTGCAGCCCAAATGGTCTCCATTGCAATGACTGAACCCTGCTGCTGCAATGCAAAAGCAGCCATGGAAAACATGTAAGTGAATGAGCGTGACTCTGTTCCAATAAACCTTCATTTACAGAAACAGATGGAGGGCCTTGGGCCATGGTTTGCCAACCCCTGGCCTAGAAAAATGCTATATAAAATTGCAACCCCTCAAGGCTTCCTGTGCCTCTTTCCCAAGATTCATTTTCCTCCACAGACACCACCTAACACCATCTAACTGACTGTGTATTTCACTCAAATACAGTCTGCTTCCATCACTGGAAGATAAGCTTCTTTGCTGAAGGCAGTTTTGTCTGCTTGGTTTACTGTTGAGTCCCCAGTGCCTGGAAAAGTGCCTGGCACATACTAGGGACGTTATAAATATATGTGAAAAGAATGCATGGCTGAATGAATGGAGAGGTTTTGAAGGAGTTGGACATACTATTGGGAAAGGAAGGCAAATCTATGCCAAGTAAAAAAGGAAACAGAAAGATAATGACATCTGAAAACGGGAAGAAAAGCGATGGCAAATGAAAGCAAACTCAGCTTTGCGATTCCTCAGCTTTGCGATTCCCCATGGGCAAAGGGTAAAAGGATTATTTGCAAAACCAATTTTGTGAGTTGTGAACATATGGAAGAACTAAAGCCTTATAAAACAATTTCCAAAGTTAACTGGTTAAAATCTAAAGGAATTATTGGCTGGATTAAGATTTAGTTACGAGAATAGCTTAAGGTGTGTTTCAGATCAACTAATCATGAGATTGTGTGTGTGTGTGTGTGTGTGTGTGTGTGTGTGTGTGTGTGTGTGTGAGATTCCTGCTCTTCCCCCACCCTGGCAACTGTGAGTTCAGTTGTTCTCTGGGAGTGGTTTGTGGATAAAGCAAAGGAAGAAAAATGAGCTAGAGCTACATGTAGCCAAGAGGATCAATCTCACAAAAATAGTATTCAATGAGATGAAAGTTGCAAAATATGAAAATAAAAAACATACCAATCTTATAAAGCTTAAAAGCATGCGAGTAGCATTCTCTCTTGCTTAAGGACATATTCCTATGTAGGAAAATATAAAGAAATGTATTAGAAGGATAGCCAGGCACGGTGGCTCACGCCTGTAATCCCAGCACTTTGGGAGGCCGAGGTGGGCGAATCACTTGAGTCTAGGAGTTCGAGACCAGTCTGGGCAACATGGTGAAACTCCTTCTCTACAAAAAATACAAAAATTAGCCGTCCCTAGTGGTGTGCACCTGTAGTCTCAGCTACTTGGGAGGCTGAGATGGGAGGATCATTTGAGCCTAGGAGGCCAAGGCTGCAGTGAGCTGGGATGGAGCTACTGCACTCCAGCCTGGGCCATAGAGTGAGACAAAATCTCAAAAAAAAAAAAAAAAAAAGGTATGAGAAAGATAAACAACAGTTTCAGGATAGTGCTTACCTTTATGCACTTTTGAAAACTGATGCAGGGCCAAAGTTAAGGACCTCCAGCTGATACCCCATTAATGGTACAGGTTCAAAGGGGATGGAATTCCACATGCAGCACATACTGAACCAGCAGTGACCCACCTTCAACAGGTCCCCAAGAGCAAAGGCCATACAGGAGTCAGACCCACGTGCCTGATTTCCTGACCCAGTGTTCTGATTGCCTGAGCTAATCATCCACAAGCAGCTGATCCCAGCAATAACAAGCCATAAGAAGTGGCTCGCTTTACTTCAGGTACCATTTGGATGTTGGTAGGGAGGAAGATGAAGTATTGCGGTGAAAATATTGCCGGGTGTGGTGGCTCACACCTGTAATCCCAGCACTTTGGGAGGCCAAGGCAGGCAGATCACTTGAGCCCAGGAGTTCAAGACCAAAGTGCTGGGATTACAGGTGTGAGCCACCACGCCCGGCCTGGACTCCCTCTTTAAAAGGCAATGTCTTTCACATCACTCATAGATGCAAAAAAGCAAGATGAAGGACTCATTTCTCTTATTTTAAGGGCTATTTTGCAGGAACTGATATGAACATGACTCTGAGGACTAGGACAGGCCTTGGCAAAGTTAACAAGCCCACCTCACTTGAAGAAAATCAATTTCCTCTTTAGTACTCTTTGTGTCTTCTAGGTGGGGGCCATTCCCAACTTGTAGGTGCCCAATGACCTCATACTTTTTCACTGGCTCTCAGGAAAAGGCCTCGCATGGAGGCCCATCAACGAGGTTCTGTGCTAATTTAAATTACAACACTTTAAACCAAGGAAATGAATCTCTAATTGTGGAATTTCAGATTTCAGCCAGATCAACAGATGAGATGCTGGTGGGGGTGGGGAGATGGGGGTGGAGTTGTGCACAGTTATTGCTATGGACTTGTGTGTCCCTCCTGCCAAATTCATATTTTGAAGCCCTAACCCCCAGGGTAACTGTCTCTCTCTCTCCCTCTCCCTCCCCGCTTCCCGCACCTCTCTGCCAACTGAGGACACAGTGAGAAGGCAGCTGTCTATATCCAGAAGAGGGAACTCACCAGAACCTGACCATGCTGGCATCTTGGTCTTGGACTTCCCAGCCTCCAGAATTAAGAGAAATAAATTTCTGTTGTTTAGACCACTCAATCTATGGTATTTTGTTCTGGCAGCCCAAGTTGACTAAGAAAGTTACAGGGTAGTGTCAGAGGCATTTGAGCCAGAGAGACTCCATCTTGAATAGGGACTGGGTAAAATAAGGCTGAGACCTGTTGGGCTGCATTCACAGGAGGTTAGGCATTCTTAGTCACAGGATGAGACAGGAGGTCGGCACAAGATACAGGTCACAAAGACCCTGCTGATAAAACAGGATGCAGTAAAGAGGCCAGCCAAAATGCACCAAAAACCAAGATGACGACAAAAATGACCTCTGGTCGTCCTCATTGCTCATTATACGCTAATTATAATGCATTAGCATGGTAAAAACACTCCCACCAGCGCCATGACGGTTTACAGATGCCATGGCAACATCAGGAAGTTACCCTTTACAGTGTAAAAAGAGGAGGAACTCTCAGTTCCGGGAATTCCTTGCCCCATTCCAGAAAACTCATGAATAATCCACCCCTTGCTTAGCATATAATCAAGAAATAACTATACGTATTCTCAGTCGAGCAGCCCATGCCACTGCTCTGTCTATGCAGCAAACATTTTTTATTCCTTTACTTTCTTAATAAACTTGATTTCACTTTACTCTGTGGACTTGCTCCTAATTCTTTCTTGTATAAGGTCCAAGAACCCTCTTTTGGGGTCTGGATCGGGACCTCTTTTAGTAACAGTAGCAGTCACCTAGCCATCCACCCTTAATGTTTTAATAGATGTTTTAACATTAAAGCTAGCCCTGTTGATACCGCATGTACTCTCGAAATACCAAATCCAAAGGACCAAGTGTCTAATTAGGACCCCCAAGATGCCCAAACAGAGAAATAGGAGTCTGGCCTGGGGGCAGCACAGCCTGGCAGAGGTATGCAAAACTGAGATATCCAGGCCAGTGTGCCAACTGAGGCCACCCTCCCAAACATCTCTGCCTGGTGTGGGTTCCAAAGATGAGATGAACCATGGAATGGGGAATTTCAAATACAAGGTCTTGAGGGGAAAAGGCTGGGTCCTATCACATGTCTGAACATATAGAGGGGCCCAGGCAGCCCTAAAATCCCCTAAAATGCACTAAGAGGCATAGATTGTGCCAAGGTTCAGATCCACTTCAGTCTGGGGAAGAAGGCAGGAGGAGGAGAAAGCTGAGGACATGGCTAAGAGGAGCAGTGACCATCGATGCAAAGCTTCGGAAACGGGTGTAGGTAGGCCCTTGAAACTGAGTGTTGGGCTCTGTTCTGTAAAGGTCTGAGAAGGACTCCTCATCCCAAGGGGCTATGCAGAGAGCTCAGTACAGAAAAACTCAGGGAGGGAGGCCTGTGGAAGGGAGTTGGCTGCAGCCAGGATGTGGTTTGTAGGAGCCCCCGGGATGTGATCAAGCTTCTGAGGCAGAACTCAGAGATACACCCTCTGGGTACAGGTCAAAAAGACCTGAACTAGCTTGACTGGAGTGTCCAGAAAGTCAACTCTGTTGACCAGATCCCAAAACGGCCCAGGAACACAGAAGCATTCTCTCCATTGTCAGGCTTATTTCCAGCCATCTGACCGTTTGGTGTCATGCAGACAAAATATCTAGATACTGGCGAGATGCCCCTTAGAAGAAACCCCATGGGGCTCCCCCTTTTTTATCATAGGATTTTATTAAAATTAACAAAAGGAATTCCTGACTGTCGACCAGTTTTGCCTTAGTTGGGTTCCTTTAGAAGGTAACTCCGCTGGGCGTGGTGTCTCATGCTGTAATCCCAACATTTTAGGAGACCAAGGTGGGCGGATCACTTGAGTGAGGCCAGGAGTTGAAGACCAGCCTGGTCAACATGGTGAAACCCCGTCTCTACTAAAAATACAAAAATTAGCTGGGGGTGGTGGCGGGTGCCTGTAGTCCCAGCTACTTGGGAGGCTGAGGGAGCAGAATCGCTTGAACCTGGGAGGCGGAGGTTGCAGTGAGCCAAGATCACACCATTGCACTCCGGTCTAGGTGACAGAGCGAGACTCTGTCTCAAAAAAAAAAAGTAACTCCAAGGCTGGGCGTGGTGGCTCATGCCTGTAATCCCAGCACATTAGGAGGCCGAGGTAGGCAGATTGCTTGAGGCCAGGAGTTGGAGACCAGCCTGGCCAACATAGTGAAACCCCGTCTCTACTAAAAATACAAAAATTATGTGTTTTGTATTTCTTCTTCTTCTTTTTTTTTTTTTTTGAGACGGAGTCTCGCTCTGTCGCCCAGGCTGGAGTGCAGTGGCGCAATCTCGGCTCACTGCAAGCTCCACCTCCCAGGTTCACGCCATTCTCCTGCCTCAGCCTCTCCGAGCAGCTGGGACTACAGGTGCCCGCCACCACGCCCGGCTAATTTTTTGTATTTTTAGTAGAGACAGGGTTTCACCGTGGTCTCGATCTCCTGACCTCGTGATCCGCCCGCCTCGGCCTCCCAAAGTGCTGGGATTACAAGCGTGAGCCACCGCGCCCGGCCCTTCCTTCTTTCTTCTTCTGCTGCTTCTTCTTCTTCGAGATGGAGTCTTCCTATATTGCCTAGGCTGGTCTTGAACTCCTGGGCTCGAGCAATCCTTCTGCCTCAGCCTGAGTGTTATTCTCTTTGACTCATCCATGAAAGTGGATCCAATGTGTCTACATATATTTTTTTAAATTAAACTTTTATTGTAGTACAAATTATACACAAGGCCATCAGCAGTAGAAAGGATAAACCATGATAGTCATGCAATGGAATATTATTCGGCAGTGACAATGATCCAACTATAATTAGTTGCTATTTAGGCCATGTTAAATAGTCCTTTGCAGGGACATGGATGAAGCTGGAAACCATCATCCTCAGCAAACTAACACAAGAACAGAAAACCAAATACCACATGTTCTCACTCATAAGTGGGAGTTGAACAATGAGAACACATGGACACAGGGAGGGGAACATCACACACTGGGGCCTATAGGGGGATGGGGGCCTAGGGGAGGAAAAGCACTAGGAGAAATACCTAATGTAGGTGATGAGTTGATGGGTGCAGCAAACCACCATGGCACGTGTATACCTATGTAACAAACCTGCATGTTCTGCACATGTATTCCAGAACTTAAAGTATAATAAAAAAAAAATTTTAAATACAAAAATTAGCTGAAATACCCCGTCTTTACTAAAAATACAAAAACTGCCATGATGGCGTGCACCTGTAATTCCAACTACTGGGTTGGGAGAATCACTTG
>NW_026652282.1:15844108-15873586 GCF_009828535.3 Hylobates moloch
AAAAAAAAAAAAAAAGAGTATTAAAAAAGAAGAAGAAGAAGAAGGTAACTCTTTGGCACATATTCAAGATCAAGTAGTTTATTTAGGATGTGACCCCAGGAAACACAGATAGAATGAACACGTGAGTTGGGACAGGAAGGCAGCCAAAAGATGGCATTATCAAGCCAGTCACCACTGGGGCAATGGGAGTTTAGTCCTTCTGGGAAATTCTGGAAGTCAGTGTAGAACACTGGTCTGAATTGTCCCACTTGAGGGCAAAAGAGCTGGGGTATGGATCCACTGACTTGCATCAGGCATTGGTTAAGGGCTGCTCCTGGGGTGGGGTGGGAGCTGTTAATTCCCTGGCACTTCTAACCTGCCGCATGGATGTGTAAAGAGGGCCCCCACAGAGAAATGTGCAGCTCGTGGCTGGAAGGTGACTGGTGTGTACTATAATGGTGGGGCCAGGGATGTTGAAACAGACACCTAGTTGCTCTGGAATGAATGAGGAAGTGTGCGATAGTGAAGCCAGGAGAAAAAAGGGTGACTTCACGCCTGCCCCACCCCACTCTTTTCTCCATGTCAGTATCTGGGATTGTGTGTGTGTGTGTTTCAGTCTGGCGTGTGTTTGAGGAGGTTAGTGGTTTTTCTTCAGGTGTTATGAGATATTTGAGGAGAGTCCAGGTGAGGGAGATTTGAAAGAGGTTGCTATTCGAGGTTAAAAAAAGAGCACTGCGGCTGGGTGCAGTGGCTCACGCCTGTAATCCCAGCACTTTGGGAGGCCGAGGTGGGCAGATCATTTGAGGCCAGGAGTTCGAGACCAGCCTGGGCAACATGGTGAAACCCCCGTCTCTACTAAAAATACAAAAATTAGCCGGGTGTGGTAGCGGGCACCTGCAATCCCAGCTACTCAGGAGGCTGAGGCACGAGAATCGCTTGAACCCGGGAGGTGGAGGTTGCAGTGAGCCGAGATCGTGCCACTGCACTCCAGTCTGGGTGACAGAGTGAGACTCCATCCCAAAAAAAAAAAAAAAGAAAAAAGAAAAAGAAAAGAAAAAAAGAAGAGCCCTGGGCTTTGTCTGCTGCTTTAATGCAGGCTACACACAACCTGGTTCTGCCAGCAGTGCTGAGAGGACAAGCCCAGAGGGGCACTTGGGAGAGCTGTTTATCATCCATCAGTGGGCAACAGGCAAATGCTCCACATAATCCCCAGGAACATGGAGGCCGCTGTGTTCTAAAGTGCAGCTACTCAAAGTGCAGCTCCTCCGCCCCAACAGCAGCATCACCTCAACTAGGAGCTGCAATGCAGAAATCTCTGGCCAGTCCCAAACCTGCTGAATCTGCATATGCATTTTAACAAGATCCCCAGGCAATCGTTTTGCATGTTGGCATTTGAAAGGCACTGCTGTGCATGACACTATCTGCTAATCGTTTTCCCTGCCTAAAACTTTGTCTCCCACCAAAATCAAATGGAATGTATTTGCTTCATTTCAGACAATATTTGCTCCATCCAGTTGGTCAAATGACCAGATTAGCTGAGTGGAGACAGAGAAAAATACTACTGTCAACCAATACACCACAAAATAAAGCATAATTTAGTTTTTCAAATCTCTTTCTTTCTTCCTTTCTTTGTCGTTTTTACTTTTCCTTGGCAAGACTAGGAATCAGTGCTGAATAAGCCTGTACCATTCTAAAGCTATTTGAGTGGTAAACCTTTGCCTCCGTATCTGCAAAACACATTCAGCAGTTCCAGGAGTTTTTTTTTTTTTTTTTTTTTTTTTTTTTCATTTCAAAAGAAATACAGCTGGGGGTGGGGATGGTGGAGGCAGGCAGGAAAAGAAAAAGCAAGCTAAAATTCTTAGGATATTTTAAAATGATATGATATAGGTAGTTGGTAAAGGAATAAATGAGCATAGAAACCAATTATTAGAAAAAAAAAGTATAGGCTGGGTGCGGTGGCTCACGCCTGTAAGGCTGAGGCGGGCGGATCACAAAGTCAGGAGATCGAGACCATACTGGCTAACACGGTGAAACCCAGTCTCTACTAAAAATACAAAAAATCAGCCAGGCGTGGTGGCACGCACCTGTAGTCCCAGCTACTCGGGAGGCTGAGGCAGAAGAATCACTCTGGGAGGTGACACGAGGTTGCAGTGAGCCGAGATCACACCACTGCACTCTAGCACTCCAGCCTGGGCGACAGTGAGACTCTGTCTCAAAAAAAAAAAAAAAAAGAAAGAAAAAAATTAAAGTGTAAAAACAACTAATGCTAGAACTTAATAAAAAAGTTACAGAAAGCCAGGCGCAGTGGCTCATGCCTGTAATCCCAGCAGTTTGGGAAGCCGAGGCGGGCGGGTTGCTTGAGGAGTTCAAGAAAAATAAAAACTTAAAGTCTCATCATTGTCTATGGATACAGATGTTTGAGTTATGTCCAAAGGTGGCTACTAATTCTAATTGCATTCAGAGGAGAAAATAATTGACAGTAACCATAAAAACTATTAATATATTTAAAGCATTCTTTTAGGTATTTACCTGGTAGTAATGCACATATATGTTCACTACAAGATAGGCAAGAGAGTTACCCACAGCACCACTCATAAAAGCCAAAAACTGCTGGAAACCAAACAAAGGCCATCAACAGTAGAAAGGATAAACCATGGTAATCATGCAATGGAATATTATTCGGCTGTGACAATCATCCAACTATAACCACATGCAACGATATGGAGGAAATTCACAAACAATACTGAGCAGAAGTCAGGTAGCCTGTCTGGTACCATATATAGGAAATTTAAGAACAGGTACAACATGTGGCATTTGAGGCAGAACAGTAGTCACCCTTGTGGGGCAGTGAGTGAAAGGAGGCAAGAGGAGGGCTTCTAAAGGCTGCTTGTGTTGGATTCTTGATCTGGGGGCTGGTGACAGGGGTATGCACAGTTTGTGAAAATTCATTGAGCTATACATTTGTAATGTATATAATTTTGTACTTCAATAAAAGTTTAATTTAAAAAATATATGTAGACACATTGGATCCACTTTTATGGATGAGTCAAAGAGAGCAACACTCAGGCTGAGGCAGAAGGATCGCTTGAGCCCAGGAGTTCAAGACCAGCCTGGGCAATATAGGGAGACCCCATCTCAAAAAAGAAGAAGAAGAAAGAAGAAGGAAGAAGAAGAAGAACCCTCTAAATATGTCCATGAAATACTACTTGACACACTTGCCTGCTTTCATAAGGATGGTTGCTAGAAATGATGAATCGTGATGAACAGGTGATCAATATCACAAGCATGAGTAATGGCGCCCAGCTCTTGACTCATGTATGAACTGTGAATACAATAAGCATTTGGCCCAGTTTAAAAAAAAAAAAATCCTACTGGGTCAAGGGTGATGGTTTCTCCAAATACCCCAAAAACGTGGTATATTTCTGTCAAGCGAATCATCTGCTGACAAAATCATTAGTCGTGTTCATTTGTACAGATTTTTTCCTGGAAGCTTTAAAATCCACTACAAGAGCTTTCCCCAAAATCACAACTAATCTTCAAATAATACCTCAAAGGGAAACCACTTCAGTATACATCTTCCCAATCTTCCTCACTCTCTCCCCATATATTCAAGTCATGAATTTTAGACCAGTACAAAGCACTAAACATTTTTTGGTGCCCTTTTCTCAGATTTCAATAACACACACAGCTTATCACTTGTGTTATACCAGAGCTAACGTTGAAATGGGCATAGGAAATACTATTAACAAAGGCAGAGAAGAATGCCACTTCCTTTGCTATCCCCTTCTTCCCACCTAAAAATCCATGTAATCCTCCCAAATGAAGTGTTTCAAAAATTTACACGTCAGAATCCCAAGATAAAACACGTCAATTTTGTGGAATCTGAGAACCAGTCTTGTAGTTAGGAGGGCCAGGAAAGTCCCACACTGAAAAATGTGACACTAATGATCCCTGGAATTCTATCACTGTTTTTTTCTTGGTAAAATGTAATTCCCCTTTGTCTAGAAACCCTAATAATCAGGATCCTAACACAGAAATATGAATCTCTTTATCAGATGACTGTCTTCACTGGAAACTTCTAGACTAGCCCCAGACACAAGAATGTACTCTTGGGGAAAGACAACAAGAGGACATTTAGTGAGTGTCTTCCATGTGCTGAGAATCATGCATGAAGGATTAAATGTATCATTTATTCATCAAATATTTATTAAACACCAAAATTGAATACTACATGCCAAATACTATTCTAGGCACTGGGGGTAAAGATGTGGACCCTGCTCACATTCTAGTGTGAGGAGGGTGGAAGGAGGAGAAGAGAACAATAAATGTACAAATCAACAAGGAAATTAACAGAAAATAAATACAGCATTGAGAATTAGAGTAAGGTGAGATGATATAGAAGGTAACCTGGTGGCTATTTTGGATCAGGTCATCAAAGAGGAGATATTTAAACTGAGATCTGAATGATGAGGAACCAGAAATAAGAAGATGAAGGAGGGACCAGACACGGTGGCTCACGCCTGTAATCCCAGCACTTTGGGAGGCCGAGGCGGGTGGATCACCTGAGGCCAGGAGTTTGAGACCAGCCTGGCCAACACGGCAAAACCCTGCCATCTCTACTAAAAATACAAAAATTAGCTGGGTGTTGTTGAATGCACCTATAATCCCAGCTACTCAGGAGGCTGAGGCACAAGAATCACTTGAACCCGGGAGGCGGGGGTTGCAGTGAGCCAAGATTGCGCCACTACACTCCAACCTGGGTGACAGGGCGAGACTCTATCTCAAAAAAAAAAACAAACCAGAAGATGAAGGAGAGGACAGAAAGAACATTCCAGGCAGAACTGTTAGTATAAAAGACTAAAATGAGGTTAATGTGCTGGAAGAATCAATGAAGAAGCCCAGTCAGCAACAGATATAGAACAGGGGCAGGGACCAGAACATGGCAGACTTCCATAGTCCAGTAGGGAATGACACAATCCAACTAATGCTTCTAAGAAGATACTCTAGCTGCCATGTGGATATCGGATTCTAGGAGGCCACTACAATCATCCAAGAAAGAGATGGAGAAGGACTGAAATATAGTGGAATAGTAGGAGTAGAGAGAAGTGGGAAGACTTGGGATACAGTTTAGAAGCCAAATTGACAAGATTTGTTGATGGGTTGGATGTGGGGCATGAAACTTGTAGGTGTGGAGCTTGAACGATGGAGTGAATGATGATGTCATGGACTGAGATGGATTTCACAGGGAGAGAATCAGGTTTTGCATGAAGGTGACAGGGAATCAGGATTTTGCTTTGGAAAATATTGAGTTTGAGATGCCTCTTAGAGATTCACGCAAATTATTAAGTCTTAAGTGTAGGAAAGGTCACAACTGGAGGTACCAGCATCTAGATGGAATGGAAAGCCATAGGAATGAATGGGCTCATCCCAGGAGAGTAGGTAGAAAGAGAACAGTTCCCAGTGCCTTGGAGGGGCATCAACCTTCGTAGGTAGAACGGAGGATGAGGAGACTTAGAATGAGCTACCAGCAAGACAGGAAAACCAAGAGAGCGTAGGATACTGGAGGCCACAAGAAGAAAGTGGTCAAAGAAGGAGGGAATGACTATCAAATGCTGCCGCCAAGTAAAACATGTAAGTAAAGAAGTGATGGCTGTATTTGCCAATGTGGATTCACTGAGGACTGACAATGTGGAGTGATAAAATATGAGCATTCTTTTAAGAAGATCCTCTGAGAAGGAGTGACTAGAAATGGGGGTGGGGAATGAGTGGAGGGGAATATGGAATTGATGAAGATATTAGACATTAGAGCAGGATCGTAAGCTGATGGGAATGATCTAGAACAGGGAGAGAGGAGTTCATTAGGCAGAAAAGAGAGAAGGAAACAATACATAATTAAGTCCTTTACAATTTGTGCACTAAAATAATTAAGTATAGTAATGAATTGTAGGCCTATTTTGAAAATATGAATTCATTATTTCATACCAAAAATAAATAGATGAATCAATCAATAAATAGTGGAGAAGGAAGGGCTCTGGACCAAATGTGGAGGGAATACTAGAGTCGAAAATTATTATTTTCAACCATATTAAAGACTAGATCATACAAAAACCATCACTGGATGCTAAATCTAAAGGGAATTATTATTATCATTATTATTATTATTATTTTCAGACAGAGTCTTCCTCTGTCACCCAGGCTGGAGTGCAGTGGTCCGATAATGGTTCATTGCAACCTCCATCTCCTGGGTTCAAGTGATCCTAATACCTCAGCCTCCCAAGTAGCTGGGACCACTGGCACATACCACCATGCCTGGCTAATTTTTAAATTTTCTTTGTAGAGACGGGGTCTTACTATGTTGCCCAGGCTGGTCTGGAACTCCTGGGCTCAACTGATCCTCCGCGTAAACCTCCCAAAGTACTGGGATTACGGCGTGAGCCACCACACCTGGCCCTAGAGGGAAATTTTGAGCAGGATATTTGTGTCTTCCCACAGACTGTGGATTTGGAAAGAAAAACCAATAACTACACAGCGGAGAAATTAGACAATGCCTTGGCCAAGTGATCAAAATTAACATCACCAATGAGGAAGAGATGGACATTATGAGCCTCCAAAATAAGATACCCTGAGAAGGACATAATGTCATCCATGCAGTGTTCAGGCTAAAAATACATAACCTGAGTCCAATCACAAGAGACATCAGACTAACCAGACATGATTAACGTTCTATTAAAAAAAAAAAAAAAAAGGCCGGGTACAGTGGCTCACACCTGTAATCCCAGCACTCAGCACTTTGGGAGGCTAAGGCAGGTGGATCACGAGGTCAAGAGATCGAGACCACCCTGGCCAACATGGTGAAACCCCGTCTCTACTAAAAATACAAAAATTAGCTGGGCATGGTGGCTCGTGCCTGTAATCCCAGCCACTTGGGAGGCTGAGGGAGAAGAATCTCTTGAACCCGGGAGGTGGAGGTTGCAGTGAGCCGAGATCGCGCCACTGCACTCCAGCCTGGTGACAGAGCGAGACTCTGTCTCAAAAAAAAAAAAAAAAAGGAGACGGCATAGTCTATATTCAACACAAATATCAATGTTACAAAGGACAAAGAAAGGCAATAGAAGTGTTCCAGACTAAAAGAGACTAAGAGACATGACAACTAGATGCAACAACCCTAAACCTGCCAGTGTGGTGCCTCACGCCTGTAATCTCAGCACTTTGAGAGGCTGAGGCGGGCAGATCACCTGAGGTCAGGAGTTTGAGACCAGCCTGGCCAACGTGGCAAAACCCCATGTCTACTAAAAATACAAAAATTAGCTGGGAGTGGTGGTACACGCCTGTAATCCCAGATACTCGGGAGGCTGAGGCAGGAGAATCACTTGAACCTGGGAGGCAGAGGTTGCAGTGAGCTGAGATTGTGCCACTGCACTCCAGCCTATCTCAATCAATCAATCAATCAATCAATCAATCAATGCAACAACCCTAAACTGGATCCTGTACTAGAAGGAAAAAAATGCTGTAAAGGATGTTATCAGGTCTATTGTCAAAACTGGAATACAAATGGCAGATTAGATAACAGTACCTTATCAAAATATTTACTGAGATTGATAACAGTGCTGTGATTATTTGAGAGAATATTCTTATACTTACGAAATCCCTACTGAAGGATTTAGGAGTTAAAGTTCTTGCTGCATGAAATTTATCCTCAAATGGTTCAGGAAAATTCTAGGTACGCAAGCAAGAGTGTAAATGATAAAGCAAACAGGATAAAATGCTAACAATAGAGGAATCTGGATTAAGGGCATAGGGGTGTTCTTTGTACTTTTTTAAAAAAATGTTCAACTTATTTGTAAAGTTTAAAATTATTTCTAAATAAAAAGTTAAGGCCGGGTGCGGTGGCTCACGCCTGTAATCCCAGCACTTTGGGAGACTGAGGCAGGTGGATCACCGGAGGCCAGGAGTTCGAGACCAACCTGGCCAGCACGGCGAAACCCCATCTCTACTGAAAATACAAAGAAAAATAGCCAGGTGTGGTGATGGGCACCTGTGGTTCCAGCTACTCAGGAGGCTGAGGCAGGAGAATCACTTGAACCCGGGAGGCAGAGGTTGCAGTGAGCCGAGATTGCACCACTGCACTCCAGCCTGGGTGACAGGGCAAGAATCTGTCTCAAAAAAAAAAAAAAAAAAAAAGCAAAAAAAAAAGTCCCTGAGAAGACAAAGAGGATGAGGGACCCAGAGCCCAGAAAAGAAGCCAGTTTTTGATCCATTACGGACATTTCAGTCACAGTTTCACAGTGGCACTGGGGAATTGTACAAATATGGGCCTGTTGGGGGTCCAGGTAGTGGGATATGAGGAGGCTCCTGTTGAATGAACCAGAATCAGCAACTGATCTAGGAGGGGCAGAGGAAATAAAAGGTGTCAAACAGCTGTTTTGGAGAATGGAAAAACAAACCCACTAGGCAAGCATGGTAGGACTGCAGGCCATGTTGGAGGTCCATTTGAGGTTTATTAAGGTCAGGAACAAGACCTGGACATCGGTATTGATTTATCAAGCTCCCCCAGTGATTCCAATAGGCAGCGGGCTTTCAGAACCACTGTGCCACGGCAGGGTTTCTCAACCTTGGCACTATTAATGCTTGGGCCGGATCACTGTTTGTTGGGGTGAGATGGCTGTGCTGTGCACTGTAGGATGTTTAGCAGCATCCCTGACCTCTCCCCACTAGACGCCAGTAGCACCTCCAAACCCTGCCAGTCATGACAACTAAAAATGTCTCTTGACATTGTCAAATGTCCCCTGGGAGGCAAAATCACCTCCAGTTGAGAACCACTATGCTAAGCCATAAACATGACAGGCTTACAAAGGTCAGGAATTGTGCACACTCCTTGCTCTAGCTAGGAGCTTGTGATGAAGAACACAGGCTCTGAAATCAGATGGTCTGTATTCAAACCCTGGACCCACTGCTTACCTTCTGTATGACCTTAGACAAGTAACTTAACTTCTCTGTACCTCAGTTTCCTCATCTGTAAAATGATGAGAATTGTACCTGCTTCCAGAGGTTGGGAGGATTAAATGAGTTAACAGATGTAAAGCAATAAGAATAGTAACTGCTCAGTAAATATTAGCTATCATTATTATTATGAGAGTGTCAGAAATATAGTGGATACCAGGTGAGTGTGTATTGGTTAATGAACTGCTTACATTAAAATACTCCATGCTTAACCTAAAGAAATGTCCACACTAACATTGGAACAGAAAGGCAGGGCACATTACACTTCTCTTAGGACAAGTGTCAGATTTTATCTATATTCTAGGCTCATTCATTTGGTCATTTGACACGTGGATAAAGCACCTACTACGTCCCACTGTTCTAAGTCCTGACAACACAATGATGAGCAAAATACACAAAGTCCCTGCCTTCCTGGAGCTTATATTCCAGCAAGGAAAAGAAGACGCAGCATCAGTAAACGAATAACTAAATAACATAATTGCAGGTAACAGTGATACAAAGAAAACAGAAGTGGGATAAGGGAATGGACACTTCCTGTGGTAAGTGGGGAGTACGGTTTTAGAATGAGGGTTAGAGAAGACCCAAATGAAACAAAGAAACTATCTGGTGAAATGGTGTTCTGGGCAGGTAGCACGGCAAACGCTTGGCCTGGGTGAGGAACACAAGCACGGAGGAGGCTGTGTTTGGAGAAGTCGAGAATAGGGGGTAAAGGAGGTACCAGTGAGGCCCTAGGGATTGATTGTAAGTATGGTAGGAGGCGGCGCGGTGGCTCCCGCCTATAATCCCAGCACTTTGGGAGGTCGAGGCAGGAGGATCACTTGAAGCTAGGAGTTCAACAGACTGGCCAACATGGTGAAACCCTATCCCTACTAAAAATACAAAAATTAGCCAGGTGTGGTTGCATGAGCCCAGGAGTTTGCGGCTGCAGTGAGCTATGATCACACCACTGCACTCCAGCCTAGGCTACAGACTGAGACCCCATCTCGTCTAAGAAAAAAAAAAAGTGCAGGCCGGGTGCAGTGGCTCATGCCTGTAGTCTCAGCACTTTGGGAGGCTGAGGCAGGAAGCCTGCTTGAATCCAGGAGTTCGAGACCAGCCTGGGCAACACAGGGAGACCTCGTCACTACAAAAATTTTTTTTAAATTAGCCAGGCATGGTGGCACAAGCCTGTAGTGCCTCCAGCTGCTCAGGAGGCTGAGGTGAGAGGATCGCTTAAGCCCGGAAGGTTGAGGCTGCAGTGAGCCATGATCATGACACTGCACTCCAGTCTGGGCACAAAACGAGATCCTGTCTCAAGAGAAAAAAAAGTCCGGGCGCGGTGGCTCATGCCTGTAATCCCAGCACTTTAGGAGGCCGAGGTGGGTGGATCAACTGAGGTCAAGAGTTCGAGACCAGCCTGATCAATATGGTGAAACCCCGACTCTACTAAAAATATAAAAATTAGCCAGGCATGGAGGCATGAAACTGTAGTCCCAGCTACTAGGGAGGTGAGGCAGGAGAATTTCTTGAACCTGTGAGACAGAGGTTACAGTGAGCCAAGATCGCACCACTGCACTCCAGCCTGAGCAACAGAGCGAGATTCCGTCTCGAGTCGGGGTTTCACCATATTGAGGTGTGGGAGGAAAGAGGTCATTAGGGGAGTTTGAGTCATGGACTTATAAGACTGCACGTATTGGCTATTCTGTGGGGTCAAAAGTAGACACTGAAAGACTGGTTTAGAGGCTACACAGTAATTCAAGAGAGAAATGGGTAGTTACAATGATCTCAGAGCATAATAAATGAACTTACTTTGCATCATAGCAGGATCTGATATAAAGTGAATCTGTTCTGGACACAATCCAGCAGTTTGGGGGCTTAGAAACTAAATGAGCAGTTTTACAAAACAATGTTTTTCAAACTATGGGTCAAAAAATCAAATGAAAGGGTGGTCAAATCAATTTGGAAAATCATGATCATCAGTTTAAAATGAAATAGAACAGATGAAAGATAATTGAAAATATCAATACATTGCACACAGGAAAAAGACAAAGACTTTGTGAGAGTTTGTTTCCATTACATACAAGTATGTTTGGACTGAGTTGAAATATAAAATGTGGCCAGGTGCGGTGGCTCACGCCTGTAATCCCAGCACTTTGGGAGGCCGAGGCGGGTGGATCACGAGGTCAGGAGTTCAAGACCAACCTGGCTAAGATGGTGAAACCTCATCTCTACTAAAAATACAAAAAAAAAAATTAGTCGGGTGTGGTGGTGGGCACCTGCAATCTCAGCTACTCGGGAGGCTGAGGCAGAGAGTTGCTTGAACCTGGGAGGCAGAGGCTGCAGTGAGCCGAGATTGCACCACTGCACTCTTGCCTGGGCAACAGAGTGAGACTCTGTCTCAAAAAAAATAAAAAAAATGAAAAAAAAGACAGAAAAAAAAGAAATATGAAATGTACTTATTGTGAATGGTGGGCAAAAAAAGTCTGAACACTAGAAAAAGCTACCTTGTTTATACATGAGTAGGTTATAAACTGTCTCTTGATTCTCTTTCTTCCTCAGTACACCCAGCATTCCCCCAAATAAGAACATTATTTAAAAAACCTCCAAAGGTAGGTTCTTCATCATCTAAATAAAATGAATTGCCAGGCGCAGTGGCTCATGCCTGTAATCTCAGCACTTTGGGAGGCCGAGGCGGGTAGATCACTTGAGGTCAGGAGTTCGAGACCAGCCTGGCCAACACGGCAAAACCCCGTCTCTACTAAAAATACAAAAATTAGCCAGGTGTGGTGGTGCACAGCTGTAGTCCCAGCTACTCAGGAGGCTGAGGCAGGAGAATCACCTGAACCCAGGAGGCGGAGGCTGCAGTGAGCCGAGATTACTACCACTGCTCTCCAGCCTAGGTGACAGAGCGGGACTCTATCTAAATAAAATAAAATAAAATGAATTGACTTAATGCTACACTAACTTCTCCTCCAGTGAGATCAAAATATGAACTTCCAAAGTCAAGAAGCGAACTAACTGATCCTAAACCTCTTAGACTTTCAATAGGGAAAAAAAAAAAAAAAGAATTCCAGGCAGAACAAGAAATTTTAAAATTAAACTTTAGACTTTTAGCAAGCTAACAATGGAAAAGAAACCTCCTGAGGATAATTAAGGTAGCTACCAGAACCCTATGGCAAGCACAATAGTTAATGGTAAAATAGTAGCAACTACTACTCAACATTATCCTACAGGGAAGCCTAGCCACTAAAGCAAGAAAATAAAATGAGGTAAAAATATTGGAGGGAAAATTCCCTATATTATTGCCATTTGCAATTTGACTGTGTACTTTGAAAATCCAAGAAAATCAACTGAAAAACTATTAGAACTAAGAAAAGTTCAGTAAAATGGCTTGAATGTAAGATAAAGGTACAAAAAACAATTAATAGCCTTCCTACTCACTACCATAGAAAATGAAGTGGGAAAAAAGGATACAATTTCTTTTTGTTTTTCTTTTTCTTTTTTGAGAGAGTTTCGCTCTTATTGCCCAGGGTGAAGTGCAGTTGCCCAATCATAGCTCACTGCAGCCTCAAACTCCCCAGCTCAAGAGATCCGTCTGCCTCAGCCTCCTGAGTAGCTAGGACTACAGGTGCATGCTACCATGCCCAGATAATTTTTAAATTTTTGTGTAGGGACGGGAATGTTGCTATGTTGCCCAGGCTGTTCTTGAACTCCTGGCCTCAAGCGATCCTCCCACCTTAGCCTCCTGAGTAGCTGGGAATACAGGCACGAGCCATTGTGCCCGGCTATCAGTTTTGATAAAGCTCACATACAACATAGCCATCTTCTACGTGTTTACCTGAGTGAAATGAAAGTTTACATTCATCCAAAAAGCCATATGTGAATATTTATATTGGCTTTATTCATAATCATCAATAGTTGGTAAGTGGATAAACAAACTTTGGGATACTGCTCAGCAACAATAAGGAATGAAGTATTGATCCGTGCAACATAGATAAACCTCAAATGCATTATGCTAGGTGAAAGAAGCCAGGCTCAGAAGCCTACAGAGTACATAAGTTCTTTTACAGGACATTCTGAAAAGAACAAAATTATAGGGACAGCAAACAAATCAGTGGTTGCCAGGGGCTGAGAGTTGGGGGAGGCTGACTACAAAGAGTCAACAGGGAATTCCTTGGAGTGGTAGAATTCTTCTACATCCTGATACGGTGGTGGTTACATGACTATATACATTTATCAAAACTTCTAGAACTGTACACTGAAAAGAGTGAATTTTACTGTAATAAGTTACACTTCAATTTGAAAAACATGGAGTAGACTGAAGAATTCATTAAATCGATTTGTAAAACGGGACAGTGCTTACAATTTATTTGATTGCGGGAATTTATTTTATGATAGCTTTCCCCAAACGTTAGCCCGTTTCTTAAGTTCCATCACCTACCACCTCACACCATGATCCCAAAATAAGTTCCATGCGGATTAAATACCTACACATTTTTGAAACCATAAACATTTTAAAAGAACTTTTTTCTTCCTATCTTGTGGTCAGGAAAACCTTTCTCAGTGAAGCATAAAAACTAGCTCCCAGGTTTTGACTAAAGTCAGAATCCCTCCTTTCTATCTTTTGAACCATGGACATTACAGAAACACCTCCCTCTCCCTCCTTTTGTTAATTTAATAGCACTCTTCCCAGTTTGGATGGTGTATTTGAAAGCGACTTGGCACGCTCAGGCAGAAAAGTGGAAAAATGTGTTTTTCAGTTTCATCTGAGCCGTCAAAGCACCAAGAACATATGTCGTGATGTCCTCCTCTGAGTCCCCACAACGATCACATCAGCCATGGAAAATCAGCTTCTTTGCTGGCTCTTCCTTGCACCTGAGCAAACTCACTTTGCCATTTCTGGAAGGCTGTTCATGGTACCAAAAACACAGCAGCTTTCCTTTCCCTGCCAAACCCGCCAATGAAATGCCACTTCTCTGACTTTTTCTCCCTCTGCTGAACAAAATCATATCCATAGTCAGAGTACAATCTTTTTCTTTTCTGTATTTCCAACATTTCTTTTTTCTAGAAAAATACACACACCTGGAATCTGTGTTTTTTTGGCAAGATTTCTTCACAGACAAAATACTGATGCTGGCCCTCCCTTTCTTCAGTGTTTTTCAGTAGCTAAATATGCTCTATCCTCCTTATAATGAAAGTCACCTTGCAGGGTTGTGGGAGTGATAAAAGCAGAAGGGAATCCGATCTGGGCTGGCATCACGCTGAGGCCCTGTAAAACAATACTCCTGAACAGCTACAAAATTTGGCCACTTTTTGTTTTCCAGCTTTGCATTTGAGCTGTGAAAGCTGCCAAACCAAGCAATGTCCAGCTCATCTTAGATCTTAACTAAGCAAAATTTTATGAGATGCTAAATAGAGACTCCCCAATCCTTTGGAAATAACACACAACTTGTCAGTAAACTTACAAAGTTATTTCAATATCAAACTTAATTGTATTGTCTATCAATAATTAAGCTCCTAATAAATTGTTAACTATTGATATTAATAAAGCAATAAATTTTGTCACACCATGCATGCCTGGGTATGCTCTTAGACTTATCTCTTCAGATAGCCAAAGAGGAGTTGAAAAAGATTGGAGATAACTGCAACATCTAGCTAGTCTTCCCTTAATAAACCTCTACTCTCCATCACCCACCATCTCGAACCCTGATCAAAAAATGGGTTCTCTTTCCACGTATGGTGACTATTAGGATCAGCTACATAATTTGTGGGACCCAGTGCAAAACAAAAAGGAGAGGCCCCTTGTTCAAAAATTAAGAATTTCGGCATTAAACCAAGTGCAGGATGCATGTCCATGAAGCCAGCCCTGCTATCAGATCGTGTATTTGGCTAGAAAGTTGGTAAGAAAAGTAAAACATTTCGCTATTAAATGAGTAGTGAAGGAAATCAAAACATTTTACCCCAAAATATATTTCTTTGACATATTTTGAAATGGTTGTTTAGAAAGCCAGCCAGTAGAGCTAATGCAAAGCTGTCCTTGGTGCGGGAGATTTGCATTTGTAGAGAATCTGCACAGACGTGGGCAGGCTTTATCCAGGTCCTCCCTTGTCCAGATCTAAGAGAAACTAACTGAGGATCTGACCCCTTTAAAGGTCTGAAAGAAACATTTACTGTCTATTCTCTCCGAGGGCTGCCACCTGTGAGGTTTCATTGACATCTTCAGACCATTTTTGCTGGCCAGGCCTCCTCTTCTCCCCCTCTCACAACCTCTTTTACCACCATTACCTGTTTGGGGCCATGCGGTGAGCCCCCTTTCTTTCTGTAACCTCAAGATAATCTACAAGCTTCTGTACCCCACTGGGGGGCTGGGGGTAATCACTCTATTATTTTCTCCCCGTGGACACATTAATAGATTCGCATGCCTTTTCTCCAATCAATCTGCCTCTGTCAGTTAATTTTTCAAGCGAACCTTCAGGGGGCGAAGGGAACGTTTCCCTTGGCCTTTATAGTAGCAAGTGTTTTTGTGTGCGTTTGGGGGTAGAGGTGGCAAAGAGGTATTAAAGCTATATATATTGTAAAGTCTTAGGACCTCGTCTCCCGATCTCCCACTTCTCCTAAGGTTTTCAGCCTGTTGGCAAAAAGTACTTTCCGTAGGGCCTGCCGGATAAAGTGTGGTCCATGGAACAGCATCAGCAGCCTCTGGGAGCTTCTTAGAAATTCGGACGCTCGGCCCCCACCCCAGACCTGCGGGATCAGAATCTCATTTTAACGGGATCCCTGGGGGATTATCGTGCACAGTACAGACTGTCACTGTCGAAGCAGCCACGGAAAACCTGTCCCCTGCTTCCTCTGGCTCTCAGGAGGTCAGCTCTCTCCTTCCCCCTCACTTTTTATCGGGTTCCGGAGCCTCGAAACTCGAGTCCCTGCCGAAATGCGCTCACTCCGAGACCACGAGACCCCTCCTTCCCCGGCGTGCTCACCCTCTGGCTCCGGGCCGCCGCTCCGTCCCTCGGCGCCCGGGGCCACCTGTTCGGGGCCGCGCCGAGTGGTGCCGCCCCAAGCCGTCCGGGGCCCGGGCGCGTTCGCGCTCCGCCAGCACCGCCGCAGCCCGGCCAGGCGCGCGGAGCCGGGCTCCCGGGAGTTGGCGTCTAGCACACCACCCGCGCGAGTCAGGCTCGTGGCTCAGTTTCCCGCGGGTTGGGGAGAGTCCGGCTCCGTCCGAAGGTTTTGGAGACGCGCGTCTCCCCTTGGAGCCCCCTTTCCCACGGCGCGCGGGCTCCCCCCGTCGGGGAACCAGTCCCGGGGCTGGGAGCTACGCCTCCGCCTTTCAGGACGGTCCCGGGCCCCGGCTAGGAACCGCAGCCGGGCGGAAGGCGCGTTCGTCCCGCCGGCCCGCCGCCCTCCGGGGCTAGACGCTGCGCCCGAGCCTCCAGCGCCCGTGGCCGGCTGTGCGAGTCTGAGCCTCAGGACCCCAAGGGGCCAGACCCGTCCCGGCGCCGAGCGCTTACCTGCCGCTCGCGTCCTCGGGGCTGGCTGCTGGCGCCGTCCGGCCCGCCTTTTCCCCTCTCCGGGGCTGCGGCCCTCCTCCCCCCGCCCGCGGCCTGGGCACCGCCCCCGCCGCTCCCGGCCCGCTCCGCCGCCAGCTCTCCAGCTGCCCAGAGCGGCGTGGCGCGTCCGGCGCTCGGCGGCGAGGCTGGGCGCGGAGGTGGGGAGCGGGCGGGGCGCGGAGGGAGGAGGGGGAGCGGGCAGCGCGGCCGGCCGAAGCCCGGCTGGGAGCTCGGGGCCGGGGAGAAGCGGGGCCGGCGAGCTCGGCCGCCCACCCCACCGCAGCCGGGGGCCCCGCGGCGCTCCTGGGCTCCAGGCACTGCGGGACCCTCGGATGCCCGGCGTCCAGCCCAGCGCGCTCCTCCTTGGGGACCCCAACGGACCCCAACCTCCAGACTCAGCGGCTCACCTTTAGGGCTCGCCCCGGTACCCATATGCCCGTTTCAGTGTTGCACGCTGTGATGGGTGGGAGCCCCGAGGGCGCACTTCTGCCAAGATATTCCTGAATCCGGACATCAGATGTGAGACCACTTGAGAGGGGGATTTGGAGACAGCACTAAATGAGAAATGTCCCAGTAAAGGATTCAGCTCGATGGTTTCCTGGTGAAGGACTGGAAATAACACCGCGTTCCTAGAAACCGGGATCTCGGGCGCTCTGCCTGCTGGGGGTCGAGGTGGAGGGGGTATATAAAGTGAGTTGTCCCTGGTCCCCTCTACCTTTCTGTCTCAGCATCTCTCCTGCATGGTCATAGAATAAAAACTAGATCTGGATAGGACTTACAGATCCCCTAAGCAATTTGTCAAAGTACCCTATTTTACAGATGGGAAAATGGAGGCTCAGTTCTACAATACGAATTAGTTGTAGAGACCAGGGAAAAAATAAGCGCTCTGAATTCCCTCTCCCGCTCATTTTACTGCCCCTCTCCCCCGCCGCCTTTATAGTCGAATAACACCTGTATTTGCAAAATGCTTTATCGTTTTAAAAGCATCGTTCTCTTTCGTTAAACCTGCAGGAGAATATGCCATTTTTTCTTTACAACTAGAACAAAATTCTGGATTCTGAATTGCATTCACAGCCCTGGAGACGCGATGGTTACCAAGTGCAGATCTTTAAGGCACATCCCGGCTGACTCTGCCATTTTAGACACATGATGGGCGAGATGTATATTCTGCTTTGCAGGAGGGGTTGAATTTGTTTTGCAAACACCAGTTTATTAACACTCACAATATTCTAACTGAATAAATGAATGGACAGTGTTTTCAGAGAGACTTTTAACTGGTTGGATTAAGGGAGAGTAGAGTCAGGAAGCTCATCCAGGTTACATAAATTAAAAGTTTTGATGAAGGGGAAAATGGTGTATTTAATAAACACACCCAGTATTACTCCAACGGGTTAAATTGGTTCCGTTTGAATGAACTGAACACGTGTTTTTAGCTTACATATAATTTTTGCATATTAACTTCTTTATTTTTGCTTTACGTAGACCTCATACCTAAAGAATTTTCATACACCGCTAGTGGGAGTGTAAATTTCTACAAGCATTTTGGAAAACTCCTTGGCAGAATCTATTAAAGCTGAGAGTACAACTACCCTCTGACCAGCAATTCCCCTTCTGGATGTACACACAACCTCAATCAGTGTGTATGTTTACCAAAGGATATGAACTAGAATATCATACCAGTATATTTGCAATAGCCCAGATTGGAAATGACCCAGATGCCCACCAACAGAATGGATCGCAGGCATTGTGATGGTATAGTCACAAAGCGGAATCCCAGACAGCAATGAGACTGCATGAACCACTGCTATGCTTAATATAGATGAACCTTGGAAACAATGTTGAGTGAAGAAGTCAGGCACAATAACACAGACACTACATGATTCTGCTTCTGTAAAGGATAAAACAGGCAAAACTAACCTATGCTGTTAGAAGTTAGGATAGCAGTCACTGGAGAGTAAGAAGGGCTTACGGGTAATGTCTGGCTTCTTGATCTGGGTACAGTTTAAACGGATCTATGAGCACTTTTGTGTATGTATGTCTCAGGTCAATAACAAGTTAATATATGTCTATCTCATATTAACAGTTGCTTGAATTTCTAAAGTTAAGAGTGATACCAGAGTAAGTATGCTTTTCCTTTAAACAAACTTGCTGTTTAAGAAAGGACTTTAAGGCTCTTTGGGAGGCTGGGGTGAGGGGATTGCTTGAGCCCCGGAGTTCAAGACCAGCCTGAGCAACATAGTGAGACTCCATCTCTGTAAAAGTAAAAAGTAAAAAAATCAGCCAGGCATGGCGGTGCATGCCTATAGCCCCAGCTGTTGATTATTATGAATAAAGGCAATATAAATATTCGCATACAGCTTTCTGTGTGAATATAAACTTCTATTTCACTTAGGTAAATACCTAGAAGTAAGAGTGCTATGTCGTATGGTAAGTTTAGCTTTATCAAAAACTGGTAGCCAGACACAGTGGCTTGCCCCTGTAATCCCAGCTACTGAGGAGGCTGAGGTGGGAGGATGTTTTGAGCCCAGAAGTTGGAGGCTACCATGAGCTATGATCATGCCCCTGTACTCCAGCCTGGGTGACAGAGTGAGAGCCTGTCTCTAAAAAAAAAAAAAAAAAAAAAAAAAGAAAGAAAAGAAAAGAAAAATGTCTAAAAAACGTAAATAAGACAGTTCTTAAAAATTCATATTTTGCTGCACTTTCAGCCAAAGTTTCATTCTTCTTGACACACACTGTCAGATTCACATGACTCTGACATCAGGGCCTATGGAAGAGGAAAGAGGTTGGGATTAAGGAGGGAACCCCAGCCCTCCAGCCACAGGTTTTTCTGCCTTTTCTGAGAGAGGGAGCCCTAGTCACATGCCTTCTACACGGGTACTATCTGGAGATATGAAGGAAGGCCATGGCTGCTCGGGATTTGCAGGTAAATATTTATCCAAAGCCTGTGGGCTGATGTCCCAGCAACTGAAGAGTGGGTGGCTTTGGCTGTAGTCCCACAGGGTCTTTGAGCCAGTGATGGAGCTTGATCAGCAGACATCAGTCAGGCAGCAAATATGGCAGAGACTGAATAGAGAAGGCAAAAGTTCTTGTCACCTTGCCCCCTTCCCACTGGTAGGTCCCTTAATGTAGGCTCTTGGCAAAGGGACGTGGCAGAGGAGGACAGCTCACCAGTGCTCAGGGCACGGCTCTCCTTAGAACTTCAAATGTAATTGACCTGTGGCCAAATCGCCTACAAATAGAGCACATGATGGTCTAAAACAGATTCATTCTTTCCCAAGGGAAACAGAGCACGAAGAGAACATGGGGCTCAGGTGCAAATCAAGACAGTGGGCTGGGCTGGGCGCGGTGGCTCATGCCTGTAATCCCAGCACTTTGGGAGGCTGAGGCAAGAGGATTGCTTGAGCCCAGGAGTTTGAGACCAGCCTGGTCAACATGGTGAAACCTCGTCTATACCCAGAAAAGTACAAAAATCAGCTGGGCATGGTGGCGTTGCCTGTAGTCTCAGCTACTCAGGAGGCTGAAGTGGGAGGATCGCTTGAACCCAGGAGGTCAAGGCTGCAGTGAGCCGGGATTGCACCACTGTACTCCAGCCTGGGTGACAGAGTGAGACCCTGTCTCAAAAAAAAAAGACAGTGGGATGAGGGTTTAAGATAACAGTAACAATCGACTAATACTGCTGGATCTTTACATACTTTATACTTGATTTCACAAAATCCTCGTGGCAACCCACAGAGGACTGTACAGCTGAGGAAGCCAAGGCACATATAGGTTAAGTGCTTTTCCTAAGGTCCACGGCTAGTAAGTGGCAGAGCCAGGACTGGAATAAGTCAGAGGATGACTCTCAAGCCCCTGCTCTCTTAACACCTGGGTGTGAAAGGTGGAATGGTGTCAAAGCAAAAGCACCAGGTAGACAATCAGGAAATGAGGGGCTTGGTGTTTACCAGTGTTGCCACTAACTAATGGATATTGTCACTTAGACAGTCTGGGTCTCAGTTTCCCCACTTGTAAAATAGGTGGTGGCAAGGTCAATTGAAACTTCAGTGATAATGCCAAGGTTTGGTTTGGGGGGCTTTAGGCCCCCCATAATCCCCATCAGCACTCTCATAGCCCAAATAAAAGACATGTAAAAAAAATAGTGTATTATGCAAACAAAACAAGAAAAGTCCCCTCGCCAACATGGTCCTCACTTCCCACATACGTGTAATCAGATTACCATGCCTGAATCTCTTCTTTATAGAAAGAAATTCTAGAGCAACACTGCTCAGCAGTCTCTTCTGGCTTAAGTCATTCATTCATTCATTCAACAAACATGTATCTTATGTATATGGTATCAGTGAGGATAGCCTAGGTTATTCTGCAGTAACAAACAACCCTCAAAATCTCAGTGGTTAGTGTAAACAAAGGTGTTTTGTTTTTTTGTTTTTGTTTTGTTTTGTTTGAGATGGAGTCTCACTCCGTCACCCAGGCTGGAGTGCAGTGACATACTCTGCAACCTCTGCCTCTGGGTTCAACAATTCTCCTGCCTCAGCCTCCCAAGTAGCTGGGATTACAGGTGTGCACCACCACACCTGGCTAATTTTTGTATTTTTAGTAGAGACCGGATTTCACCCTGTTGGCCAGTCTGGTCTCAAACTCCTGACCTCAAGTGATCTGCCTACTTCGACCTCCCAAAGTGCAGGGATTACAGGCATGAGCCACCACGCCTGGCCACAAAGATTAAATTTTTTACTCACACTACATGTGCATCGTAGGTTAGAAGGGTGTGTCCACTTATTGCAGTCAATCAGGGATCCAGGATGACTGAGTAGCCACCTTCTCAAACATTGCTGCTTGCTGAGCTAGAGGGAAAAGAGAGCTCTGGACCACAAGTATTTAAATGCTGTAGCCAACTCATCAGCTGGAACTGTGCACATAGTGGCACCCAGACATAGAGGGCCAGCAAATGCAGCCCTACAAGGGCCTGCGAAGTGAAGAGTTGGAAATACTTGGTGAACAGCACCGATGACTACCACACCTACTACATGCCAGACCCAGGGCAGATGAAGATGGGCAAGATGCAGTCCCAGCCCTGTAGGCCCCCCTCACAATCAAACCAGAGAAGTCTCTGGTGATGCAATTCTACCTCCATGGTGTAGGCTTTGGTGGATCTAGGTGAGAAACCAATCACTGCCAACTTGAGTGAAGTCACTGTGTGATACAGCATTTTTTTTCTGGAACATTGTGTTAGTTGCAATGGTGGTGAACCTATTGCACAACGGATGAGGTAAATAAATCACACACTCTCTCGTGGGAGGCAAAAAGGCCCTCTCTTGGGAAAACACTGAATGAAGACAGTTGGACATGTTGTCATTCTCTTCAATGAAAGTTACAAATGGCAGTTTAATGAAAAATGAAACCAGACCTTGGCCTCAACCAAGATGAGGAAGGTGGGACCAGCCCTTTTTGAGAATGTGTTCCAACTTGGGACGAGCTGGTGGCCCTGTGCCAACACAAATAACCCAAAAATCCAGAGGAAACTAAAGGCAGCACGGTCAATCTGCACGCTGGGATTAGTTTGTGAAACTCACCACCACCCTGCCTGGCAGCGAGTGAACCCAGGGCTTGGGGGTTGGAGTAGGGAGTTGAGGGAGGAGGGCAAGCACATGTGGCTCTTTAGTAGTGAGAAGAGACAACTCTCAGGGCCAGGTCACATCCAGCTCGTCCAAATTTGAACAGCAATGGCCCTTTTTGTTTCTTGGAGGAATCCATGAACTCCTGGCCATGCGATTTTAAACCGAATCTCTTGCTTTTCCTGTCTCTGAAAGCACAGGGCACATTTCAGGAGAAAATTCTGGACAGACACATCCCTATAGCACCCTAGTTTGCCTTCTCTATCCATTTTCCCCTAGAGGAAGATACTTTGAGACTATGCAAATATCCTGTTTCTCTTCCAACCTTCTCCCACTAATTTTAGCATCCATCGGTAGATCATGCATGCAACAATTATTCCTGTGGTGTTCTAAAGGTGATTTTCGATTTCCCTCATTCCTTCTATGTGAATTCATTGGAATCCTTCTATAGGGAAGAATTCTCTCCCATTTATTCATTCAGTTACTTATTTATGTCAATATGAATTCATGGATAAGGGGTTTAGTCTTTGGGTTAGAATCCAATGTTGTTATTATTGACTCGATTGTCAGTGTCCCAGCTTCAGTCATTTGCAAGCTCTTTCGGGCTGGCTCCTGTGTCTCCATTCTTTCTTGAGCACTTTCTTACTTTCTGGCACCATAATATGCTCCAGGCTCAATTGTATATTACCCTATTGTTTTTTTCATTTCACCTAAGAATATGCCTCATCTTAAGTCCCCTTCCTTTTTTTTCCTTCTTTTAGCTTTTCTTTCTTTCTTCTTTCTTTCTTTCCTTCCTTTCTTTCTTTTCTTTCTTTCCTCTTTCTTTCTCTTCCCTCTTTCTTTCTTTTTCTTCTTTTTTGGATGGAGTCTCATTCTTTTGCCCAGGCTGGAGTGCAATGGCGTGATCTCGGCTCACTGCAATATCTGCCTCCTGGGTTCAAGTGATTCTCCTGTCTCAGCCTCTCGAGTAGCTGGGACGACAGGTGCATGCCACTACGCCTGGCTAATTTTTGTATTTTTAGTAGAGATGGGGTTTCACCATGCTGCCGAAGGCTGGTCTCAAACTCCTGACCTCAAGTGATCCGCCTGCCTCGGCCACCCAAAGTGTCGGAATTACAGGCATGAGCCACCGCGCCCAGCCCCCATTTGTATGTTTTTAACCAATTCTCCAATCAAGGACCCAGTGCATAAAGTAATCCTCTATTTTATTCGTACTAAGTTGCTTTTCTCAAGTTGTAACAGTTATGCTACCTGGATCTAGAGTTTTGGAATTTTGGGGGAAAATGCTTGTGAACTTAATTACATCCGTCATCATATTAAAATATTTTTGGTATGCCCATTGGCCTCATACTTCCTTAGTTTCATCTGTCGTTACAACATTTTTGGCTATAAAGATCAGAAACCACAAATCCACTGGTTTAAATCATAAGGAAATATATTGTTCAGGGAACAGGAAGGCCAGAGGCATAGTGCAAAGATTCTGGTTCCAGTTTGCTGTGGTCCTTTCAGCTCTGCCCTCGCCCTGGTTTTCCTCATGGTCATATGCTGGCAGTCAGTGGCAAAGAAGGCAACACAATACCTTGGCTCTGTGCATCAAGAGGGATAAGAGAAGGGGCAAGAGGGGGAGAAAAGAAAACACCTCTCCAACTGTGGAGTAAATAACTTTCCTTTCAGTCTGATTGGACCAACGTACGTCACATGACCACCTCTGGAACAATTACAGATGCCAGGGGAAGGCCAGAAATGGATTGGCTTAAGCCTGGGTTCAGGAACCAGTAATTATCAAGGGGAATGTGATTACCATGATCCATGAAGAAAGGTGGTTCTCCAATGTCAGGCTGCATCAGAATCACCAGGAGGGCTTGTTAAAATACAGATTGCTGGGCCAGCCCCATCCTCAGAGTTTCTAATTCAGTAGTCTTGGGTGATGTTTGGGAATTTACATACCTGATTGTACATTTCTTTCTTTTCTTTTTCTTTTCTTTTTTTTTTTTTTTTTTGAGATGGAGTTTCGCCTTTGTCACCCAGGCTGGAGTGCAATTGCGCCATCTCGGCTTACTGCAACCTCTGCCTCCCAGGTTCAAGCAATTCTCCTGCCTCAGCCTCCTGAGAAGCCGGGATTACAGGCATGCGCCACCAGGCCTGGCTAATTTTGTATTTTTAGTAGAGATGGGGTTTCACCACGTTGGCCAGGCTAGTCTTGAACTCCTGACCTCAGGTGATCCTCCTGCCTTGGCCTCCCAAGGTGCTGAGATTACAGGCGTGAGCCACCTCGCCTGGCCTCATTTCTAACAAATTCCCTAGTGATGCTGATGTTGTTAGTCTGGGAACTACCCTTAGAGACTAATTCTGCAGCTGGGGATGGGATCAGTGGACCCTGAGTCACATGGGCTGCATGGAGGTGGGGTGCAGGGAGGAATGGGTTCAGGGTAGACCTCTGTTATGGTCTGAATGTTTGTGTCCCACAAAAAATTTTTATGTTGAAACCTAATCATCAATGTGATAGTATTAGGGAGTGGGGCCTTTGAGAAGTGATTAGGTCATGAGGCCAGAGCCCTCATGAATGGTATTAGCGCCCTTAAAGAAGAGACCCAAGAGAACTAGCCATGTGAGGACACAGCTACAAGGTGCCATCTATAAACCAGCAGGCCCTCGCTACACACAGAGTCTGCTGACACCTTGATTTTGAATTTCCCAGCCTCCAGGACTGTGAGCGATGAGTTCTTGTTGTTTATAAGTACCCAGTCTAAGGCAATGTGTTGTATCGGCCCCAATGGACTGAGACAGCCATCCAGTGGTGTCCACTGGATTAGCACGGCGTCAAATCTCAATGTGCACATGAGCCACCTAGGAGTCTTGTTAAGATGCAGATTCTGTTTCAGTAGCTCTGAGGTGGGGCCTGCGATTCTGCATTTCTATTGAGCAATGCTGATGCTGCTGGTCCATGGACCCCACTCTGATGGGAAAGATACTCCACTGCCCTTTCCCTTCTTCAAATCCTCCTCTGCTCTCTCATCTATTGATTCTACAATGATCTGCCAATCTCGGGATGCCAGACAGCATCCTATGTCCTTCCCTCCACTGAATTCCCAAAGCCCTCACCATCTGCAGCATTCATTAAGCACGGATGACTCATGGCCTTGAATGTTGGATTTAAGTCACAGTTTTCATCTTCAACTAGAATATAAGGGCCTTGAGAGCAAGCCCTGCTGCCTCATTTTTTCCCCTAAGTCTTCATGCCTGTATCTAGGTAGACTAGATGTATTTGTCAAATAAAGTTAGGCTATGCTGCAGTAACAAACCTAAAATTCAAGGGCTTGACTCCACAAGGGTCGATTTCTCCTTACATGAAGTCTGAGGCAGGACAAGATACCTCTCTCTACCTTAAAGGTAAGGCATCAGGAACATGTACCCGGAAGATGGCTGAGGCAGGGAAGAGAAGGGTGGGAGAGGCACTGGGCTTTTAAATGCCTTGGTCCAGAAGTGACACATATCACTCCTGCTCATGATCGATTGGCCAATCCTAATCCTGTGGCCCCAATGTAACGGCAAGGGAGGCTGGGAAATGCAGGAAAGCATATGGAATATTTGATACCAACCGTGCCGTAGTAGGTATCAGTAGTTTCTTTTTTTTCTTTCTTTTTTTTTTTTTTTTTGAGACAGGGTCTTGCTCTTTTGCCCAGGCTGGAGTGCAGTGGCATGATCATGGCTCAATGCAGCCTTGACTTCCCGGGCTCAGACAATTCTCCCACCTCAGTCTCCAGAGTAGCTGAGACTACAGGCACACGCCATCATGCCCAGCTAACTTTTTGTATGTTTTGTAGAGATGGAGTTTCACCATGTTGTCCAAGCTGGTCTTGAACTCCTAACCTCAAGTGATCCACCTGCCCTCAGCCTCCCAAAGTGCTGAGATTACAGACGTGAGTCACCGTGCCTGGCCTAGTAGTTACTTCTTGATTGATAATTTGAGTCTCTTTCTCAGTGTCTTTCCTAGTTTCAATAGATCTTTCTTGAGAGTTCATGACCAAAACCACACCAGATTCCAGTAATGTCTTCCCTGACCAACCTATTTATACTTTAAACTCCTTCCCTCACTACTCCTGGCTGAATCACTGTTTCCCTGCTTAGTTTTTCTCCATAGCACTAATCACCAACTAACACACATTACTTCTTTTGTTTATTGTTTGTCTCCCAAAAAGACAAGTCAGGAGGTAAGTGCCATGAGGCAAAGTCTTATTTTTCTTTTTTCTTTCTTTTTTTTTTTTTTTTTTTTTGAGATGGAGTCTTGCTCTGTAGCCCAGGCTGGAGTGCAGTGGTGCAATCTTGGCTCACTGCAAACTTTGCCTCCTGGGTGCAAGCGATTCTCCTGCCTCAGCCTCCCTAGTAGCTGGGATTACAGGTGCTTGCCAGCACGCCCAGCTAATTTTTGTATTTTTAGTAGCGACGAGGTTTCACCATGTTGGCCAGGCTGCTGTTGAACTCCTGGCCTCAAAGGATCTGCCCGCCTCAACCTCCCGAAGTGCTGGGATTACAGGCGTGAACCACCGTGCCTGGCCTCTTTTTTTTTTTTTTTTTTTTTTTTAACTATTTTTGTGGCTATTGTGTCCCCAGTCCCTGGATCTGTGCCTAGCACATAGTTGATATTCAATCATTATTAATGAATTAATGTGTGGATCATGGATTTCTGTGAGAGGAGGTCATGCTTTTGTTTTGCTTTGTTTTTTAACCAGTGCCTTCCTGGATGACATTGGCCACGCTGGAATAGATGTAGTAGATACTGACCATCAAAAGCTTGCACTATCTAACGTTGGTGGTGCCAGCAACTTCTCTTGGTCTTTTGCTCTGCTCCTTCCTTTGCCCATCTGTACACTCCAGAGTAGGAGAAGAAGAGACTAAACAGAAAGCGTCAGAAATACTGGTGCCAAGCCCTTTCCTCTCTTAGGTTTGCCTCTGGATGGACCACGTCCCTGGGGCAGGCTGGGCAGATCATTGGAAAGCAGCCTACTAAATCGAGTTTCCAGGGCCACTCTGGGACACTGCTGCTCTCTCTGTCCACCTGAAAAAGAAAGTTCAAAACCACAAGTTACTCTCCAAGTCACCAGGTTAGGTGCCCAGTTTCCCTCTGAGGAACCGCTGCCCTGGCAAGAACAATCAAATCCCTTTCTTGCAATTGGAGAGGCGAGGCTCTTAGGAATAACTTCAGCCCCATGCCTTTTGTTTCATCCTCCTATTCCTCCACTCCACAGAGCGAAATATGATAGTAGCAGAGTTTCTGTAGCTTTTCTAAGAAATTCCTCTTTGCTGGCACATAAAAAGGACTCTCTTGGATTTCTGCCATTGGCTGTGGAGCTTTAACACATTGTTGTTGGCTCATCTGGGGAGCCAAGATGAGTAAAATATTCTCCAAACTCCTGTGGAAACACATAGCAAGTGTTTCCAACCATACTGTATTATTTGACCCAAAATATTTCCCCCCTCCTCTTTGCCAATCCATGTGTTACTTCCCTCAAAACTCCAAGTGGCCCTCCTTCCCCAAACTCAACAGCTCTTGGATTACTAAGAGGGTCTGGGGCCACACTAACTCGTTTTGTGACCTTCAGCAAGTTAAGTCCCTTTTCTGGGCCTCTAGTTTCACATCTCATGGAAAGGATGTATTAGAACAGTGTTTCTCAAACTTTAGAGCCGATCAAAATCATCTAGAGGGCTTGTTCAAACTCATTGCTGGCTCCACCTCCAGACTTCCCGATTCAGTAATTTTGGGGAGGGACCCCAGGAGTTACATCTCTAACAAGTTCCCAGACGAGGCTGACGCTGATGGTTCAGTGACCACACTTTGAGAGCCATTGTATTAGATGAACTCAGAGGTTCTTATAGCTTGTTCATTCCATGAGTCTAGGATCAGTCTGAGTCAGGGATCTTTTGGTCACAAGTGACAGAAACTTGACTCAAACTAGCTTAAGTAAGAAAGCGAATTTGGCTGGGCACCGTGGCTCACACCTGTAATCCCAACACTTTGGGAGATTGAGGAAGGAGGATCGCTTGAGGCCAAGAGCTTGAGGTCAGCCCGGGCAACATAGCAAGACTCGGTCTCTACCAAAAATAAAAAATTAGCTGGAGGGTGGAGCCAAGATGGCCGAATAGGAACAGCTCCGGTCTCCAGCTCCCAGCCCCAGCGACACAGAAGACGGATGATTTCTGCATTTCTGCTTGAGGTACCGGTTTCATCTCACTAGGGAGTGCCTAACAGTGGGTGCAGGACAGTCAGTGAAGCATACTGTGCGCGAGCCGAAGCAGGGCGAGGCATTACCTCACTCGGGAAGCGCAAGGGGTCAGGGAGCTCCCTTTCCTAGTCAAAGAAAGGGGAAACAGACGGCACCTGGAATATCGGGTCAGTCCCACCCCAATACTGTGCTTTTCCAACGGGCCTGGAAAACGGCACACTAGGAGATTGTGTCCCGCACCTGGCTCGGAGGGCCCTGTGCCCACGGAGTCTTGCTGATTGCTAGCACAGCAGTCTGAGCTCAAGCTGCAAGGCAGCAGCGAGGCTGGGGGAGGGGCGCCCGCCATTGCCCAGGCTTGCTTAGGTAAACAAAGCAGCCAGGAAGCTCGAACTGGGTGGAGCCCACCACAGCTCAAGGAGGCCTGCCTGCCTCTATAGGCTCCACCTCTGGGGGCAGGGCACAGACAAACAAAAACTCAGCAAGAACCTCCACAGACTTAAAGGTCCCTGTCTGACTGACAGCTTTGAAGAGAGTAGTGGTTCTCCCAGCACGCAGCTGGAGATCTGAGAACGGACAGACTGCCTCCTAAAGTGGGTCCCTCACCCCTGAGCAGCCTAACTGGGAGGCACCCCCCCAGTAGGGACAGACTGACACCTCATTCAACCGGGTACTCCTCTGAGACAAAACTTTCAGACGAACTATCAGACAGCTGAATTTGTGGTCTCACGAAAATCCGCTGTTCTGCAGCCACCGCTGCTGACACCCAGCCAAACAGGGTCTGGAGTGGACCTCTAGTAAACTCCAACAGACCTGCAGCTGAGGGTCCTGTCTGGTAGAAGGAAAACTAACAAACAGAAAGGACATCCACACCAAAAACCCATCTGTACATCACCATCATCAAAGACCAAAAGTAGATAAAACCACAAAGATGGGGAAAAAACAGAACAAAAAAACTGGAAACTCTAAAAAACAGAGCACCTCTCCTCCTCCAAAGGAACGCAGTTCCTCACCAGCAACGGAACAAAGCTGGATGGAGGATGACTTTGATGAGTTGAGAGAAGAAGGCTTCAGACGATCAAACTACTCTGAGCTACGAGAGGAAATTCAAAACAATAGCAAAGAAGTTAAAAACTTTGAAAAAAT
>NW_026652282.1:15883586-15891676 GCF_009828535.3 Hylobates moloch
AGACGGAGTCTTATTCTGTCACCCAGGCTGGAGTGCAGTGGCGCCATCTCGGCTCGCTTAACCTCCGCCTCCTGGGTTCAAGTGATTCTCCTGCCTCAGCCTCCTGAGGAGCTGGGATTACAGGTGCGCACCACCATGCCTGGCTAATTTTTTGTATTTTTAGTAGAGACGGGGTTTCACCATGTTGTCCAGGCTGGTCTTTAACTCTTGACCTCAGGTGATCTGCCCACCTCAGCCTCCCAAAGTGCTAGGATTACAGGTGTGAGCCACCATGCCCGGCCAGCCCTTTATACTTCGTAAATTACCATGCAAATTCTAAAGACTCAGGCACACATAAGCTATCGTGGCTTCAAGTGGGAAGACTTTGCCTCTCTGGGATGTAGAGCCATCTCAGTGTTGAATTCTATAAAGTTACAATTCTTTTTTCTTTATGACAAATATCACAAAAGAACTTGTTTGCACTGCTCTTGAGTGTGGCTGAATCGGGTAGACAGAGCCAGTAAGAGAGGCTCTGCCATCTTCAGCCTGTAGTTCTCCAGGTTGCCCTGGGGTCCAATAGCCAGCTGTTAGATGGAGGGAAGGGAGAGAAGAATGTGAATGGGTAGTTGTTACGGGTCACACCTGGGTGGTACATGTCATTTTCGCTTGCATTTCATTGGCTAGGCTAGAGCTCAGTCATATACGGCCGTACCTAACTGCAAGGAGGCTGGGAAATGGAGCCCGCCTAGGTGCCCAGGAGGAAGAGGATCTAGTTTTAGCGACCAGATAGCCACTCTCTAATGCACCTGCTCACACATGATTAATTATAGTGGACAGGATTATATGAAAACCCTGGACTATGCATTTTGAATCTTAATAGTTGATTCATTTTGTACTCCAAAGCTTAAGATTTACATTTAAAGGGAAAGATAAAATGTTTTATTAGTTAATTTTCTAGGGCAACTCTCTTTACCTCTTAGAGCCAGAGTTTTTTCATCTGTAAAACAGGGTGTTGAAATAATAAAGATTAGAGCATAAAGTAATAAAACAGAAAATATAAAAATGAGAAAAATCAATGAAATCAAATGTCTCTTCAACAAGATCAACAAAGTTCTTTGACAAAGAAGCTATACTGACCAAGAAAAAAAGAGGGAAGAATCAAATTACTAAAATCAGAAATGAAAGGAAGGGGTCATTATTACAGACTCAAGAAGAAATAAAAAATGTAAGTAGACCTGTAACAAGTAAAGAGACTGAATAACCAATCAAAAAAACTCCCCTCAAAGAAAAGCCCAGGCCCAGATAGCTTCACTGCTGAATTCTACCAAATATTTAAAGAAGTAATACCAATTTTTCACAAACTCTTCCAAAAACCAAAGAGGAGGATACACTTCCCAACTCATTCTATAAGGCTAGTATTACCCTGATAACAAAACTAGACTAAGACATCATAAGAAAAGAAAACCACAGACCAGTATCTCTCCTAAATATAGATGCAAAGATCCACAACAAAACTAATCCAGCAACATATTAAAAGGATTGTACATGATTTATCCCAGAAATGTAAAGTTTAACATCCAAAAATAAATTACTGTGATACACTATATTAATAAAATAAAAAGGTCAGGCACAGTGGCTCATGCCTGTAATCCCAGCACTTTGGGAGACCGAGGTGGGCAGATTACCTGAGGTCAGGAGTTCGAGATCAGCCTGGCCAACATGGTGAAACCCCATCTCTACTAAAAATACAAAAATTAGCCGGGTGTGGTGGCACACATCTATAATCCCAGCTACTCAGGAGGCTGAGGCAGGAGAATTGCTTGAACCTGGGAGGCAAAGGTTGCAGTGAGCCGAGATCATGCCACTGCACTCCAGCCTGGGTGACAGAGCGAGACTCTGCTTCAAAAATAAATAAATAAATAAATAAATAAATATAAAAGACAAAAACCACATGATCATCTCAATAAATGCAGAAAAAGCATTTGATTAAATGCTTTCGTGATAAAAATACTCGAATCCTTTCATGATAAAAAATATTCCACAAATTAGGACTAGAATGGAACTTTCTCAACCTGATTTTTAAAAAAACTATGAAAAACCAACAGATAACATCATACTTAATGGCAAAAGACTGAATGCTTTCCCCTACAATCAGGAATGAGACAAGAATATCTGCCTTTTTTTTTTTTGGTTTTGTTTTGTTTTGTTTTGTTTTTTTGAGATAGGGTCTCTCTGTCACTCAGGCTGGAGTGCAGTGGTGCCACCTCGGCTCACTGCAACCTCCGCCTCCTGGGTTCAAGTGATTCTCCTGCCTCAGCCTCCTGAGTAGCTGGGATTATAGGTGCCCGCCACCATGCCTGGCTAAATTTTTTTTTTTTTTTTTTTTTGGTAGAGACGGGGTTTTCACCATGTTGACCAGGCTGGTGTCTGCTCTTGATACTTCAATTCAACATTGCACTGGAGGTTCTAGCCAATAACATTAGGCAAGAAAAAGAAATAAAAGGCAGCCATGTCAGAAAGAAAGAGGCAAAATTATCTCTAATCACAGATAACATGAGCTAGTATATAGAAAATCCCAAGAAATCCACTAAGAAACCACTAGAACTAATACGCAACTTCAGAAAAGTTGAGGCTAAAAGATCAATATACAAAAATCAATTGTATTTCTATATACTTGCAGTAAACAATCAAAAAATGAAATGAGTAAAATAATTCCACTTACTATACCATCAAACAAAATAAAACACTCAGGAATAAAATTAAAGAAAAATGTAAAACTCATAGTCTGAAAACTATAAAACATTGTTGAAAGATCTAAATAAATAGACAGACAACCATGTTCATGGATTGGGAAAATTAATATAGTTAAGATGGTAATCGTCCCCAAGTTGACCTACAGATTCAACGCAATCTCTGTCATAGTCTAGACTGGCTTTTTAATAGAAATTGACAAGCTAATCTGAAGATTCATATGGGAATGCAAGGGATACAGAATAGCCAAAACAATCTTGAAAAAGAAGAACAAATTTAGACTCAAACTTACCAATTTCAAAACTTACTACAAAGCTATGTTAATCAAGACAGTGTAGTATTAGCAGACATATAGATCAATGCAATAGAAGTAAGAGTCCAAAATAAACTCTTATATTTATGGCCAATTGATTTTCAACAAGGGTGCCAAAACAATTCAATAGGGCAAGAATCGTCTATTTCAACAAATGGTGATGAGACAACTGGATATCCACATGCAAGAACTAAATTGGATCCCTACTTTATACCATATACAAAAATTAACTCAAAGTAGATCAAAGACCTAAATATTAGAGCTAAAATGATTAAACTCTTGGAAGAAAACATAGGCCTAAACCTTCCTGGACTTGGATTGGGCAATGGTTTCTTGGATATGATATCAAAAGCACAAACAACATAAAAAAAGATAAATTGGACTCTATCAAAATTAAAAACTATTGTGCTTCAAAGAGAAGCATCAAGAAAATGAAAAGGCAACCCACAAAATGAGAGAAAATATTTGCAAACCATATATCTGGCAAGGAACATGTGTCTAGAAAAGACAACAAATTCCTACAACTCAATAATAAAAAGACAACCTAATTTTAAAATGGGCAAAGGATCTAAATAGACATCTATCCAAAGAATAGAATGGACAATAAGCACGTGAAAAGTTACTCATGATCATTAGCCATCAAGGAAATGTAAATCAAAACCGCAATGAGATACCACCTCACACCCACTAGGGTGGCTGTAGTTAAAAGGAGAGATAATAACAAGTGTTGGTGAAGATATGGAGAAATTAAAACCCTCATACACTGCTGGAGGGAATGCAAAATGATGCAGCTGTTTTGGAAAACACTCTAGCAATTCCTCAAAAGGTTACAGATAGAATTACCATATGATCCAGCAATTCTACTCTGTGGTATATACCCAAGAGAAATGAAAACGTATGTCCACCCAAAAACTTGCACATAAATGTTCATAGCATCATTATTTATAATAGCCAAAAGGTAGAAACACCCCAAATTTCTATCAACTAATGAATGGATAAACAAAATATGATATATCCAAGGCCAGGTGCAGTGGCTCACATCTGCGATCCCAGCACTTTGGGGGGCCAAGGTGAGAGGATCACTTGAGCTCAGGAGTTCAAGCTTAGCCTGGGTAACATAGTAAGACCTCATCTTTACCAAAATGCAAAAAAAAAAAAAAAAAAAAAAAAAATTGCCTGACATGGTGGCACATGCCTATAGTCCTAACTACTTGGGAGGCTGAGGTGGGAGGATCGCTTGAACCTGGGAAGTTGAAGCTTTGGTGAGCCTGATCATGCCACTGCAGTCCAGCCTGGGTATGGAGTGAGACCCTGTCTCAAAAAAAAAAAAAAAAATATATCCATACAATAAATATTTGGCCATAAAACAAAATGAAGGTGATAAAAAATGTGATCAAAACTGTAAAGCCAGAAATGAAGAAAATAAAGAAATTCATTTATGCTTTCATTAAAAAAAAGAAAGTGTAAAGCCCCACACAAGGTGCTTCCTTTCAGGTTATTTCTATAGGATGGCAAAACATCTGTCAGTTGTGTGGTGTATTTATTTATATACAATCTGCATTTAGTCCATATGTTCAAACAATCACACATCAAAACTCCAAAAATCTTGGGACCTCCTGCTTCAAATAATATCATATTATTGTGATAAATAACTTTCAGATTTGCTTCAGTATTGCAAAAGACCAATGATTTTTTAAGTTTCCATGCCTTCCTGGGGGAAAAGAAATACTAAAATAGAAGACAGAATAGGAAAATAAAGAGATAGATGGGGATAGAAATTTTTCCATATTCCATACTTTGGCCTTTTCTTCTCCATTCTTTTGGTACTTTTATAACTAATATTTCTCTTTTCTTTCTTTCTTTTTTTTTTTTGAGACGGAGTCTCACTCTGTAGCCAGGCTGGAGTACAGTGGCATGATCTCGGCTCCCTGCAACCTCTGCCTCCCGGGTTCAAGTGATTCTCCTGCCTCAGCCTCTCTAGTAGCTGGGATTACAGGCGCGCGCCAGTACGCCCAGCTAATTTTTGTATTTTTAGTAGAGACGAGGTTTCACCATGTTGGCCAGGATGGTCTCGATCTCCTGACCTTGTGATCCACCCGCCTCGGCCTCCCAGAGTGCTGGGATTCCAGGCGTGAATCACTGCACCCGGCCTATAACTAATATTTCTTTTTCACTCCTTTTCTCCTGCTTAAATGCTGCCTTCATCTTTGTTCTCTCTTTTTTCAACTATCTTTCCGTCAACCTATGTACCAGGATGAATGAAATGTGTTCATTCAGAGATGGGCAGATGGAGTTCATTTGCTGTCTGGCATAGTTGGTGAGGGGAGGGGTTAGGGCCAGCCCCAAACTGTGATATTAACAAAATATTTATTTGTCTCTTTGAATACTTCCCTATCAAGCTATCCCTCAAGACTTTTATGCATTGATTCAACATTCACTTACCTACTGGGTACCAGGTACCATGCTAGGTTCTGGGTACACAAAATGAGTGAGATTTCTTTCCAGACCTCAAGGAACTCACAGCTTAGTGCAATGTTTCTCAACCTTTTTTCATTATTGCCCCCCTAAGGAGCCTCTTTAGACTTTTGTACCCTAATCAAACCCCACGTGCCCATGAAATTTTAAATCCACAGATACACTGTGTATCTGTTTTTATATTTGTGGCCTTTTGGAGGGCCAGCAACCATTGTCATACCTAAGATTTTTGTACCTCCCCTCCCAGGAATCAAGTTTTGCCCTCTTGGGGGCCATATTGATTCCACCAAGCATGCATGATTTAGTGGGGGAGAATGATGTAAACAAGATGACAAAATGATGTAACATCATCAAGGCAGAGCAAAATGTATCAGATCTCAAAGAAAGACTTTACATCCAAAGCTACTTGGATGGCAAGGGTCTGAGCTGGGAGCTTCTAGAAATAGAAAAATCAATACAACAAGGTCTCTACCTCCAAAGCATTTTCCAAAGAGCAACTCTTTCTTCTTCCTTTGTTCCTTCCTCTATCTCTTCTCCCTTCCCTCCACAAATTCTTGAGTAACTAGTAAGTGTCAAACAATGAATCCCTTCTCAAAATTTCCTTCCCTAGTCCAGTTTTGCTCCATTATTTTTCCTACTATTCTCAGATCCCAGTGCTTTTCTACTCTCTTAAATTAATTTATTCAGGTCCCTTACCTCTACTAATGCATAAATGACTAATGAAAGTTGAAAATGTTACCTTTCTGTGGTCAAGACAATTCATTATCTTACATTCTTAGGTACAGAATCTTAGTTTTATTCCAGAGTGCAAAGGAACCAGCGACAAGGCTACATTACCCAATCTACCTTGCAGCTAGGGTTGACGGATGTGGTGTAAAGAGAGGTGGTTGGTTGGAATGTTCAGGAAGCTTCTTTAAAAGTAGGAGCTGGCATGTACTTTTTGCCTTTTCCTCTTAATCTTTTCTGCTGGCCAGAATACATATATGACAGCTTGAGCTCCAGCAGCCATCTTGGACTCCGAGTGGAACTTGGAGGTAGAATGTATATACTTAGAATGATAAAGCAAAAAGACTAAAAGGGCTTGGGCTCTTGATGGCCGTGGGACTTCCCTCCTAACATTGGATTGCCTTCTTCTGGATTTACTATACATGAGGGAAAAATCAACTCTTAAGGGTTTAAGCCACTGCTATTTTTGGTTTTCTGTTTCATGCCACCAAATCAAAGACTAATATCTTCCAGTGGTGGTATCTGCATTTCAAGAGGCATTGAAAGTTTAACCTAAAAAATGAAACTCTGTCCCCAAGTTTCAGGCAGAAACCAGCAGCAGGATTTTGAGATCTTGGATCTTCTTTGGGATTTTGAGATCCTTGTTGGGATGTATCCCTAATATCTATAAAAATAAGAGCTGCATTTTGTAATTACCTTCTACCTGAGCAACTCTGCCATGTTAATCAATCTATAAAATAACATTAAAATGCTACTTTCTTATGGAATTATTCATTTAAGTGTTAATTATTCATTTAAGTGAGTTAAGAGCAAAAAAAAAAAAAAAAAAAAAGGAAAAACCCTTTAAAATAAGTATATAGAGCCAAGCATGGTAGCTCATGCCTGTGATCCCAAGTGTTTTGGGAGGCTGAGGCAGGAGGATCACTTGAGCCCAGGAGTTCGAGACCAGCCTGGGCAACGTAGCAAGACCTTGTTTCTATAAAAGAAAAAAATTAACCTGGTGTGGTGGCATGCGCCTGTAGTCCCAGCTACTTGAGAGGCTGAGGTGGGAGGATCACTTGAGCCCAGGATTTGGAGGCTATAGTGAGCTATGATAGTGCCACCACACTCCAGCCTATGCAACAGAGCAAGACCTTGTCTCAAAAAAAAGAGAAAAGTATATAAATGTTTAATTACTAAGTTGATTGCTTTTGATGGAAATCAACTACCTCTACAAAAGCATAATTCAGACTTATGTCTGGGCACTCTTATAACCTGTGGTTTTTGTTTGTTTGTTTCCTGGGCCTGTGCTGAGGAAACAAAAATCTAGAATAGGACTTTGATAAGCCACAATTATCTTAATATATACATGCCCATGGTAGAACGTGACTCAGGTGGTGAGTTGGTACCTAGAGCAATGTAACACTAATAAGAAGCTATCTCTGCTTAGTCACACTACCGTTAAAAATTTCAATCCTATCTACTTGGAAATGGCATGTAAGAATTCCAGTGGCTAAGAAAACATGAATCATGAGGGTTGGGGAAAGAAACATTGGATTTGTTAATGTGATATTGAAAATCTACTATGTGTGTGGTTGTGTTACACATTTTTTGATACCAAGTTATGTCTAGGGATTTAGATCCAAGGACAAGTATTTAAATGTATTTTTTTATTTAACCTCTAAGAAATTGGGAGCCAGTGTGAAGCTGCAATTCAAGCCCCTATTTCTTTTCTTTTCTTTTCTTTTCTTTTCCTTCCTTCCTTCTTTCTTCTTTCTTTCTTTCTTTCTTTCTTTCTTTCTTTCTTTCTTCTTTCTTTCTTTCTTTCTTTCTTTCTTTCTTTCTTTCTTTCTTTCTTTCTTCAAGG
>NW_026652282.1:15891776-15895753 GCF_009828535.3 Hylobates moloch
TTTTTTTTGAGATAGAGTCTCATTCTGTCGCCCAGGATGGAGTGCAGCAGTGCCATCTCGGCTCCCTGCAAACTCTGCCTCCCGGGTTGAAGCAATTCTCATGCCTCAGCTTCCCAAGTGGCTGGGATTACAGGGGTACACCACCACACCCAGCTACTTTTTATATTTTTAGTAGAGATGGGGTTTCGCCATGTTGCCCAGGCTGATCTCCAGCTCCTGACCTCAAGCAATCCACCCACCTCGGCCTCCCAAAGTGCTGGGATTACAGGTGAGAGCCACTGTACCCAGTCCAAGCCCCTATTTCTGATCTCTGCCCTCATTGCAAACGTGCATTAATTCACCCAAACAGAAAGACACTTATTCGTCTATAAAATTATAACATACATATCCAAGTTTTCCAAAGAGTGCATTTGAGCTGCTGAACCCCTTAAGCTGCCAATAAAAAAACTCCTTCTCCACACAGACCTCACTCAAGCCATGAATAGCATCTTGCTGAGATTTGCATAATCACATTTTCCAGAAATGCACCTAAATGTTTATTACGGTTCATAGGGATAAAAATTGCTTGCTAGTTACTATAATGTGTGCTTGTGTGAAACTGAATGCCAGCCCTTGAGACTTTCTAATTACAAATTCATGCATAAGAAGGAGTAATTGCATGGAAAGGATCAAAATTCATGAATAAATATATTCACGAATATGTATATACAACTACAGAAGTTCCTATAGCCGAAGGTCAAAATAATCTTCACCCACCTGGAAAATCAGTAACTTTATGTGTAAGATCAGTGATACAGTTTGGCTCTGTGTCCCCACCCAAATCTCATCTTGTAGCTCCCAGAATTCCCACAAGTTGTGGGAGGGACCCAGTGGGAGATGATTGAATCATGGGGGCGGGTCTTTCCCGTGCTGTTCTCATGATAGTCAATGGGTCTCACGAGATCTGATAGTTTTAAAAATGGTGGTTTCCCTGCACAAGCTCTCTTCTCTGGTCTGCTGCCATGTGAGACATGCCTTTCACCTTCTGCCATGATTGTGAGGTCTCCCCAGCCACGTGGAACTGTAAGTTCAATAAACCTCTTTCTTTTGTAAATTGCCCAGTCTCGGGTATGTCTTCATCAGCAGCATGAAAATGAACTAATACAATCAGCTCCCCTCAAATAAAGCCAAACTGAAGTTTCAGAACAAATAAACAAAAATATAGCATTTAGAAGAAGGCAGGAAGTATAGAAGTTGAGTGAAAAGGACCCATAGCAGATTGTTCTGAGGTCAAATATTACTTAATAGTCGGGGTTCCAGCAGGAAACAGAAGGTACACTTAGCTGGGATCTGTGAAGACAGTTTGAAAAAGAGAATATTTCTGGAGGTGTGGGCAGGGTTAAAGAAACCAAGAGATATCAGAGCACCCAGAGACTAGCAGCACCTGGAAGCTCTTGCTCCCCTTGGGTTGGAAAAGGGAAGGAGAAGAAATGATGGTACCAGCTTCCAGTAGGAGCCAGAGCTATGGAGAGGGGATGACTGACAGAAGCTACAGTTGTACACGGAGACAGCTGCTGTCATAGCCAGGCAGATGGAGCAGGGAAAGAGCTGGGAAGAAATAGCCCAACCTCTCTGTCTCCTTCCTCCCACCCTTCAATAACCTATGGTAGCTCCCATTGGTTGAACGCAAACAGAATCCAAGGATAAGGGAGTCCAGGGCAGAGAGCAGAGCCCAGATGGGCCTAGGGTGGGTTAAGAAGAGAGACTGAAGGCTGGGCATGGTGGCTCGTGCTTGTAATCCCAGCACTTTGGGAGGCCGAGGCGGGCAGATCACCTGAGGTCAGGAGTTCGAGACCAGCCAGGCCAACATGGCAAAACCCTGACTCTACTAAAAATACAAAAGTTAGCTGGGCGTGGTGGTGGATGCCTGTAATCCTAGCTACTCAGGAGGCTGAGGCAGGAGAATCGCTTGAACTCAGGAGGTGGAGGTTGCGGTGAGCTGAGATTGCGTCATTGCACTCTGGCCTGGGCAATAAGAACAAAACTCTGTCAAAAAAAAAAATAAAGAGAGAGATTGAAAAAGAGAATGCCAGCATGCTGGAAAATATGCAGATGGGGATAAAAACAGTACCTACGGCCAGGGGCGATGGCTCATGTCTGTAATCCCAGCACTTTGGGAGGCTGAGGCGGGCGGATCACCTGAGATTGGGAGTTTGAGACCAGCCTGACCAACATGGAGAAACCCCGTTTCTACTAAAAAACAATACAAAATTAGCTGGGTATGGTGGCGCATGCCTGTGATCCCAGCTACTTGGGAGACTGAGGTGGGAGAATTGCTTGAACCCAGGAGGTAGAGGCTGCGATGAGCTGAGATCACACCATTGCACTCCAGCCTGGGCAACAAGAGTGAAACTCCATCTCAAATAAAATAAAATAAAATAAAATATAAAATATAAAATAAAATAAAAATAAAATAAAATAAAATAAAACAAAATAAAATAGTACCTACCTCCAAAACTTGTCTCAAGCATTAAATGAGACAGTGCATGTAGAATACTGAGCGCAATGCCAAGCATAGAAGAAGCAGCTAGTTAATGTTAGCTATTGTTTTTTATTGTATGGGCTATTGAAGATTCAGACATGTTTGTTTCAAGTCATGGTCAGTTTATCAATCAGTGTTAAGATGTATGACCTCTTAAAGCTGGCTTACACAGATATCTTTCCAAGCTGCCTTTTTTCCATTAAATTGCATGACTTTATACTCCATAACATAACCAATGATGTATCAGACAGCAGTTTCATCTCCCTGAAGCCTGCACACTCACACGATCTATTAAAATAATAAAACACACACCAAATAATGTAGAGGAACTTCTCCTTCCCCCTTTGGAAAAAGAATATATTAGTTTTCTTCTCTTTTGATCTGCAGGTGGACTCATAAAACATTCACATTCTAGACTCCTCAGCTCCCAAAAATTCTTCCCCACCTGCCTTTGATGCCTGAAATTCTTCTATAAAGGAATAAAGCTTTCCTTCTGCAACTGAAGTCAAGACATGAAATGAAAATGGCCCTTGGGAAAAGAGCATATTGGCTAAGAGTTCAGACGCTTCCCAGGCAGCAAGTTTTGATAGAGGCAGAAAGCGTGAGAACAGGCTTCCTTTAACTACCCAGGCCCTGCTGAGACTGACACAGGCGAGAGAAGTGGGCGTGTTCCCCACTGCTGTGCCAGGGAAGGAAGGTCCTGAGGCCTGTGCTGAATTAAAAGGGGTGTGACTTGAAGTATTGCAGCCAGCTGCAGGGGAGAACTGGAACAGTTCTTGATGAGTGCCAAGGTCAGAGCTGGGAAGTCAATTTCATGTGTGCCATCCAAAAGGTGAGGCCAGGACAGAAAACTAGTATGGAATATTAGTTGTGCCTGGGGGCAATGGTCAAAATCCGTAACAGGTATAGTAATATAGAGATATGGATATAGAAATATAATATATGTAGATAGAGATAAAGACATATTTGGACATACTGGTACATATTATATAATATAGTAAAATGCAAATACATAAAAATTTTTATTCTCTAACTAAATGCTATATGTTTAAATATCATAAAACTGCTTATTGCATGATTCAGCAAATAATTCTAATAATTTCTAAATTTTTGTTTTTATTTTTTTTGAGACGGAGTCTTGCTCTGTCACCCAGGCTGGAGTGCAGTGGGACGATCTCAGCTCACTGCAACCTCCGCCTCCCAGGTTCAGGTGATTCTCCTGCCTCAGCCTCCTGAGTAGCTGGAATTACAGGTGTGCACCACCACACATTGGCTGGGCACAGTGGCTCATGCCTGTAATCCCAGCACTTTGAGAGGCCAAGGCAGGTGGATCATGCGGGCTCAGGAGTTTGAGACCAGCCCGGCCAACATGGCAAAACCCTGTCCCTACTAAAAATACAAAAATTAGGCCAGGCATGGTGGCTCATACCTGTAATCCCAGCACTTTGGGAGGCTG
>NW_026652282.1:15895846-15910542 GCF_009828535.3 Hylobates moloch
AAAAAAAAAAAAAAAAACTGCTTCTGTAGCTTGGGCCCTACAGACTGCCTCAGGAGATTCAAATATTCTTCCTATTTTCATTACTTTAATTTACAGATGTTCTATTTAATTATTTCCAATTATTATTTTTGTATGGTAGTGCATTATAAAATTTATTGAATTGAATTTATTTAAATCTTTTACTTCAGGGATCGTTAAAGTTTTTCTGTAATGAGGTGGCAGGTAAATATTTTAGCATTTGCAGGACACACGGTGTCTGTAGCAACTACTCGATTCTGCTGTGGTAGTGAAAAAGCAGTCACAGACGATATAGAAACGAATGGGTGTGCTGTGTTCCAATAAAACTCTATTTGTGGACGCTGGAATTTGAATTTTAGATAATTTTCACTTGTCAACAAATATTTTTCTTCTTTCGTTCACAGGCTGTACAAAATTAGGGAGCAGACTAGATTTGGCTTGTGTGCCCAGGGAACAATTTCTGTTTGACCTGATTTATATGTTTAGTGTATCATCCAAAGATAATTGAATGCAGTGGCTTATTTTCAATTTAAAATATCCAGAAAGATTTCTAAAATTTTGACTGAAGCTCTATTTTTTTTTTAAGAGACAAGAAGGCTGGGTGCGGTGGCTCACGCCTGTAATCCCAGCACTTTGGGAGGCCAAGACAGGAGGATCACGAGGTCAGGAGATCCAGACCATCCTGGCTAACACGGTGAAACCCCGTCTCTACTAAAAATACAAAAAAAAAACTAACCGGGCGTGGTGGCGGGCGCCTGTAGTCCCAGCTACTTGGGAGGCTGAGCCAGGAGAATGGAGTGAACCCGGGAGGTGGAGCTTGCAGTGAGCCGAGATCGTGCCACTGCATTCCAGCCTGAGGGATGGAATGAGACTCCACCTCAAAAAAAAAAAAAAAAAAAGAAAAAAAAAGAGACAAGAAGATCTCACTCTGTTGCCTAGAATGGAGGGCCAGAGTGCAGTGATGTAATCACAGCTCACTGCAGCCTTGACTTCCTAGGCTCAAACGATTCTCCCACCTCAGCTTCCCAAGTAGCTGGGACTACAGGTGTGTGCCACCATGACAGGCTAATTAAAATTTGTTTTTTGTAGAGGTGGGGTCTCGCTATGTTCCCCAGGCTAGTCTCGAACTACTGGCCTCAGGCGACCCTCCTGCTTTGGCCTCCCAAAGTGCTAGGATTACAGGCATGAGCCACTGAACCCAGAAGAAGCTCTATTCTTTTTACCAGGCAATAAAGTTTTCCTGTAAATATTTGTCATTTCAATAACTTTTTTTCAAGTACCAACAATAGAGTTTAAAATATTATTCCTTTTGCTTCTATAATATCAACAAAACCTGTTCAACTATGCTCAGAGTCTTGAATTTCACAATTTAGGTAAGTTATTAAAATACTTTTATGTGGCTGGTCACAGTGGCTCACGTCTGTAGTCGTAGCACTTTGGGAGGCTGAGGCAGGTGGATAGCTCGAGGTCAGGAGTTGGAGACCAGCCTGGCCAACATGGTGAAACCCCATCTCTACCAAAAATACAAAAATTAGCCGGGTGTGGTGGCGTGTGCCTGTAGTCCCAGCTACATGGGAGGCTGAGGCACGAGAATCGCTTGAACCTGGGAGGCAGAGGCTGCAGTGAGCCGAGATCGCGCCACTGCACTCCAGCCTGGGTGACAGAGCGAGACTCTGTCTCAAAAAATTAAAAATAAATAAATAAATAAAATAAAAATAAATAAAACTTTTTTGTGTGTGAAACAGTTGGAGCACCTTTGATAACTTTTGACATTTTAATCTCTTTGTTTCAGATGCTTTACTAAAAATTATTTTCTCATTTCACTAGATAAGTTCTGCAATAAGGAGAACCTTAGGTTTGGATTGCGTTCATATGCTTATATCAATATACTATTTTCTTTGAAGTTCTCATAAAAATTTCCCTTTTGAAAAGTTTGATTATTTTTAACTGCCCAGTTGACATGAAAAAGACTGAGAAATCAAAGATTAGGAGGGACCCAAGGAGAGGACTGCATTGGGCAAGTGCGGGGGCGGAGAGTCGTGGGGAAGAGGCAGGGCCAGCACTATGGTGTGAACTGTATTTGGCCCTTACTACTTGTGTGTGAGCAGTTGTAGGGGCTTGCCAGGGGCTGAAGGAAAAGTGCAGTGGTTTGCATAATGAATGGGAAGGGAAAAGCAAAGATCATAATAAAATGGATGGAAAGGAAAGGAAAGGAAAAAATTGGCCCTGGCAAGATGGGAGAGGGAGCAAAAAGAGGGTTTGAGGCCGGGCGCGGTGGCTCATTCCTGTAATCCCAGCACTTTGGGAGGCCGAGGTGGGTGGATCACTTGAGGTCAGAAGTTTGAGAGCGGCCTGGCCAACATGTGAAATCCCGTCTCTACTAAAGTACAAAAATTAGCTGGGCATGGTGGCGGGCATCTGTAATCCCAAGTACTCGGGAGGCTGAGACACGAGAATCGTTTGAACCCAGAGGCGGAGGTTGCAGTGAGCTGAGATCACGCCACTGCACTCCAGCCTGGACGACAGAGAAAATAGGATAGTGTTTCTATCCTAGATGAATAAAAGGCAGAGGAGGGCTGGGGGTTGAAGATGCAGGGGAATCAGGTAATGAGGGGCTGGGAAGGGAGGGGCTCCAAGGCCCAGGATGATGGGAGGTGGACAATCCTGTCTGAGAGGAAGGGAAGATCATGAGGATAGGAGGCAGAAAGAACCTGTCTGACTGGGGGGTGGTGGGAGCAGGGGACATGATGGAGAAGTGTGAGGAAGTCACGCATACTGAAAGGAGAGGACTTTAAGGCGTGTTGTGAAAGTTTGAGACTGCTGCTGTGGACAGTGGGAGAGAGGATGTGATTAGAGGCTGGGACTGCGGAATTGATTTTAAGATCCTAGTTCTCTCCAATTGCCCTGCCCTGGCTTTATGATATTGCCAAGCTGTGATGTAATCGAATAGGAAATTAAAACTATGTAGCCTATATTTCGTGTCTGGGATTTTCCAGTTCCATTTCCTGCTGCTTCCTACACGTGAACGACCATTTCACGCCGAGATCCACCTCTCCACAGTAGTTCACAGAATCCCGCCTAGGAATAGGGAGATAAAACAGCTAAGTGGAGCCCCCATCATCTGTCCAGCAAGCTTATCACGTTATGAATCCAGAAGCAATTTCACTTGGGCTGTTTGTCAACAGAGCTCACACAGTCCAGTTAGCAGCCCCTGGAGTCCGTTCAGGGTAGCCTCGGACCATGACTGGATCCTCCAAAGGCCCCCTCTGAGTGGCTCCCGTTGTTACCCAGATATGAAATGCCCTTGGGGTCTGATTTCCAAAGTTACCCATCCAAGGAAGACCCCATCAAGTGCTCCTCCAGTCTCAAGAGATGTGACCACTCTCTGGCTTGGACGCTGCCTGGGCGTTTTCAATCTGCCCATGCCCTTCTTTGCTGCCGAATGTACCCCGACCCCCACCACTAGATGGGCTCCATCAGGCATGCCACACCTCCACCCAGCCAGTTCCCGCCATGAAATGCACTCTGACAGGCACTTCCCTTCAGCGGCAGCTGCTCAGATCTGGGCAGAGCCAGAAGCGGCCTGTGGGGCCCCTCCCCTGTGCTTACATCCCGCGGACAAGCAGACCTCTGCTCGGGTCACCCAGAGTCCTGGGGCTCCAGGGTGGGACCCAGCCCAGCACAGCCAGGTGGTACAGTCTCACACTCCCTGGCCTCCTGGATGCTCCATGCTCCATCTGCAGGTCATCTGTCCTCTCACTCTGTCTCCAGAGCCTGTGGAGGCAGTCGGACCCATTGCTAAGGTACTTGGCCATGGAATGCCCATTTCTTCTGAGAAGCAGGCCTGCCAAATTACACGCTGTAGGCCTTCCAACTGACCGAAGGTCTGCATTTGCAGCGGAATTGAAAGATGTCCTTCTACCTCCATGGGCCCTATCTACCAGTCAAGGCAGAGACTAAATACCACTTCCTCCATGCAGCCTTCCCTCATTCCTGTGATTAAATGTCATTTTTTTCCTTCTCTAAACAGCCGCAGAGCCTCACCAGGGCTTTAAGTTCATTCGTTCATTTGTTCAATAAATATTTATTAAGCATCTTAATGAGGCCGGGTGCGGTGGCTCACGCCTGTAATCCCAACACTTTGGGAGGCCAAGGCGGGCGGATCACTTGAGATCAGGAGTTCCAGACCAGCCTGGCCAACACGGTGAAACTCTGTCTGTACTAAAAATACAAAAGTTAGCTGGGCGTGGTGGTGTGCACCTGTAATCCCAGCTACTCGGGAGGCTGAGGCAGGAGCATTGCTTGAATCTGGGAGGCAGAGGTTGCAGTGAACCAAGATTGTGTCACTGCACTACAGCCTGGGCAACAGAGCAAGACTCTGTCTCAAAACAAACAAACAAACAAACAAACAAAAAAAGATCTTAATGAATATCCTGGGACCAGGCTCTATGTGCCATGTACTAGAACATAAGGATGAAAGTTCAAGTTCTCTACCTCATGGAATTTTCCAAAGTAACTGAGAAACGGCTGTATACCCGAACAATCTAATATTAAAAAATCATTGTGTGGTAGGTAGTATAGTGGTTAAGAACGTGGGCTCTGAAGCCAGATTGCTTGGATTTAGATTTGAATCTCAGCTCTACCACTAACTGGCTGTGTGAACTTGGGTAAGTGCCTTAACCTCTCTGTGCCTTAATTTCCACATCTGTAAAACAAGATAGCAATAATACTTATCTCACAGAACCTAGACCACTGAAAGTGGTCTATAAGTGAGTTCCTAGTATTGTTATTTTTATTTTCTTCTTTTTTTGAGGCAGGGTCTCACTCTGTCGTCCAGGCTGGAGAGCATGGGTGACCTCCTGGGCTCAAGTGATTCTCCCTTCCAAGTAGCTGGGACTACAGGCACGCGCCACCACACCCAGCTGATTTTTTACTTTTGCAGAGACAGGGGTTCGCCACATTGCTCAGGCAGGTCTTGAACTCCTAGACTCAAGTGACCCTCCCACCTCAGCCTCCAAAGTGCTGGAATTATAGGTGTGCATCACTACCTGGCCGGGATCCTTTTCACAGTTACAAGTATGACAGGAAGTTATAGCATGGTGACAGCACTGCATCCTTGGAACTTTATATTAGAGTTCTCTATTTCTCACTTCCCCCATCGATTTCTAAGGCCCTCCAGGGCCGACTTACCTTTACCAACTGCGAAGAGCTTGACTCTGTCCCTTGTACTCAGTAGGTGCTCAATGACTATCTACTGGTTTAATGAAAATGCGTTCACCCAGATTTGGGTCAGCTCCCAGGCCACTCCAATTGGGTGTGAAAGTAACAGGAGCCGCCCCCTGCCTCCCAGACCAGATCCTGAGGGGCTGCGAGGTACTGTGGTCAAAGGAAAGGGACCAATGAAAATGAAGAAAATGCTGCCTCGCTAAGAGGTGCCACGTTTTCATTCTGGGCTTTACATTTATTCCCTCTCATGAAGGCCAGCTGGGGTTTGGCTTTTCTACTTCCATGATGTAAACGTATTTTCAAGCGTTGGTTACTTGGCTTGGGAGTTCACTGGGTGGACCTCAGCACTGAAAAATCTGTCCTGGGAGCTGCTAGCACTTTCTCACTCCCTTCCCCCTTAATAAACTAACTGCAAGAGAACCAAAAAGGTCAGTTTTAAGGTCCACAAAGGCAAGCAACTTAAGGTTTCCCTAAGAAAGTCAGTTCTCTTTTCTTGGGGTTAAATCGTCATTGACCTGTTATGGAATTTTCTAGAAATTCCTCAAATTTCTTCAATTTTGAGTTGTGCAGTCCTGAAGAGAAAATATGTCATGCTGGTTGTCATGTTGAATGGCTTCCAACGTGAAGTCCTGGCAAGTTTCTCCTCTCAGTTGAACCCTAGCAGGACTTTGAATTAATTCTAGTAAATGATGGAGATGGATGGCTTGCTCGTTGCCAACTTCACTGGAGTAAGTTATGGCCAGTTGACTTAATACGTTTTTCTTTCCTACCTTGGGTATCACATGCCTGGCTAATACCTTCATTACTGTAATTTCCAGTCTTCTGCAATCTCATTAGAGAAGTGTTTTAAAAACATAATTCCATAAAAGGTATGCAGAAATGCTAATTGCAAGTTCCTCAAGGAAATGTGTATTACGGAGTAGAATTAAAAGGGGCATGGATTCAAAACTGGGATTAAATACATGCAAGAATGTAATCTGTGCATATAGGGTGGCCTGTTATTGAAGATGAAGGAATCACAGAATTTAGAGAAGAAAGTCAAATCAGAGATCTTTCTGCCCAACTACTCAGAGAACTAAGTCTCATTTACAAGATCCAGGACTGCCTGAGTATCACCAGGGAGAAATAGACGTCTATGTGTGGCCCTGTTTTTGCTCTACCCGGATTGCCTTGACATTCACCTCTCCATTCCCAAGGCTGTTCATTGCAGATACCTGCGACTCTTCAGGAGGGCATTTTTGTTGGAGCACATTTGGCTCACATGCAGGGCAAATCTGGAATGCTGGGGGGTGCTTCTGGAAGCAGCTCTTCACCAATGGTTGGTGAGGAATTGATGAATAAATCCCCACCTTCCTTGTCTCTTGCAGGGAGAACTCTGAGGTGCCTTCTAGGTAGTCTCGCAGGGCTCTCCATCAGGATCAAGCTCTAATTGCCCACAGCAGTAGCTGATTTGCTAATACCCACTTGCTTTCTTTCCCTCTCACTTCGCTCTCCCCAGCCAGTGTTGATTGGGATCAACTCCCAAAGAAACTACTTGCATACTTGCATCTTTGTCTCAGGGCCTGCTTCTGGGGGCAGCTCAATTAAGATAATTCCTAGTTCTGAAAGCCTAGTTCAGGCATTAGTCCGTTTTCACACTGCTGATAAAGACATACCCCAGACTGGGTAAATTATAAAGAAAAAGAGGTTTAATGGACTCACAGTTCCATGTGGCTGGGGAGGCCTTACAATCATGGTGGAAGGTGGAAGGCACGTCTTACATGGCAGCAGGCAAGAGAGAGAATGAGAGCCAAGCGAAAGGAGTTTCTTCTTATAAAACCATCAGATCTTGTGAGACTTATTCACTACCACAAGAACAGCATGGGGGAAACTGCCCCCATGATTCAATTACCTCCCACCAGTCCCTCCCACAACATGTGGGAATTATGGGAGCTACAATTCAAGATGAGATTTGGGTGGAGTCATAGCCAAACCTTATCACCCACCCTCTCCTTGATGATTTTACATGTTCCCACCTGGCCTCCAAGCCTGCAGCGTCTTCTCCTTTCCCGTCTCACCACACATTGCTTCCAAAGCATCCCGCCTCCTAAAGCATTATTCAGATGTGTCATTCTCCCTGCTCAAAATCCTTTACTATTACCCCACATGCTAGGCAGGAACAAAAGTCCAAACCCCTTTCATAAATCTAACCCATACCTAGCTTCTGGCTTGCAACAGCCTTGAATGTTTCATGTGCTTCTGCTGACCTCCCTATTCACAGTTGCTAAATATTTGCAGAATAAGAAGGTTTCAGGGAGGATGAAAAAAAGTCATCTGGGCAATATATTATACCTTTATCTTCTTCCTACTTAGGAGAACTTCAAAGTACTTCTTTGCTCTTCTGAATATACTATAAATAGATTAGGAGCAATTTTTTTTCTCCCCCAGTTCTTTCATTCCAGAGATAGGGCTCTTATTAGTCTGATTAGAACAGAATTCTGCATGTGAGTGTCCTCCTGTAGTTTCCTAGACTGGAATTTAACTTTAATTCCAGAAGAGAATTAAGCCACTGATTTCCAGCTGCTTTTTTATTTTGTTTAAAGCCCAGCCAATAAACACTGTAATGCTCAACATCTCACACAAGCAGACAGAGGGAAGGAGGTTGTCTCTAAGATCCATTTTAGAGCTAACATGCTACTAACAATCTCCTGTGATTTGAAGGTGTGATGCTAGGAATGAGTAGCTGGGTAGATTCAAAGACTCAGAGATGAATCTAAATGTGTTCATGCATCCCATGGTTTTAGTTTAGTCAGTCCAAAAAGCCACTTACTGTTTAAGTCCATAAAATGATCAATAAGTGTTACCCATCAGGCCGTGAACGAAAGTCGGCCACAGTCATTGCTTCCCCCAGAAGCCCCTGCCTCCCCCGCTCTACCAATACTTCCCTGACCTTCAGACTGGATGACTCTAACATGCTTAATCTAGTCCTGGCTTCCTCTTGAGAAAAATAAATATTAAATGTGAAATGAAAACCACACATGTAATAATATTGGGATTAATGAGGTGCTGAATTGTATTCGTACTTTGCTATGGTTGGCAAGTAGGGTATGCAGCTGAATTCAAAACTGTGGAACCGTTCGTAAAACAAAAATGTTAGCCCAAAGTCTTGTATTCACCATGTGGCTTTTATTTTACCCAATCAGCATGGCAGGGCCTTCCACATCTGGGAGGCAGGGCAGGCAGTGGTGTGGCCTGGGGGTTCTGGGGAAGCCCCAATCTTTAGCCTCCGTGCTCGCTAGTCAAAAGAAAAGAAAAGATTGTTCCTGCTTACCTAGCACTGGTGCAGTTTGCTGGGGAGAGTTGTCATCAGACCATTATTGGTCATTAAAATGTAAACTCTCATTAGATTCCAAGAGTAACTAGCTTCCAAGCAGAGCTGAAAGGGGATGTGAGTTAACCTTCATGCTTGCAATTTCTCACGTATTCATTCCAATACCTCTATTGGGAAGGTGTCATTAGTCCCATTAGACATGAGAAAAAAACAAGTCTTAGAAAAGTAAGTAACCCACTACAGTTACATAGTTGGCAAGCCAGGGTTTAAACCGAGGCTTTCCGGCTGTAACTCCAGGAGTCAGTGCAGGTGCCACTCATTCACACCCTTAGAAACACAGGGATGCATTCTCAAATGTGCCTTTTCGACTGTCCTATGTGGCAGGTGAGCGTGACAGTTGGAACCATCTTTGTGAAAAGCAATTTGTACTATGGTATACACATTTTAAATGTGTATACTTTTTGACTGCGTAATTCCACCTTGAGGGATCTTCCGGAAAGAAATGACCAGAGATGTGGATGATTACTGGAAATTTATGCAAACAGATGTTGATTACAGTGATATTTATAATAGCGAAATGCTCTATGATTCCCTTACAAGGGGAAGGGCTAAGTCACTGTAGCAGAGGTTCCAGTTAGGCCAGAACAGAGACTCAAATATGTTGGGCGTCCCCAGCCTCTGGGTATAGGTTTGAATTAACTGATGCACATGGGCATCAAAGCAGAAGATGCATTGACTCGAGACCACAGCTGGAGTTTGGATATAGACAGACATGTCAGGTAGAGTTGGTAGGGAGGAAGAGGAGGCCAACAGAAGCCGGCTTGCAAGGAGGGATGGGGGCAGGGGAGAATCTTGAAAAAAGAATTAATCCCAGAGGAGAAGGGAATTTGGTGTGATCAGGTGGATTCGGCAACACAGTTTGAGATTCCAAGAGAAGCAGCGAATGCACTTGTGACACTGTAGGGGAGGAGTAGTGCGAAGGCTGCCTATGGGAACCAAGGGGGCCCAACACAGAATATCTCACACAGGAAAAGGCTGCTGGGTAATCAAAGGGTATGAGGATGGAGATAATGAGTGGTCAGATTGAATCTTCCTGAATGTGTCCCTTTATGGGGTAGAGGCTGGTGAAGCAGAGATCCCTTCCAAGGAAGGCACAGATGGCTGAGACAGAGTTCAGAGAAGCAGAAGCAGACTGAGCCCTGTGGCCCAGACTGATGGTTGCAAACACATAAAGTGTCTCTACTTTTCCCCGGACACTCAAGAAAGACTTCACAAGGGACTGGGATTTCTGAGTGAGTAAGTGGGGCTGAGAACACATGAGATGCAGGGATTCACAGAAAAGCTATTTCTCTGCGCCCACAGTCTACAAGCCTAGGATTCGGAGTTGATGTGTTATGGCTCGTTTTGCCCACCTATTGCAGGTATATTGAATTTCCTGGAACAAACTCTCCCCTCCCCCACATTCTACCCCACAGCTCATTAAGCAGCAGTTTAGAATCTTCTGTTGGTCTGCTGTCCTGAGTATCACCTTGGCTGGTTTGTGGACTACCGTCTTGGCTTGAGTTTCACCCTGGACTGCCATCTTCCCACTTCCACTGGACACACTTAAAGAAGTATCCAGTAATCATGAAAGAATAATGCTTTGAAAGGGTTTTAAGTGGAATGCATATAATCATAAGCAAGTAATGCAGGATAAAAAACTATATATATATATAGTATAATTTTCATTATAAGAATGCATTAAAATATTGGAAGGAAATATGCTAAAGCCTTAAAGTGGGTAGTGGAGTTACCGATGGCCTATATTTCATTTTTATTTAACTTCTTTTATTTTCCGTGAGCTGGAAGGTATTATTTTATACTTACAAAGGGGAGTATTAAAAATGTGTTCCTTTTCTCTCTCCAGAGTCTAACAAATGAAAAAGGCAGGCAGTGCACAAATCTATTAAATTTGGGTTGAAAAATAGATGGAGTTGGCCTGGAAGTTGCTAAGGCAGCCCATCTGGTTTAGCTGTATTGGATGAGAACCAGTTGATTTCTTAATTTAGCATTAGCTTGGGTCACTGGTGCTTTTATACAACCTCAGAGAGAGAATTGAGCAGTTCCATATCTGGAAAACTGAGATAGTACCATCCTGATATAGGTGGCCCAAGGGGAATAATTTTGTAAGATGTGGCAAGTTAATGTTTGCAAAGAAAATGCTGTCTGTTCTTCAAGTGTTCTCAAAAATAGCATGTTGAGACTAGACAGCGTCCCCATCCAACTGCAAAAGAACTTCCAGTTCTCATTTACAATAAGTGAACCTTGAGTTAAATATTGATTGGTAAGCCAAATGTGTGCATGAGGATTTTTATTAGATATTCATATCAGCAAGCACACACATTTATATTTTAAATTCAGAATTTATGATTTGAACCTAACCAACTTCTGTTTTCACTAAGATAGCAGTAATTTATTTGTAGCATGCCTTATGCTCCCATTTTTTCTCTGGAGCCTGAGAACCTTCAGCACTCGTGTATTAAGTTTTGCATTGTTGCTTTGCACAACTAGTGTCCCACCAAAATTCATATGTTGAAGTCTCAACCCCGAGTACCTCAGAATGTAACCACCTCTTTAAAGAGGTGATTATGTTAAAATAAGGCCATTAGAGTGGGCCCTGATCCAATATGACTGGAAGAAGAAACACCAGGAGCACTGTCCATGCACAGAGAGACAACCACATGAAGAGGCAATGAGAGAGTGGCTATCTGTGAGCCAAGGAGAGAGGTCTCAGAAGAACTCAACCCTGCAGGCACCTTGATCTTGGACTTCCAGCCTCCAGAACCGTGAGGAAATAAATTTCTGTTGTTTCAACCATCCAGCCTGTGGTATTTCGTGACAGCAGCCCTAGCAAACTAATCCGGCCTCCAGCCCTGTTTGTTTCTGAAGCCCAGCACTCACAAGTCACCCCTCTTCCCTCTGACTCTCAAACCCACGTGGCTCCTGTACATCTCCTAATCTGGTGTTTGCAGATTGGAACCCAACAGTGGGTCTGGAAGACAATTTAGTGAATCTTGACCAGTATATGGAAAATGAGATAGACTAAAATACAACAGAGTGGCATAGAAGAGGATAGAATAAAATACAGACTATCAAAATGCTACATGTAATAAAAGTAAAGTATAGCTCTTGTGAAGTCTTTATTTCCATTATGTATGTTTATATGTGTACACTAGTCCATGCTGAATTTCATACTGTGGGCCATGGTAAAAATAATGTGGAAGTCACTGACCTAATTGGACTCTGCATTTTGTCTCTCTCCAACTTCCAAAGCACTTTCATTCTGGTTGATCATCAGCAAAATTCACAATGAACTTAACTTCCTCCAAATGTTCGGTTTAACTGGCTAAAACCAAATAGGTCTCATCAACGCAATACATCTGTAGCAAGGATAGACGCTATTAGACATGCTCTAAGCAGGAAACCTGCTTCATCTTGACCTTTGTTGGATTTATATAGAATAACTGTATATTCATTTTTGAAGGAAAGAACAAAGCTATTTATGAAAGGCTGGAAATATAAAAAATTAAGTCTAACATTAAATTTCATAATTTCTCACTGAACTTCCTCTTTTCTAACATGCCATTAATTGTAAGATGGACCATTAACTTAATAATGGCGTTCCAAGCAAGAAAGAAACCCTACAGAGTTGTGCTGTCTAATATGGTAGCCACTAGCCACAGGTAGCTACTTACATTCAAATTAATTAACATTCAAAATTCAGTTCCTTAGTCTCACTAGCTACATGGCAAGTGCTTGGAACTCCATGTTCTATTATAGAACATTTCTACGGTCACACAAAGTTGTGCTGGACAGCACTGCTGTGGTTTTGATGAACAAGGAGTGAGCAGAAAGGTTTCAGGGTAGCTGCGGTTTGCAAAAGCAGTGGCGAGCAAATTGCTTTGGAGAAAATAAATTGTAACAGATTGTGCATGGGAGTAGTAGCTGGATGTGTACTTCCTCCAAGAGAAGGAAGTAAAAATTAGAATTGCATAAAGAAGGAGCCCTACAACAATAGACGTGTCAATATAAAATAGCAATTATAATAATTTTTATTAAGAGCTTGCTATTGTCAAGCACTGTGCTAAGTGCTTTACAGATTATCTGTGATTACAACCCTATGAAGTAAGAACCATTTTTACTGATGAGAGAATTGAAAGTCAAAGATTCAAGTTGTTCAAAAACGGACTGAAGAGGTGTCAGCAAGGATTTAAAGCCAGTTTCCAAGCCTCATTCTCCTTCTCTTACACCAGCAGTTCTCAACTGGAGATTGGGAAGGTGGAGGTGGGGGTCAAGAGGTGCTTTCATCATTATCAGGCCTGATTGGGAAACCAGGAACACTCCCTCTTCCCAGAAAACCTTTTCCCAAAGCCCTTTTTCATCCCACCTCCAGCCTGTCTCCCACAACGCCCTCTGTAGCCATTCTCAGATTACAACCGCAAGGCTGAGGCCAGAGTGGGTGTCAGGTGAAGACTGTTGTAGACCCCTAGGGTTAGAAACTCTAAGTGGAATGTAGAGCCAGGGAATGTAAAATGACAAACAACTCTCCAGGTGATTCTCATACACATGCTCCAGTTGAAAAATCCAGGCTGGGCACAGTGGAGCAGGCCTGTAATCCCAGCACCTTGGGAGGCCAAGATGGGAGGGTCATTTGAGCCCAGAAGTTCAAGACCAGCCTGGGCAACATGGCGACACCCCATCTCTACAAAATATACAAAAATCAGCCAGGCGTGGTGGCGCACACCTGTGGTCCCAGCTACTTTTGGAGGCTGAGGTGGGAGGATCACTTGAGCCCAGGAGTTCAAGGCTACAGTGAACTGTGACCGTGCCACTGTACTTCAGCCTGGGCTAAAGAGTGAGACGCGGTCTAAAAAAAAAAAAAAAAAAAAAGACAAAGAAAAAATCGTGCTACCTGGAAGGCAGTTAAATATTTAGTTGGATGAAAATAATTGTTGTAAATATGGTTACTGAATCAAATGCAAAATTCAAAACCAAATCTTGAAAAAAAAACACATAATGAATACAATATGATAATTATCTGGGTTTTACAGCCCCAGATCATAATATTAAAGACAAGACTTCATAGAGGATTAAAAACAAAACAAAATAAACAAAAAACCCACTCAATTGTTAAATGGCTGCTATAAAAAAAATTATGCTTTTTTCATTTAGCCAACTAGAGAAATATAAGTTTAGGGCTACATTTAGTAAACTTCAAGGTAACCACATCTTAATAAAAAGTACAATAAATATACAAATAAATTTTAAAAATTAACAAAAAAAGTAACCACTACCAGGATTAAGAACCACTTTCCAAATTACCAATGAAGAAAACAAAAACACAGTGAAAATGACATAGGCAAGAAAATAGCAAACCTGGCGGGGCACGGTGGCTCACACCTGTAATCCCAGCACTTATGGAGGCTGAGGTGGGTGGATCACCTGAGGTCAGGAGTTCAAGACCAACCTGGTCAACATGGCGAAACCCTGTCTCTACTAAAAATACACAAATTAGCTGGGCATGGTGGCGGGCACCTGTAATCCCAGCTACTCGGGAGGCTGAGGCAGGAGAATTGCTTGAACCCAGAAGGTGGAGGTTGTAGTGAGCCAAGATCACACCATTGCACTCCAGCCTGGACAACAAGAGTGAAACTCTGTCTCAAAAAAAAAAAAAAAAAAAAAGAAAGAAAGAAAGAAAATAGCAAACCTTAAAGAGAATACAAAGAAGATGCCAGAAATCAGGACATATGCATCAGTTTTTAGGCTAATAGTCAATGTTTGACACTCTGTAATAAAAAGCAGAGATGGGGCCAGGTGCAGTGGCTAATGCCTATAATCCCAACACTTTGGGAGTCTGAGGCAGGAGGAGGATCACTTGAGGCCAGGAGTTCAAGACCAGCCTGAGCAACATGGCAAAACCGTGTCTCTACTAAAAATACAAAAATTAGCTGGGCGTGGTGGCATGCACCTGTAGTCCCAGCTACTCAGGAGGCTAAGGCAGAAGAATCACTTGAACCTGAGAGGTGGAGGTTGCAGTGAGCCAAGATCGCACCACCGCACTTCCAGCCTGGGCAACAGAGAGAGACTCTGTCTCAAAAAAAAA
>NW_026652282.1:15910552-15985429 GCF_009828535.3 Hylobates moloch
AAAAAAAAAAAAAAAAAGCAGAGATGCTCACACTGGGCTAAAAAGAAACAAAACATGATTGTGTGCTGCTTATAAATGACAACCTAAAACAAAATTATACCAAAAGGTTAAAATTAGAAGGACAAATAAAGACACGCCAATCAAAGGTGGGCAAAATAAAGCAGCTATAGTAGTATTGCTAAAGAAAGGATTCAAGACAAAAATGCTATTCAAACTGAATATTTATCAAACACTGAGATCAAAGAGGACTTGACAAGCTTAAAACAACAAAGAACTTCTCAAAGATCTCTTCACAAGGACAAATTTTTCTAGATTTAATGATATAAAAATTTTAAGCATTTGAATAGCTAAAAGCAACACAATCAGATGGAAAAAGTAAACGAACTGATACAAATGTTTCAACAACTGTAACACAGGATTATTAGCTTTAATATATAGTTTGTACAAATCCCCATGAAAAATATTAATGCAAAGATAGACAATTCAGAAAGAAGAAAACTGAATCAATGTAAATCAAATAAGTTAGACTAGCAATGAGATAACTTGTTTCTCTCAAATTGACCATTTTGTAAAATCCCATTAAGAGCATTGGTGGAAATATAAATTGGTACATTATTATTTGGAGATGATTCTGGCAGTAGTTTTCCAAAGATTTTAAACAGTGTTCACTCCTTTTGAAATGATAACTCCACTCTGGGAATCAAGCCTATGGACAGAATCAGGACTGTCAGACCAAAAATTATGAGCAAAAATGTTCAGGAAACTATTCTTTATGATAGAATTTTGAGTGAGCAGAGATCGAGCCATTGCACTCCAACCTGGGCGACAGAGTAAGATCCTGTCTCCAAAAAAAAAAAAAAAAAAAAAAGAAGAAGAAGAAGTTGTTAAAATAAAGAAATGATGCATGGTGTATGTTAAGTAACTTTAAAAAAGAAACCAAAAAATGGAATGCCAAATTCTATATGCTGGATATTGAATTGCATACACAGTATCATCTCAACTAAATTAATAGTGTCTGCCTTTGAGTAATGGGATTTTACAGTCTTTTTTCTGCTTCTGACTACTTTCTATACTTTCTCAATGTTCTGCATTGAGCACAGGTTATTTTTATAATCAGAAAAAAATTGAGGAGAAAAAAATGACTCTCAGCCATCGTCAGATCTTTAGTTCTAGCCCACTTTTTATTAATCAGGATTCTTGGCTGCAGAAACTGCTTCTGGCAATCTTGAGCAAAAGTTAATTTGTTGCAGCGATTTGGGAGACAAAAAAGAAGGCTTGGGGGAGCCTGATTAGCACTGGACTGTTGCATAAATGACCTCTAACCAGTCTTCATTTTTTTTTTGAGACGGAATCTCGCTCTGTCGCCCAGGCTGGAGTGCAGTGGTGCGATCTTGGCTCACTGCAAGCTCCACCTCCCGGTTCCACGCCATTCTCCTGCCTCAGCCTCCCGAGTAGCTGGGACTACAGGTGCCCACCACCACACTTGGCTAATTTTTTTTTGTATTTTTAGTAGAGATGGGATTTCACCGTGTTAGCCAGGATGGTCTCAATCTCCTGACCTCGTGATCCACCCGCCTCGGCCTCCCAAAGTGCTGGGATTACAGGCGTGAGCCACCGCGCCTGGCCCAGTCTTCATATTATATCACTCAGGCTTCCAAAACCGGGAAGAAAGCATCCCACGGTCCCCTAGCATAGGTCACCTGCTTGCATCAAGATGAGGAAACTGGCTCATTAAAATCCACCAGAGGAGACAGACACCACCTCCCTCCAAGACAAGACAGAGTGGGAGAAAGGTGAGCCCCCTCAAACTATTAGGGTGCTATTAGGAAGTGAGGAATGAGATCCTGTTGAAGTGAAATATGATGTCGCCACTGTTTATCTCTTCTGTGGTTCATTTTGTGTCTGAAGCGTCTTCTCCATTGTTTATTTCTTATCCATTTAAAAAATCTCCCTGAAAAGCAACATCCTTCCCTGTGCACCATTTTAACTTTCTCTCTCAGATTCACCAATCAAACTGACTGTCAGACTCAGGGGATGTTTCTCAGTCTTGATCTTTCTAAATATTCTAGTTTGGGATTCCTTAAAAGCAGAACCTGAGACAAGAATTTGACTGTAAGTCATTTATTTGGGAGGTGACCCCAGGAAACACTGGTAAAGGAGTGAAGAAATGAGAAGGAAGGGAAAGGAAGTCAACACAGTGTGTTATTAACAAGTTATCACGATGGGCAAGCAAGGCTTAATCCCGCGGGGAAGCCCAGAAAATGGTGTAGAACACGTATCTCAGAGTTATGTCACCCAAGGGGCAAGGGGGCTGGAGTAGTTCTACACCAGCTTCTGTCAAGAGTTGGTTGAGGGCTGCTTGGCGGAGGGGGGCATTCCCTGGCATTTCCAGCCTATCATGCCCATGGACAGAGCAGGCTCTGGAAGCCAGAGAAAGAGAGTTGAAGCAATGCAGCTTCTAGCAGTTGGAAGTCTGGCAGCACACACTGGTAAGGGCCGAGGGAATGTGGGTGGGGCACCGGCAGTATTTGCTTTACTAGACATTTCTGTGTGTGGTTTCACATCACTGATGACTCTTCCTGACTCGCTTCCTTTCCGTGGATACTAGAACACCCCACCCCACTTGTTTTCTGCCCTCTTCTCTTGCCACTTCTTCCCAATCTTCTTCACAGATTCCTTGGTTGTTTCCCCCACATCCCCGCCAACTTAGATGTTGGTAATTAGCTATTGTCTTCTCATCCCACATACTTTCCTTGGCAACCTCAATCACATCTTCGTCACCAAAGCCCATCTATAGCCCAACTGGTCCACACTGAGATTTCTAGCCCTGCTCTCTTTCATGGAGTCTAGACCCAACAGCCTAATGAATGCCTCCACTTGGGTCTCCCGTGAGCCCCAACAGGTCTAAAACTTACCTCTCCAGATCTCTCTCCACCACTGAGGGCCCTCTCTCAAAATGGCAGCACTAGCCACCCAGGTGCCTAAGCCAGAGACCCAGAGTCATCCTTCCTTCCCTCTCCCCTCTCCTTGCCTGTGATGTCTAATTGGCCACAATCCTAACGTCACATCTTCTCTCTTCAGCCCTCTTGACCTTTAAGGCAGACTACTGTTATGCACCATCTTTAATAAAGTCAAGGTATAGAAGGTGCCCCTCGCTTTGTCCCCAACATTCTTTTTGCTCCTTTTTGGCTCAGCCCATTTCCTGAACCTTTGTTGACTTCATTCCTGCCCCCTTGGCTTGCAAAGAGCTCAGTCTCCCTGGCTCACCTCAGAGTGTTTGCTACAGCCTCAGAGTTGCATTTATTCTCAGGATCCTTCCACTTTTGCTAGGATTCCAAATCAGTTAGGGTCCAGTTCACTTGTGAGTTACACAAATCCAAAATAACTGGGCCTTAAATAAGATAGAAGTATATTCATTTCTTATGTTTAAAAAAAATGTCCAAAGGAAGCCAGTCCAGGGCTGGTGTGGTCCCCCGGAGGGACTCAGTTTCTGCTTCTAACGGGGAACCCAAACTTGGACAATAGAGTAAAAATACACTTGGGGCATTTGATTCAAAATAAGAATTCCCCGGAGCACAGTTCTCTGACAACTTGCGTAAATGTCAGGTGTCCATAAATCTGTGGAGGGCAGAAGCCCTTGGAAAGTTTTCTTTTTCCTTTTTTTTTTTGAGACAAAGTCTGGCTCTGTCACCCAGGCTGGAGTGCAGTGGCGCAATCTCGGCTCACTGCAACCTCCACCTCCTGGGTTGAATTGATTCTCTTGCCTCAGCCTCCTGAGTAGCTGGGATTACAAGCGTGTGCCACCATGCCCGGCTATTTTTTTTTTTAATTTATTTTTAGTAGAGATGGGGTTTCACCATGTTGGTCAGTCTGGTCTCTAACCCCTGGCCTCAAATAAACTCTAGGAAGGTTTTCAAGAAATTACTTGTCCTCCAGGTGGAACTATGACATGACGCTGCTGTGCAGCAGTCTAGAAGAAGCTAGGAGAAGAAGCTAGGAGAAGCCTAGAAGAAGCTGGGAATCAGACAATGTGAGGCTGGAGGACTTTTTCCTCCTGGGGTTCCCTAGGACACTCCTGCCCACAGTACCTCCCACCACCATCTGTCTCCCAACTTCTCAGCATCTTTCTTCCCCTCCTCCCTTCAGGCCTACTCACGGTGGAGCCCAGCGACCAGCTCACAGGCTTCCCCACCATCTTACCCCATCCTGGCTCCTCAAGGTCCCAAACTCACCTACCACTGGAGGGAGGTGTCCCTGGGCAGCCAGAGCCCTAAGAGTAATCTGGAAACACCTGAGGTGTTACGAGTTGAAACTAGCTTGTTGAGTTAACCCCTCCCAGGGGATATTTGCATCTTAACTGGGAACAATCATGATCCAGTGTTTTTTGACCACATGGCTCTTGAAGAAAGTGACAATTATCTGAACCCTAGGACACACAGATGAGGCCACTCGTGGCTCTAGGCTACTAGTGCAGGATTCTGGCCGTTCAGAGCCCCACCCTCTGCCTTAGGTCCCACTAGTGGCTCCAAGGGGTGAGGGGGTCATTATCTCAGCCACACTTGTAACATCCCCCCCCCCGCCCCACCCCCAGCACACTGGCAGGAAAACCACCTTCCATTGTTGAGGGAGGGATGTGTGAATAAGCTGCACAGAGGGCCGAGGCAAGATTGAGAATCAGTGCCTTGAAACTGAAAAAATGTGCTTTTAAAACTTTTTCTTGGGAAAATTTCCAGAACGACACAAAAGTAGAGAAGGCAAGTAACCCCTTCATACCCACCATTAAGATTCAACAGCAACTCATACATTGCCGTTCTTGTTTTTTTCAGGTATCCATCCCCCAACACAAATCTCAAAATGTCAGTTGTCATGTCATTTCACTGCAATAGGCATCTGAGGGAGGAAGGGAGAGAGGGAGAGAGGGAGGGAGGGAGGGAGGGAGGAAGAGAGGAAGGAAGGAAGGAAGGAAGGAAGGAAAGGAAAAAAAATTTTCTTGGAACACAATGTACTTCACAACAAATGTCATCCATCACTCAGTCCATATTTAAATTTCTAGACAATTGGGAACACAGAGGAATACTTTTTAAATGGTGTGATACTCTTCACGACATCAGAGCAGACATGTGTAGGAATAAATGAGGACTGGAGGGCTTGTACTCAAATCCTCTCAGAACATCCAGTTGACCCAAACTAGAATGGAGTCTTGCTAAGCTGAAAAAGCAAATTATCTCCTTATACTTAATCAGTGCAATAAAAAGGAAAAATGTGCATTTCAGTTTTGCCCTGTGCTTGTAATCTCGGGATTTCGAAGGTACTGGAGGGTCATGTTCACCCCCTCCAAAGGGCACATGTTGGTCTCCCTGTGAAACAATGTGAATGAACGAGTCCCTGTACATTCGAAGGGGGAACATTACAGTGCCCACTTGTCGTTCCTTACATCAAAGGCTCAGAAAAAAAAATGATGAAGATTTGTACATTTGTCCATGAGCCAGGAATTGTCCATTAACTTTCTAAATGATTCGGTCACAGTCTACTGAATTTGGAAGAACTGCCAAGGATGAAATAGCTTTTCCTGCTCAACTGGAACTAAAGGAAAGTGGCTTGAAACAGAGAGTGACAAATGAGAGAAAGATCAAAATCACCGCAACGCCTACAGCTTGCTTAGAAGAGACTTGGCTTTCATCTTATCTGGTAGAGCTCCTCCTTGCTTGAAAATGAGTGCATTCTAGTTACAGCTAACATTTTTGAGCTTGCACTCCAGCCTGGGCACTATTCTCAAGACCCTACATGCCTTAGCTCATTTAATCCACACAACCCTTTGAAGTAGGTATGATTATCATGCTCACTTTTACAAATGAGGAAACTGAAATGCAGAGACATTATGGTATAATTTGTCCAAGATTACACAGCCAGTAATTGGAAGAGGTAGGGCTTGAACCGAGGGCATCTAGCTCTGGCCTGCACTCATAACCACTGTGTTATACCATGTTGGGAGGAAAGACTCTGATTTTTATATACATAGTCTCATCTGATATTGCCTCCATTGTTTATCTCGACGCTTTTGCCACTGTCCTCATTAATCTCTGCTTACCCACCTGTCTTTCTAAATGAAGCCGTGAGCTCCTTGAAAGCAAGGACTGCTATGTCCCCACAGTGCTTAGCAATAGCAGACATTCATTAGCTGCACATCCAACGTAACAGGTCCAGGACTCAGGTGACACAAGTGAGGCACTGACCTCTGGTGCAAGATTGAAGGGGGCTCAAAAACACTTAGTCATCAATATCAATCATATTTTAATGCATTTTTTTTGAGACAGAGTTTCACTCTTGTTGCCTAGGCTGAAGTAAAATGGTGCAATCTCGGTTCACTGCAACCTCCGCCTCCTGGTTCAAGCAATTCTCTTGCCTCAGCCTCCTGAGTAGCTGGGATTACAGGTGCCCGCCACCGTGCCTGGCTACTTTTTTGTATTTTTAGTAGAGACAGGGTTTCACCATGTTGGCCAGGCTGGTCTTGAACTCCTGACCTCAGGTGATCCACCTGCCTCAGCAAAGTGCTGGGATTACAGGTGTAAGCCACTGCACCTGGCCTTAATGCAACTTAAAAAAAAATCAAAATCAGGGCCAGTAATAGTGCCATGCATAGCCATATCAGAAACTGAGGTAAAAGGGAAAATCTGCAATCATGATCCTGTCTTTATTTAAAATATTGATACTTTAGTCATCATGGATTTTTCTTATCTTTGTTTTTTGTTTTTTTGTTTGTTTTTGAGACGGAATCTCGCTCTGTCGCCCAGGTAATGCAGTGGCGCCATCTCAGCTCACTGCAACCTCCACCCCCTGGGCTCAAGTTATTCTCCCACCTCAGTCCCCCAAGTATCTGGGACTACAGGTACACACCACCACACCCTGCCAATTTTGTATTTTTTTTTTTGTAGAGATGGGGTCTCACCATGTTGCCCAGGCTGGTCTGGAACTCCTGGGCTCAAGCAATCCATCCACCTTGGCCTCTCCAAGTGCTGGGATTACAGGTGAGAGCCATAGTTCCCAGCCTGGGTTTTTAAAAAAAAATATTGTGTGAAGATGTTTGTTTTCTTGATGACTGAATTTTGTGGCACCCCCTTCAATTTCGCCCCCGAGGCCAGTGCCTCACTTAGCTCACCCTAGTCCGGGCCCTGTGTATAAATGAATCAATGAATTCACAAGCTAACATTCACATTTTACAGATGAGAAAACTGAGACAGAGGTGCACAGAGGTGGAAAGCTTTACTCAAGGCCCCACAATTCATCGGTGTCGACTCTTCTGGCATTGGAATATAGACTTCATCACTTCTCATTCCCCAAACTGAATATCTTTTTTTTTTTTTTTTTTTTTTTTGAGACAGAGTCTCACTCTGTTGCCAAGACTGGACTGCAGTGGCACGATCTCGGCTCACCGCGACCTCAGCCTCCTAGGCTCAAGTGATTCTCCTGCCTCTGCCTCCCAAGTAGCTGGGATTACAGGTGTGTGCCACCATTCCCGGCTAATTTTTGTATTTTTAGTAGAGACAGGGTTTCACCACGTTGGCCAGGTTGGTCTCAAACTCCTGACCTCAAATGATCCACCCACCTCAGCCTCCCAAAGTGCTGGAATTACAAGCATGAGCCACCGTGCTCGGCCCAAACTGGGTATCTTAAAAATGGAATTTATGCTTTAGCTAAGAACATCAAATGGCACAACTAAATGAAATAGGTGGGTACAAAAATGGGAGTCAATGGCTTTAGAGGCTGCTAACTAACACATTATCAGCTGCTTATATATAACATTGAAAACTGCGACTTTACTGCCACTATTTTAAAAGAATTCATAACTTATTCAAAAAACATTTAGTCAGTATGGACCATGGAGTCTTTCCCTTTTTAATTTTTTAATAGAACTGCCAATGGACCATAAAACGGCCCCAAAACCCTGGTAATCAAGTAATTTATTAGCCACCAGATAAACCAACATTAAATGAAATGACCATGTATTTTATTTTAAAAAATCAAAACGAAGCCTAGTCACTACTCTCAATGAATAATGAAAAAGACAAATAAACCAACACATTCAGTCAACAAACTTTAAAGTTATAAGAGACATCAGTTCTAGGAAACTCTTTACACTGGCCTGAATCATTTGAGGTTGGTTCTGTTATTTCAAGCCGATTGGTACTGAGGTGACAGCCATTTACCAACACTCTTGAAAGGCCCTGCTAAGAGGACGTCCTGCTAACAATGACTCATTCATTAAACTAACATTCACTGAGCACCTACCATGTACCCATGCTATGAATGGTCAGTGGCCTGAATCTGTCACCCCAAATTTCAGATGTTGAAATCCTAACCTCCAAGATGATAGTATTAAACAGTGGGGCCTTCGAGAAGGGACAAGGTCATGAGGGCAGAGGATTCATGAACTGAGATTCTACCCTTATAAAAGAGACCCCAGAGAGAACCCTGCCCCTTATGCCATGTGAGGACATGGTAAGAAGGCACCATCTGTGAAGCAGGGAGCAGGCCTTTGCCAGACACTGAATCTGCCAGTGCCTTGATCTTAGACTGCCCAGCCTTCAGCACTGTGAGAATTTCTGTTGTGTATAAGCCACCCAGTTAATGATATTTTGTGATAGTGGCCTGAACGGACTAAGACAGCTAGGTTGTGTGTTAGATGCTGGACACAGAGATGCAGAGATTAGGTGCACAGGGATGCAAATAGTTAGGGCTCTACTTTTAAGTGGGGTGGGTGTGGGAGAAGGTCAGCAGGAAACAGTTATAAAACATTTAGAGATCTACCAGGAGGGATCCAGGGAAGGCTTCTCAGAGGGGCTGGGAGCATGCCAGGTTGAAGTTGTAGTGTTTGAAAGGGCCCAATAGAAAGCCCTTCCCCACTTGAGACCTGAATCACTCATGGACAAAGACAAAGAAGTTGGCAGTCGGGGAACAAAATATCGTCTTTATGACTGATAGGACTGGTATTAGAGAATGTGGCTTCCACTTGCCAATGCTTATCCCCCAAATTAGACTGACCACCCACCCAGCATCCTTGAACCAGGGCAGACCTTGTCCACTGCAGGGGCAGAGCCTGCCTCTGGAGCAGTGGAAAATGGTGGCTCCTTGGGGGCAGCTTGTACCCAAAAAGGACAGGGTGCACAATACATGTCCACATGTTGTCTGTATGGTATGAATAGTATGATATAAATGTGCATGTGTGTATAAGTAAACTTTAACTCCTAGAGGTAGTTAGCTAGAACTTGAAATACCTACTCAGAAATCCATATTCCAGAGATGTTGAAGTGCTGCAAACATTGTTATCTAAATCTATAACCAGATAATTTGTTAATACGTATGTTATAAATAATTTTTATTGGTAAATGACTGGTGTTTGATCTATATCTATGTGTGTGCGCATATATATATCTCAAATATATCAAGCTAGAAAGATTTTGCTGGCCCAACTGCCTTCGCACAAATGAAGTATAAGGATCTGGCAAGCTGGGTCGTCTGATATCTTTGGAGCAGTAGCCTGGTTTGAAATTCTCATGGGTCCTATTCCCGCCATGTCATGGAGGACTCAGCTGGAGACAACTATAGGATCGGCCAGTCCCATCATCAGAATTTTGTTGCACCCATCTTGGAGTGAACCCTTCCTGTAAGGTGCCAGTTGGAATGCACAAGGACAGAGAGTGAGATGCCCACGAGTTTGAGACCATGTTTTTGTGCCTACTTGCTGACAAACAGACATTTGGTAGGATTTGTTCTAAGACTGGCTTTTATTAGAACAGACCACCTAGTAGATAGGTTGTCGGGTGGGGATGTATACTCCATCTTACTTTTCTCTGCTAGAGCTTACCCAAATGAAACACAAGAGAGTGACCACCGAAGAATGGCCGTATTGGACTGGGTCAACTCGCTGCAGCCTTTCCAAACTCACCAATCAGGTGAGTCACTTCTCCCTAACCCCAGGGCTGGAGAGGGCAGGTGTGTTACACTCATCGCTGTCCCTTCACGGGAAAGGGGAAATCAGTAGCAGGGAATAAGAGATTCTCACTAACAGTGGATAAGCTAGTGTTCCAGGCAATAGGAACTGCATGTATGAAACCACAGAGGCCTGACGAGTATGTTCAGGAAATCATAAATCATTCAAGGCTCCTGGAATATGAAGGGCAACAGGGGGAATGGTGGGTGATGAAAGCAGACATCTAGGCAGGGATCTGCCACAAATCGATACAAATAATTTAAGAACCATGGAGCAGTTCTAAGTAGGATGCAAACAGGATGGGATCTGCATATTAAGAACATCACTTTGCTGGCAGAGTGCAGCAGAAACGGGCAGCAGCAAGACTAGAGGCAGTGATACCAAGAAAGTAAGCAAATACCAAAAAGAGATGGGGAAATGGCCTAAACTGAAAGAGCAGAAGGGAGATGGTGAAGGAGGGAAGAACATGGATGCTATTTATTTATTTATATATTTATTTATTTTTGAGCTAGAGTTTCACTCTGTCACCCAAGCTGGAGTGCAGTGGCTCAATCTCTGCTCATTGCAATCTCTGCTCATTGCAATCTCTGCCTCCCAGGCTCAAGCGATCTTTGTGCCTCAGCCTCCCGAGTAGCTGGGACTACAGGCACGTGACACTGCGCCCAGCTAATTTTTGTATTTTTTGTAGAGACAGGGTTTCGCCATGTTGTCCAGGCTGGTCTCGAACTCCTGACCTCGAGTGACCCACCTGCCTTGGCCTCCCAAAGTGCTGGGATTACAGGTGTGAACAACCAGACCCAGCCCATGAATTTAGAAAGGAGAATTAGAAAGATCTAATGATTGAGTACATATACAGGGTAAGGGAGAAAGGCATGTAGGGTCATCTTCATTTTTAAAGTCTATAAGTAGGCACAAGTCATAGAGAAGCATTCAATCTACACATATTTATTGAGCCACTAATGTCTAAATAATAGCAAATTTATAGCAGTAGCTAGAAACTGTAATTTATAAAAATGGTCAAATATATGGAAATAGTAGATTGTATTTCCAAAGATGACTGCCACAAACACAAATTTCCAAGTGTGAAATCCTTCTCTCTGCTGTCTAGAGAGCGCCTAGAAGCCATGAATCCCTTGATATGTGTGCCTTATGTTCAACAGATGATTAACCTCTGCTTAGGTAGTGCCTGGCATGCAGTAGTCTCTCAATAAACAGCTGCCAAATAAATGAGACGATAAATCTAGAAGAAGCATAATGCCCTTGTATGTTAATTATCCGTTGCTGTGTAGCAGATTACCCCAAAACTCAGCATCTTAAAGAATATGGATTATCTCACAGTTTCTGTGGGTGAAGAATCAGGGGACAGCTTGGCTGGGTGGTTCTGGCTCAAGGTCTCCCCCAAGGCTACCATCAAGGCATCAGCTGGGACTCCAGCCATCTCAGACAGACTTGACGAGGCTAGAGGCTCCCCTTCCAAGCATACTCATGCGGCTGTTGGCCAGAGGCCTCAGTTTCTTTTCTTGTGGGCCTCTCCAAAGGGCCGCTCACCCATGGCAGCTGGCTTGTCCCTGAGCAGATGATGATGATGATGATGAATGTGTGTGTGTGTGAACGAGAGAGAAAGAGAGAGCCATGCCACCCTGCCTTTTATAATCAATTTTCAAGTCACATGCCATCACTCATGTCTTATTCTATTCATTAGAAACGAGTCACTACCAAAGGCCAGCCATCACTCTCAGGATAAAGGATCACACAATATCGGGAGGTGGGGATCACTGGGGACCAACCTGGAGGCCACCTACTGTACCTTGCGAATTGTTAATAGACGACGTAAGTAGCGGCCGACAAATGTGTTCTTTGCTGGTAAAGTGATTATAAATTATTTGTCAACCTTTCTCTCATAGTTTTGCAAACATGGTAACGCTATCACCTCTTTGCTCTTCAAATGCAAAAGGCACTCACTCCAGCAGGTAAATGGACGGTAATAACAACTACCTTTGCACTGCAAATAGTCCAGGTAGGTTTGGATGAATTGCTTGGAGGCTGTTTTCGTTTGTATGTTTTGAAGCACAAGATTGTTCCTTGACTAAAAAAGTTCGGTTTGTTTTCCTCAACCCCATCTTCACCAACCCAGCAAAACAAGATACCAGGTCAAGCATAAAAAAAGACCAATGGACTCTGATGGTCCATTTGATTTAAACCTTTGTTCTAAGATGACCTGTGATAAGACAAGCAAAGTGTCTCTATAATCAGGAATTTTCCCATGAAAGCGGTCAGTGTTTTCCAAAGATCAAAACGTGAATTTGCTTCAGGGAAGGAAAAAATCATTTTATTGGTTAAAATGCTCACACTTTCTGTCTCATGAAAAATTTAAAGGAAAACTAAATGCTTTGTTTGTTAATGAACTTACTAAAGAGTGATTTGGGCTGTTAGCCAGAAGCAAAAACTGGTCTCCTAGGAGTATTTTCTAGTTGGTATGCCGTTATGGTCTTTAGACGAATTAGAGATTGCTGCCTATTTTTAGCCCATTATTTCTGCCGACTCAGCCAGCGCCTGCACGGCTCTTCATTCCACGGGGTGCGTGTCTTCATGCGTGTTCCAGATAAAAACCTCAGGGTAAGCAATTAAACCTTTCCCGGGAGCAAACAAAGAAAAGTGGAGAAAACAATTTTTCCCTCTTACAGGGCATTTGAATAAAGGAATCCCAATAGAGAAATGAAATCTGTCCACTCGGTATCAAATAAACTAAGAAAATTTCCCGAAATTAAGCTGTGGGTGTGAACATTTTCACACCGCCTTTCTTCCCAAATGGTTTTGCACGGTGCTGCCAAAGCTGACCCAGATGTTCGGCATCAGTCTTCCATGATGACGTATTCGCCTTGGCTGGCGGGAGCTCAGTGTTTGCTCTAGCTGATTTTTCCTAAACTCTGTACCCCCAAGACCAGGTGCATCTTAGACCTTTACAGTTTTGTATCACTTTGGCAAACTCTGTGTGACTGGTAACCTTCACCATAAAAAAGGCTTTTAAAACATTTGTTCCATAAAGATTTTCCTTTGAAGTGTTCCTCTAGTTGGCATTTTGAATATCACGTAACAAACTCAGACTCGGCTTTTGTGCTCACGTTGGCCACGTGGCCATAGGGCCTATTAAGTTTTGACTCTGAGGCTGATTAATAGCTAGAAGCAAGTTTATCACCACTGATAGATCTTTGAGGAAAGGTAGCATTTCTCCTTTCATTAACCAGCTACCTTTTCTAGCAAATGTCTAAGTAACAATTTACGTTGGCGTCGACTAGTGCTTCTCCAACAGTAATGTGCAATGAATCCCAGACATCTTGTTAAAATGCAGATTCTGATTTAGTTAGGCCTGAGGTGGACACTGGAATTCTACCTTTCTGATGAGTTCCCAGATTATGCTGATGTTACTAGTCCCAGACCAATTTTGAGTTTCAGGGCCCTAGAGCTTACCCAATAGTGATTAGAAGGCAGAAATTGATTTGCTTTCACAGAAATTTAGTCCTTGCTCTTAGATGAGAAACAACAGCTCCTCACCTAAAGAGATTCTCTCTCTGTCTCAGGGCAAACTCTTGAATATCCCTCTGGCTAATCAGCTCGAATAAAGAAAATAGAGTTTGAGCCACTGTTAATCTAATAGTTTAGAGTTTAGATCGATAAACACATTCCTTGCTTCTAATAATTTATAGTAAGTAATGGAAATTGGGTGGACGTTTTTAGTGGTTTGTCTTTTCTCTACAAAACGTCAGCACATTAGCTGTGGCTTATTTACTTCGTTTGAAGTGACCTCAAATGCTGCTCAGGAAACACTCTACAAGCTACTTTAAGATAATTAATCACATTGAACTAGTGATTGGTTTTTAAAAGCCTTTCTAATGCCAGTACATTCTCAAGGACTTTGGTGTCATTTCATCAACCTCCTCCCCTCTCCTTTCTCTCTCAACTGGCTCATGGCCTGCAGACTACAGAAAGCTTCCCAAACTCATTGACTAATACTAGTAATTGCAAGTAGCAAGATGGAGGAGCCCATTTCTTTAAGGATGCTTCATCTAGCTTCAAGAAGCAAACTGGCTAAAAGAGACTGCCACTGGGGCACCAGCTGACAGAGAATTAGCAGCAGACTACAGAAAAATCCCCTCTGTTGGTTACTGGACAGCTGTCAGCAAACCTAGAAGACTGGCCACATTTAGTTCAACACACACAACTGAATTTAGCAGAACATGTTTGCTTTGGGGTCTTTTTTGTCACTTGGAGAATATGGGGTCTACCTGTGATTCGCACTGGGCCTCTCTCTTGGATTGGATTGATTTGCCAAAGTCTTGTCAGAGCAGATACCCAGGACAGAAATAATGCAATTTCACAGTTTCTATCTAAGTTACTCCAATGTCTTGGGGGCCCTAGAACCTGTTTGTTTTCTAATAAGGTAGGGAGATTTACCTTAATTTTACAGAAAAAAAGAAGAAGCTACTTTTTGCTACATTATCCTAGATAGAGAAGCCTCAGGAACCACACGGTCTGGGTTCAATCCTAGCACTGTTTCATTACTAGCTATATGGCCTTCACATAAGGTGACTTAAGTCACATAACCTCAGTTTCTATATCTGAAAAATGGGGATAATAAAAGTACCTCCTTTATAGAGAGTTTGAAGTAATATCCCCTGGCACAGAGGAAGTGCCCAATAAAAGCTACCTATTATTTGAATACCATTCAACACAATTAACTGCAAAATATCCAACATGGAGTATTGCAACATAACCTACTATCAGTTTCTGTCTGTGTAATTCCAAAACAACAGATCAATTGTCTGCATCAAGTCAAGCCAATGGTTTGGTGATGTGATAAGGTAGCTGTACCTGCCCATCATCAGAGGATAGCAGATGTAATTGTTTCTACCCACCCTCCCAACCCATGAGGGCTTGAAGTGAGAACATAAGTGATGAAAAATGCTTTGAGAAGTTGAATGTCCCACACCAAGAAGCCCCCCACACACCGCAATAATTACTATAAACTACACTAACATACTATAACCCTGAATTTTAGTTTTAGTTTTGACTTTCTAAAAACCCCATGTGGCATAGGTCAACCAATATCCAAGTGTGTATTAGACCTGCTGCCCTGAGGCTGGGCGCGGTGGCTCACACCTGTAATCCCAGCACTTTGGGGGGCTGAGGCAAGTGGATTGCCTGAATTCAGGAGTTAGAGACCAGCCTGGGCAACACAGTGAAACCCTGTCTCTACTAAAATACAAAAAAATTAGCCGAGTGTGGCAGCGTGCACCTGTAGTCCCAGCTACTTGGGAGGCTGAGGCAGGAGAATTGCTTGAACCCAGGAGGTGGAGGTTGTAGTGACCGGAGATCACGCCACTGCACTCCAGCCTGGGTGACAGAGTGAGACTCCAGAAAAAAAAAAAAAAAAAAGAAAGAAGAAAAGAAAAAAGAAAAAGATCTACTGCCCTGAATTAGGTTCTGTGGGAACTTTAAAGATGATGTAAGACAAAATTTCTGCTCTCGAAGATTTGGCAATCTATGTTGGAGAGACCAAGTGACTGCAATTCACTAGGAGGACGGGGAGCAGTACAGATTCAGAAAGTCATGGGAGATTTTTTAAATGCCATCATAGGAATAAAATATCGATTGGTTTGTCTCTATTTGAAACTCGGCTTTATATCTTAATGAATTCCAATTCACTCCTACAGTGGCCAAAAATTGTGTGTGTGTATGTGTGTGCAAATTTGTTGCCCTAGTCTAGTTTAAAGCCACTATTTTTCCATTTTTCATTCATTAAGCAAATATTGATTGACAGTATATTATGTGTGCCAGGAATCGTGCCCTATTTATTCTAGTTACAATTGTATACACAAGCCTGGAGTCCTTTGGGCAGTCGTCTTTGCTAAAATGAACAAATTAGGGTAAAAACTTTCCACTCTTCAATTAGGCAAAATATCTATGTAGGCCAATTTTAAGGCACAGGATTAGTTTTAGAAGCAGTCATTGAGACACTAGTGGAGAAATCCAAAATTTAATTATTCATAGATGTGTACCAAAACCAGAAATGGTTCTCAGTACCTTTACAGTAAAAGCAGAGAGTCTGTCGCCTGTCCAAATGTTCCAATGCCGTTCCATTGATACTTACTGTATTATTATAATATTAATGGTAACCTGATTGGTTACAATCAGACCCTCCCTTCAGGAACCCTGTAATAATATCCCAAGTTGCAGGATGCTGAGAGTAAAAAAATCATTGCGCAAAAAACTACACAGATGGAGCCATTATATGTCCAGCTACAGCACACAACCTTTGACACTAGAATCTTGTCATGGGTAGTGACTATGGCCTAGGTGATAAAGGAATTTACCAAGACAGTAGTAGGTAAAGAAAGGCAGATTCATTAGAGAAGATATGAAAATACGTTGCAAAGCTGCAACGGGCAGCACAGCAGAGAAGGGGCTGTCTGCAAAGAGGCAGGGGCTGGAGGGAAGTTTTATAGGGTCGTGCTGGAGGGGGCTACATGTGGAACAAGGTTGTGTCCACAGGTTGTTTGTGATTAGCCATCGCTCAGAAAAATTATTCATTGTTCTTCCTCACCTGGGGCCCTCCTCCACCTGGGGCCCCTTCCTCATAGTTGCTTACTTATCAGGACTCCACAAATCTGTTTATGAATCAAGAAATGTTATAGCTTAAATCCCAGGGCTCCCCTGCCCCCAACAACTCTCTGAAAAATGCTGGAGAGTATGTTGAGGCAAACAGGTTAGAAAAGCTCAAAATAGAAACAAATGCTTGATGAGCGTATCACAACTGTTGACACTTCAGCCCTGTGATAAGGTAGCTGTACCTGCCCATCATCAGAGGATAGCAGATGGAATTGTTTCTACCCATCCTCCCAACCCATGAGGGCTTGAGTGAGAATGTAAGTGATGGAAAATCCTTTGAAAAGTTGAATGCCGCACACCAAAAAATCCCACGTATAGAGGGAAGATCAGTATCAGGGAAGGCAAGTCAGGGAGGATCTTGCTATTTTTACAGGGAAATCTTTTCCCTTGAAATCACTTTGGAGATAACATTTTTTTTTTTGCCATTCGAAAAAAAACTTTACTTATAAAATAGAATGAAAAAAACTGAGCCCAAACACACAAAAGCCTTAAATTCATGCTTCTTATAATTACCTTTCCTACTGTAGTTCTGCTAGTTCTTAAATTTCGTGATGCTCAAATTCCCCTTTTTGCATTTCTTTTCTAGGTTTTCTCTTTCTCTGAGCAACGGTTGCCAGAGTCTTTTAGAATGACTTGTATTTGCTAATTGGATTAAAGGCCCGATAACGGCATAGATTTTTTTTTTTTGCAACATCCTGGTTGACATTCCTAATCTGGGAAACAGATGTTCCCACACCTTTTTGCATCTTGCGTTCAGTGATTAAGGTAAGGAGCTCTCAGAATCTTCTAAATGATTCAAATTCATTTTCCACACAGTTGAAAGTGGCAAGTCATTAAGATAAAGGCTTTGAACCTCAAATGTTATAAACAGGAGGTGAAAGAAGGTGGAAAAGAGAGGGGAGCCTGTCCTCTTGTTCTTAGTTTTTCTATATTTCTCTCAATTCTCAGAACCATCCTTCCATTTGATTTATTTATTGGAGCAGTTAATGCCTTTTATTGTTCCATGCACATGGATAAAAAATATTAAAATGCACTTACTAATTGGAAAAGGAAAGATAATTCCAACTTAGATGGTTACACCACTTTCATTATTGCGGGTTCATGCACCTAAAATACCTTAAAAAGGCAGGAAAAATTTTTTCCCGTCAGAAAAAGAATGTACTAAATTAAATACATAAATAAAACCCTCCCCTATTCCTCACAATAATTGTGTCTCAACTTGCTTTTCTTTCATTGAATGTTTATATGTTTTGTAGGCCATTGGTATTTGAGAAAATGGGAGGAAAATGTTTGTTTGTTTGTTTGTTTGTTTATTTATTTAGAGATGGAGTCTTGTTCTGTCACCCAGGCTGGAGTGCAGTGGCGCGATCTCAGCTCACTGCAACCTCTGCCTCCCGGGTTCAAGCAATTCTCCTGCCTCAGCTTCCCAACTGGTTGGGACTACAGCCTCCTGGGTTCAAGTGATCCTCCTGCCTCAGCCTCCCGAGTAACTGGGATTACAGGCACGTGCCACCATGCCCAACTAATTTTTTGTATTTTTAGTAGAGACGGGGGTTTCGCTATGTTGGCCGGGCTGGTCTTGAACTCCTGACCTCAAGTGATCCACCCGCCTCGGCCTCCCAAAATGCTGGGATTACAGGTGTGAGCCACCGCACCCAGCCAAAATGATTATTTTAATATCAAAGTTGAGATCTGAATAAAAAATATGGTTCCCAATGTTCAAGTAGTGTTTTTTTTTAAAAAAAAGCACAAAAGTCTTGTTACAGCAGCACCCTAGTTGGACATGTTAACAAAATTAATTTTTTAAAAAATTTAAATACTACTAATAATGGGAAAAATCCTTTGGCTGTGTTTATCAGTGAGACTGATTAATCTGGCATTATAAAAACCTCACCTTTTCCACAACCAATATACTTGGAATCAAAGATGTGTGGGGCCTCTGTCTACATAGATTTGATACAAAAGCCTTGGTGTGCATAAAGAAATGGAGATTCTTGGGTCCTGCACGCAGAGATTCCAGTTTAATACATCTGAAGTTTGCCTGGGAATCTGCACTTTTAACCAACAGCCCTAGATGATTCTGATGTTGGTAGTTCAGAGACCATTCCTGGAGAAGCCTGATGCTGTAGCTCGACTTAAGATCTGCAACAAGGCAACGCAGCCTGACATCCTTCAACAAAGATCCTCAGGGGGTTGACTTGAAAATGGTTTGATATCTTGCAATACATTCAGAATTATCCTCAATTATGACAGTTGTATTTTGCTAAACACCTTTGATCTTGTCACCAAACTCCTCTCGCAATTAGTGTATATGCAAGGACATGTCTGGTAATGCTTTACTAAGCACATTATGCGTTTGACCAGAACTCTCTGGTTAGATAGTAGAGATGGGGTCACCTAACTCATCCAGTTTTGAAATTCAAATAAAATGTTAGGATTCAAATAAAGGGTTCTTAGCCTACCACCATTATATATCAGAGTACTAATTGTCATTTAGAATAAATACTCATAAATGACATCTACATACGTATTTTTTGAGACAGAGTCTCACTCCGTTGCCAGGCTGGAATGCAGTGGAGTGATCTCGGCTCACTACAACCTCCGCCTCCCAGGTTGAAGCAATTCTCCTGCCTCAGCTTCCCGAGTAGCTGGGACTACAGGTGCACACCACCAGGCCCAGCTAATTTTTGTATTTTTAGTAGAGACGGGGTTTCACCATGTTGGCCAGGACGGTCTTGATCTCTTGACCTTGTGATCTGCCCGCCTCGGCCTCCCAAAGTGCTGGGATTACAGGCGTGAGCCACCACACCCGGCCGACATCTACATATTAAAAACATGTCAAAAGGCTAAAAGGAGGGGGTTGAAGACCCAGTTATTTTGACAATCAGTATATAGTATAGTCTGTTTTGCCAGACTTCACCAGCTATTGTTTCTGTTTCTCTTTCAAAATCAGTTTCGATGTATTCGTGCAAGCGAGATTGGAGGCTTCTGCTGAATTCTAGAGTTCTGGATGGCCCCTGAGTCATTTGTCCCTCATCACAAACACTTGGAGGTGGCTGCAAGAGAGAATGGCTTTTCTTCCTCTGCATGAGTGCTAGAGCACCTCTACAAATGAGGCCAAACAAGCTCTCACAAATGAGGCAGAGGGCGGAGCTCCTGTGGGAGCCGGCTATTTCCTTCCTCCATACTTACCCCTCTTTTCTGCTCTGTTGCCACCCTGGAGAAAGGAAGGGCAATGTGGCAGGAGACATTATATGCTCACAGTTCTTCCATTTATTCCCTTCACTGTGCCAGGGCTTCACTGGGAGAGCATGCTTCCTTCTCTGTCCTATTGACTTTAAGCTTGGCCATAAGACTTGCTCTGAAAGTGGGAGGAAATTATAATGAAGAAGTTCTGGGTTAAATTGCGTTTGTTTGTTTGTTTGTTCGGGGGCAAGGTCTTACTCTGTTACCCAGGCTGGAATGCAGTGGCACGATCATAGCTCACTGCAGCTTCAAACTCCTGGGCTCAAGCCATCCTCCTGTCTTAGCCTTCTGAGTAGCTGGGACTATGGGCATGCACCACCATGTCCGGCTTATTTTTTTAAAAATTGTTTTTGTAGAGATGGGGTCTCACTATGTTGCCCAGGCTGGTCTTGAATTCCTGGCCTCAAGTAGTCCTTCCACCTTGGCCTCCCAAAGTGCTAGGATTACAGGCCTGAGCCACCACACCTGGCCCTGGGCTGAATTGTTAAAAGGCATTAGACATTTCTGCCAGGGCCTTCTTGCAGCCCTGTCATCCACCATGAGTAGAGCATGCCCCACAGATCTGCTGGCTCCAGAACAAGACACATATACTCAGTCTGACTTGCAGGCAGCATTAAGCAGAGCAGCTACAGCCAATCCACAGACACACGAGTGAGAAAAATAAACATCATTTTGGTAAGCCACTAAGATTTAGGGGATTGTTTGTTATGCAGCAGCAACATAGCATTAGCTGACCGATACAGAAGGGTAATCGCTATTTACCAATGGCTCTTTCCTTGCCAAGCACCATTTACATTAGCTCCTGTAATCTACAAAATTTCCTTCTGAAGTGTACTGATCCTCCCACCTTTCATAAAACATAAGCTCAGCTAAGGCAAGGCCCCAGTGATAACCACTCAGTGGCTGAAGCAGCAATTCCAATTCACATGTGCTCATGTACAAACATGGTGATTATTCCACGGCCTTCTCTTACCTTCCTGCAGTTTACATCACACATAGTAGCAGCAACAACAACATAAAAAACAATTTCACTCTTTTATGAAAGGCTTTACAGTTCAATGCACTTTCGTGTATCTTATTTCATCAATAAGAAAATGTCCAATTACTAACTGGGGCAACAACACCTTGTCCTGTTTAGTTCTGTTCTAGATTGAATCATGGTCCATGCAATTTGAAATGGTAAGTCTTTGGCTCAGAAAGTATTGTGCTTTAAAAACCACAGGAAGGCTTAAAATAGACTGGAATATTCGGAGGTGCCAGATATGAAAGAAAATCCACCAGATAAAAACCAGTTGAGCCAGTGTTTGGAGCTTTAGTTGACCAAAGCAGACAGATGCCATAGAAACTACTCAGGACCTCACTCTGCTGCCCCACTGGAAGAGATAACCACTCAGAAGACACCAGCAGCATTGTCACTATTGCCACTCAGAACAAGCAGCATTTTTTTTTTTTTTGAGATGGAGTCTTGCTCTGTTGCCCAGGCTGGAGTACAGTGGCATGATCTTGGCTCACTGCAACCTGTCCACCTCCTGGGTTCAAGCAATTCCCCTGCCTCAGCCTCCTGAGTAGCTAGGATTACAGGTGGGCACCACCATGCCTGGCTAATTTTTGTATCTTTAGTAGGGACGGGGGTTTCACCATGTTGGTCAAGGTGATCTCGAACTCCTCACCTCATGATCTGCCCACCTCGGCCTCCCAAAGTGCTGGGATTACAGGTGTGAGCCACCGCGCCCAGCCAGGAGCAGCATTTTTCAACTCTGACTGCACACTCAAATCACCTGGAGAACTTAAGAAAAAGAAATCGTTGGGCCCTGCTTCCAAGCAAACTGAATCAGAATTTCTGGATTTGAGGCTGGGCACCTGCAGTTGCAAAAGCTCCCCGGGTGATTCTACTATGCAGTCAAGGTTGAGTCCCACTAACCTGAAAGAGACAGGCAATGTATTTGCTGATGTTTACTATTAAAAACCAATTCCACTCAATGACCTACACCTGGTGATGGGGTACAGCTAGCTTTGCGTGCCTTTGAACTTCCTACCCAATGACTCTCCTATCATCATTTCTTCTCTACCACTTCACTTTCTTGCATTGACTGTTGATGAAATCCACATTTATTTACTGAAATCCATATGTATGACAATTCCTAAAACAGTGTTTGCCAAGGGATAAACTATACAAGTCTATAGGATTTGTAAGGAATTCACTATCACTGAGGTCCTATATATAGTAAGTTAACTTAATATATGACACTGGCCTCACTAGCAAATAAATAAATAAATAAAATCAAAGACTGTCATTTATATTGCTTCTATACAGGGTTCACACTTCACCATAAATATTGCAGGGCGCTGACATTCTGGTTTAATTTGCACATTCAAGTTCCCAAGATTTCACTTTGATTTACATAGTCAGAGACTGCATGCTGGCACGCCCCTTGCATAGAGACCCCTTGTGGCGTTCACCTGATTGCCTCCTTGGTTTGTGTGGGAAACGTTCCATTTCTTTTACAGTAGGATGTACGGCTCCTTTACTGCACTGGTGGTAGTTAATTTCAATACATTTGATAAAAACAACATCTAACATTTATGGAGTACTTTCTATGTACCAAGTACGGTTTTTTGTTTTTGTTTGAGATGGGGTCACTCTGTTGCCCAGGCTGCAGTGCAGTGGCGTGATCACGGCTCAGTGCAGCCTTGACCTCCAGGGCTCAAGCAATCCTCCCACTTCAGCCTCCTGAGTAGATGGGACTACAGGTACTCACCACCACGCCTGGCTAATTTTTAAATATTTTGTAGAGACACGGTTTCGCCATGTTGCCCAGGCTGGTCTTGAATTCCTGGGCTCAAGTGATCTGCTTGCCCTTGGCCTCTCAAAGTGCTAGGATTACAGGTGTGAGCCACCGTACCCTGCTAGGCACCATTCTTAATGATCTATATGCATTCGTTCATTTAATTCTTAACCCTATGAAGAAGATGATGATGATTCCCATTTTATAGGTGAAAAAACTGCGGCACAGAGAAGTTAAGTAAGGTCCTCAGGGTCATACACTTATTAAATAATAAAGCTAGAAATGGAACCCAGATCATCTAGTTCTAGAGTCTGGGCTTTTGGCCACTAGCATATACCACATCACTCGGTAGATGGGGCACCTGTTGAGGTACATTTTAGGAGAAAGTGTGGAGCCACTGGTACTCTCATCACTGCTGGTGGAAGTGTAAATTGATACAACTACAAACAAATTGTTTGGCAGTAGCTCCTAGAGCTGAACATGTAATTCCTGACCATATACCCACCAAAAATGTACACTCGTGTTGGTGAAAAGACATGAACTTGAACGTTTATAGCAGCACCACTCATAACAAGACTGCACTGGAAACTACCTGAATGTCCATCAACAGGAAGATGAGTAAATAAATTCTGGTGTATTTATACCACTATGCAGCAATGAGAATGAACAGTCTCCCAACTACGTGGGACAAGATGGGTAAAACTCATGAACTTAATGCAGATGGAAAGAAAACAGGAAAAAAGTACATGCTGGATGATTCTATTTATATGCAGTCCAAAGACAGGCAAGAAAGAACCTCTGCCTTTAGGGACCAAGCTATTGGCTACCCTTGGGGGTCAGAGTTGTGACTGGAAGGAGCAATTGGGATGGGGGCTTCTGGGGTGTGGGTGAAGCCCTGTTTCATCATCTGGCTATTAGCAGCAGGTGTGTGTTTCAGTTTTGAAAATTCAGCAAGCTGTAGATTGAGGTTAGATACACTGTTCTGAGTGCATGGTGTATAACACTAAGAAGTTTGAAAGGGTACTATGCTATTTGCGATCAGATGTTATGTTGGTTAGAAGAGTTTGGTAAATATCTTCAAATAAACGTCTATATTTAAGGAAAATTGTCACTGCAGGCAGTTTGCGACATCTCTAGTGTCTTCCCTACTTTCCCACTTCTTATCAAAACGCCCACCTGAGTTAATAATTCTAAGAGAAGACGATGGGCTCGCTCGGGCATTCGGGACAGTGCTCGTGCTCACCCGCAGACAGGGGCTCAGGGTGACTCATGAGAGTTGTGTGAAGGTGCCGTTGCCAGGAGCCATCAGAACAAAGCGTCCTGGCTTGCTGGCCCCCGCGTCTTCTGAAGCACCCACTTACAGGGGCGTGGAGAGCAAGCAAAAGCAGGGCATAGGTTTCTTTTGTAGAAATCTTCAAGAATGAGGAAATTGAGATCTGGGGTGAGAAGCAACTCTACGTGACATTCTGCTGAAGGGCAGCCCCTCTTAGGAAAGATTCAATGCAAGCGGGTGGGAGCTGCTTCAACTAAGAATTCTCACTACTCCTGCACCTGTGGAATCAACCAATAACCCACCCTTCTACAGCCCAATCCACAATGCTCCATTTACCCCACTTCTGCCTTTGAGAGAGAGAAAGAGGAAAAAATTTCATCAATAAGTCACAAAGGCTAAGCTTTGCCAGGGAAACTGCTAACTTTTATTTGCTTGAGAAACACACCTACAAAAAAACTTTTATTAACCCGGATGCCTTCAGCCAAGTTCTTTCAAGTAAATTACATAGGTAGGGAAGAGCTTTCAAATCCAGATCAGAAATTTTAATCAAACAGCTACAAAATTTACCTCTGTATTAGGCAAAACAATGGCTCCCTACCTCGCCCCAGCCCATGAACCAGACAATGTTACCAGATACACAGAAACCAGGAAGTCAAACCTCTGTATGTGACACAGAATTACAATAATTAAATGAGATAACTTTGGCAAAGAGTTTTCTTAGAGTTCTGCTGATTATTCTCAGGGGGAAAATCATATTAAAAGGAACTAGTTGAATTTAATTACTGGATTCATTCATCATTTATTTTCTGAATTTGCTCCCAGGTATGATTTCCAGTTGAATTTTCAATCTCAAGCTATTTCCAGAATGGGATTTATTCTCACCTTGTTCGCTCCATCACCTCTCCTGTCTGTCTCCCCCTCTCACCACTACACACCTGAAGTTCCCACAAGGACTTAGTGGGACTGAAGCTAAGAAGCCCAACATGACTTCAGTGGCAGGAATATTTTCAAAGATTTCCCTGTAGATGGGTCTGGATAGTCAACTATTGCAAAAAGGCCTTGGCTTCCTTCTGGGCTACTGCCCCGGGGACATTGGTCACCGCCTCAGCCCAGCGGCTCAGCGCCCTTGAGTTGGACATGGGAACAATCACCAACTTTCAGAGACTTTTCAATGTCCCTATGACGGCAGAATTGAGTTTCCCAACTTCCACCACTACTGCAGATTGGATTCACTGAGGAGCTTTAGAGGGGACATGAAGGGTCCTCATGAAGGACGGTGTCCCAGCTGAGTTCTGAACCAGGAGGCAGTCTGTCATCAGAACCACCCAGCTGGGCGTTCCTGCAGCCCTGGTCTTGCCTGAGTTGATTTCAGTTGCTCTTCACTTGAACGTGAAAAGAGGAGGAAAGATACATGGAGAGAAGGGAGAGGGGAGATTAATTCTAGGCCTGGTGTCTACCCCGTGTCTGATCTGATGAAGGTTCTTAGACTCTAGAAAGATAGAAGTCAGGACCTAAGGCTGAGGAACTCCACTCATCAAAGACTCTCTGACATGCTGGGCCCGAGAGGGGTCATGCCCCCCATCCCTACTCTGCCACAGATCACCACATAGCACTGGCACCCTGGGCCTTGGGGTGGCCACTAATAGAGAATGGCAAGAAACAGGTACCTAGCCAGCAACTGTCAGGAGCTAGGGACCCTGACAGCAAAACAGCTCAGAAGAATGTGAGCAAGTCCTTTCTCGAATACCTGTAAGACACTTGCCCTGCCAAGTCCCAGGGACATTAGAGGAGGGTTTTTGTTTTTGTTTTTTTTTTTTTTTTGTGGGGGTGAGGTGCGATGCGCTAGGGGTCCTCATAATTTGGGCATAAATGTTCATGTGCTGTCATTACCCCAAACTGCTAACATTTGGGAATATTTTAATTATTCTAAAAAAGGTTGTGCTCCCCAATCTCTTTAAAAATTAAACAGATTGTGTTTCATGAAGCTACTTTCAGAATATATTAAAGGTGCGCTATATAAAGAATAATTAGATTGTCAAAATAGTTTGAGAAATACCAGATATATATATACAACGTCAAGCAAGTTTCTTTTTTTTTTTCTTTCAAGATAGAGTCTCGTTTTGTTGTCCAGGCTGGAGTGCAATGGCATGATCTCGGCTCACAGCAAACTGCCCCCGGGTTCAAGCGATTTTCCTGCCTCAGCCTCCCAAGTAGCTGGGACTACAGGCGTGTGCCACCATGCCTGGCTAATTTTTGTATTTTTGGTAGAGACGAGGTTTCACCATGTTGACCAGGCTGGTCTCAAACTCCTGACCTCAAGTGATTCATCTGCCTCAGCCTCCCAAAGTGCTGGGATTACAGGCGTGAGCCACCGCGCCCAGCCCAAGCAGGTTTCTTTACTGAAAAACTTCTCAGATCCTTGAATGTGCCAATGGGACGAGTCCCTGTATTAATCAGGTTGGGCTAGGTTATGCTGCAATCACAAATGACCCCACAATCTCAGTGGCTTACATGGACAAAGGTTTATTCCTCACTGGTTTTGCTGTACATCATCTTCACTTTGGGACCCAGACTGGAGGAAGAGACTCTAGTGTTTGTTTTCGTTTATTTCTTGTTTTTACATATAATATAATGAACAGATATTATGAATTTTGACAAGTGCATGCACCAGTGTAACCACCACCCCAATCAAGATATAAAGTTATTTCCATCATCACACAAAGTTCCTGAGTCCGCCTTTCCAGTCAGTTCCTCTCCTGGCCTGGGGCCACCACTGATCTGATTTCTATCACTATAGATCAGTTTTATCTGTTCTAGAACTTTGTGGAAATGAAATGATGTAGTATATATTCTAGTGTCTGGCTTTTTAGACTCAAGGTTTTTTTTTTAGAATGATTTATGCTATTGTATGTACCAGTTGTCTATTTCTTTTTCTTGCTGAAGGGTAGTCCACAGTACAAATATATCGCAGTTTCTTTATCCATTCACTTGTTGATGGACATTTGGGTTATTTTCAGTTTGGGCTACTGTGAATAAAACTGTTACAAACACTCCTCCACCAGTCTTGTAGACATAAGTTTTCATTTCTTTTGGATAGATACCTAAGAGTAGAATGACTGGTCACGTGGTTGGTGTATGTTTATTTTCATAAGACAAAGAAATTGACCAACTGTTCTCCAAAGTGGTTGTACCATTTTACAACCCCACCAGCAGCATATAAAAGTTTCCATTGCTTCACATCCTTGCTAACTAGTCAGTCTTTTTACATGTTAGCCATTCTAGTGGGTGTAAAGTGGTATCTCACTGTGGTTTGAATTTGCATTTTCCTGCTGACTGATGTTCAGCATATTTTCATGCACATCCCTTTTCCTTCTTTTGTGAAGCCTCTGAAACAGCCTCTGTCTGGGAAGTTGTTGGTCTCCTGGCAAAGGAAAATAAGAGACATGGTGAACCTGGAGTAGATCCTGAAGCCTCTGCTCCGAAATGATATGCATTATTTCTGTCTACATGTATTGACTAAAGCAAGGTACACGGCCACTCCTGAGTTCCACAGGGCAGGGAAGTCCAACCATCCCATGAGGAAGGTCACTGGAATGTTTGGCAGAAAGGAATATAATCTACTCCAGTCCCCAAGAAGGATATCCTAGTGGAATTTATTTTCTCAACAGGGCCGTATGGTGCCTTTTACTCTCCTACTTCCTAGGTGTACCCAATGTGTAATAAATGTCAATCAAGCTTGTCCAATCTGCTCACACATGTATGAGCAGCCTTGCACCGCCCTCTTCTTTGGGTTTGCTATGTGCCATTGTACTCACTTCAAGAAAAGATAAAGGGCAACTTGACTGATGCTAGACAGGCAGGCATCCAGGAATGAGAAAAATGAGATCCCAGATGTTCCTTCTTCTAGTTCTATAAAACTGTAAAAAGCATCCCCCATCATCATGAGAAAGACAAGACCACAATTAGGACCTTGCCTTCCTCTTGGAAAGGTCTGTTTGTGCAATGCGGTGGGTCAAGCTGGCCTGAGGAGGTTGGCTTTTATATCTACTGGTCTTATCAATTGTCTTTATCCCCCTTTTCCCTCTCTAAGGAGCTTGACGTGAATTTTTTTTAAAGTCTGCTAATCTGTTATTTATTGCAGCTTTATTTGCAATTGCAAAATATTGGAAACAGTATTAATACCCAAGCATAGGAGAGTGGCACATACACAATGGAATACCATGCAGCTCTGATAAAGGATGCAAAAGATCTCTATGAACTGATACAGAGTGATTTCTGGGAGCTAGTATTGAAAAAAGAACATGAAAAAGCATATATAAGTTGCTAGTTTTGTGTAAGAAAGAAAACATACATATTTCTGCTTATCTTTACAGAAAGAAACACAAGAGGGATAAACTAGAAAACTTTGCAGTTGGTATCCTGCAAGCAGGAAGTGAGTGGAAGGGATACAGGAGGGAGTGACACTTCTCTGAATGTAGCTTTTGGTGTAGTTTTAGCTTTTGAAAGCAAGATAATATTCTACATATTTGAAAAATTAAACTAAACCCATAAGAATGAGAAAGGAAAAAAACTAAAATGAAAGCAAATGGAAACGAACTACTGTGTGTCAATGAACATCAAATGAACATCATAATTACACTGTATATCAAATGAACATCATAATTATACAGGAGGGAAAGAAAGAAAGCAAAGAGAGCACTAATCCAAGTAATTTAAGAATACAATATTTGACTATAAACTCTCGGTGTCGGACAGGGTAGAGTGGGAGGTGAGGGGAGAATCACAACAAATTCCAAAGTCATTTTGTAGAGCTGTCTGTTGTAGGATGAGTGAAATAATGCTGAAACTATTTTAGAGCCATTACAGGGCTGAACAAATGAGTAAATGTGTTGATGTTATTGAGAGCCAGCATTCTCACTGTGGACGAAGGGACATAAAAATATGAAATGGGGGAGGCAAGAAATAATCCTGTGGAGATAAGCTGAAATTGGAGGTATCAGTGCAAACTCATGATTTCTGAAATGTGCACATATATGTCTATATGCGTTTACATACACACTATATATATGTGTACATGTGTAGGCATGTATGCGCATATATCTCTTAACTCTTTCCAGTGAAAGGGCCAAGAAGCACCAATAAAATGAATACAGATAGCATTGAGATCTTGGTATCTAATACCATTCACCATTAAAAGGAGCCAGAGCTCCTAGGAAAAATAGCTGAGTCCAGGGCTGGGATAGTGTCGGTACAAGATAATCCTGGAGTATTCTGTTATGTCAGAAAGTAAGAGAGTGCTCAAAAGCATGATGGTGGCCTGTCACAATGATTCAGGAACCAGCTTGAAGGGGCTACTGCTGGCTAAATCTGGGACAATTCATGAGTTCATACTGGTCAGATAGACAGACAGACACGTATAGGCGCAGAAATAGGACAGAGGGGAAAAGCTTCTTCTACTTGTAGTTGAATGTCAAGAGCCAGAAGGTCAAGGTGGACAGGGTGTTAGAATCAGAAAAGTAATTTTTTTTCTTTGTTTGAGGCAGGGTGTCTCGCTCTGTCACCCAAAGTGGAGTGCAGTGGCATGATCACGGCTCACTGCAGCCTCGACTTTCTGAGCTCAGGTGATCCCTCCCACCCTCTCAGCCTCCCAAGTCACTGGGATTACAGGCGTGCACCACCACAAAGTGTTGGGATTACAGGCGTGAGCCACCATGCCCAGCTAAAAAAATCATCATTTTGTAAAGTTCATGGTAAAAATTGGCTTGATCAAGAATCATCAATGAATTGTAAAGCTAGGACATTTTGATGAAAAGCAGGATATTTGCATGAATTCAAAGTGTCTCCTTACAGAGTGTATATTAGATGCAAGGGGGAGGGATCCAGTGACATTATAATGGAGAAATTGGACAACACTTTGGGTGATCTCAATTAATTTCCCCCATGAGGAGCAGATGGACATCACATACCTCCAGATGTGATACCTTAGGAAACGCACGCTATCAGCGCAGTTTTCCAGCAAAGAATACACAACTTGAATCTTACCAGGAGGAAGCAAGACAAACTCCAAAGTTCTAGAAAGGATGTACCCAACCTGTCCAACCACAAAGCTCGTTTTAATGAACGAGCCATTAAATTTGGAATACCGTGTTCTGAGGACTTGGTATAGGAAGTTACGTCCCAGAAAAGGGGACATAACATGATCAGAAAGGGTTTTTACTGGGGGAGAGGGGCTTGCAGAAGAAAACAGCAGTTCCAGGACCAGCTCCTTTCCAGGGTGCAGCAAGGGTGGTTGTGCCTCCTCCTTCTAGGTTTTAGACCCTGAAGAAATGTCAGCCAACATCTTCACCTTCTTGCCTGTGCATCTAGAATGGACAGATGGACAGATGGATGGGCAGATGGATGAAGCGGTGGATGATAAGGAGCTGCCCCAATTCATGGCTCACCTCTGTAATGTCACAAAGAGCTCTGGACTGGGAGTCAGGCTTTCCAGGTGGCTGCATCTGGGTCACACACACAATGACAGCAAAACATCATATGTGCACATAGCCTCCAGAGGCTTTAGACCCCTTCCCATCTGAACTATGATATAAACAAAGGAAGACACCCTGTATACAAGGGGAGTGTTTCAGAGAAACAACTTCTGTGGTAATTTTGCAAAACAGTATCAAGTGTCTCATTACCTCATTGATATTAATTAAACAAATATCAGGAAAATAAGTATAATATTGCTAAACTCAAATGACTTACAAGGCAGGAAATGATTTTTTCTGTCCTAACAGTATATCAAATGCACTTAATGCAATGTGATGTTGGATTTCACAAATGATACAGGTTCTCTTTCTGTCAAGTTCATTGTCTTTGAAAGCTGGGGCAATGGACTGCCAAGTGCAGACAGAAGAGTCAGCCAGTTGGTAAACAACGTTGGGCTTATTTATTTAATAATTTACTTATCACAGAATTCTATCAGTGCTTTGAAAATGCCTTTAATTGATGACAAGGAGGTGGTGTTGGGGAACTTGCAAGGGGCTCTGGCTGAGACCCAGTTGGTTGAGAGGGAATTTAGTGGATATAAGCAGAAGTCAAAGCAGCAGCCTCTAGGGTTCTGGTGCCCCCCCTGCCCCACAATACTGGACTGAGAAACCAACGGATGCACTGGAAGCTTCGTGTTTTCAAAACTTTCTATGAACAAATGCAATCAAAACCCAAAGCTCCCCATTTGAAAGGCCTATGAAAATGGGTTAATTCGGGTCTAGAAAATCCTGTGTGAAGAGTACTCAAAACATCTAAGAGTTTGTTAGTGGATGATTTCTTCTGTTAAGTCTTGCCAGGTTAATAGGGGGTGAGTTTGGGGCTGAAAGTAAGAATTTGGAGTGTGCAGACTTTTAAAATTCTTCTGGTTAGTGTCACCCCTGGAAAGGTTTCTTTGGGAACATTTTTGGAGACTACAGCATGGGCAGCTTCACAGCTGTCTAACCAGTGCAATGACACAGGGCCCTGTGCTCAGAAAAGCCCAGTCTACAGTTTAATGCTCAATTGTTATTGTATTGAAATTCTTGATAATTTTTTCTTCGCATTTGTGTTTTGTAAATGAAGCCCCATGGGATGGGACAATGGAGCAAGAGCTGGGGGGAGCTTAGAGCCTGGCCCACCTTGGGGTCACTTTCTGCTGCTCCCTACCTCTCCCAATGGGTTCTTGGCCACCCCTTCTCCCCCACCCATTGGAGCCCCAGCCCTACCTGGCTGCCTCCTCTCTGCCCTGTGACTGACCCCTGCCACCATCTACCTGGGGCAGTGTCCAGGTAGCATTGTGGGGAGGGGGTAGAGTGCTGTGGGTAGGGTGGGGTAGACAGCTGGGGGAAAGAGTTGGAGACCCATGTTGTACCAGGCATAGGTGCCAGAAATGTCAGGGTGCCACCTGGAGCCTCTGGTCAGGCATAACCTCAGCTGTCCCTGCTCTGGGCTGGCAGCACCATGGTGGGCTCTGTGGGCCACTTGGTAGGTGCGAGCCTCTAATCCACCCCAATCCAGATACTGAGGTTGCAATTTATTGAGGGTTGGCCACCTGCCATGGGTGGGGGCAGTGGGCCGTGGGAAGGGGGGATTGACTTCCCCTGGGGCCAAGGCACCGCGTACACACTGGTCTAGTGGCTGGTGGAACGAGGAACTTGACAGGCAGTGGACCATGTGGACCACATCACAGGATGAGACCCCAAGTACCTGTGAGGATTTAGTGTGACACTAAGTCAGGACTAAATACACCATGACAGAGAGAGAGGGAGAGAGAGAGTGCACATAGAGGAAAGGAAACATTTGATATTTGGGTACATATTGAGTACATTTAGCAGCATTAAGAGACAGAGTCTTATTATGTTGCCCAGGCTGGAGTGGAGCGGCACGATCATAGCCCACTGCAACCTCTAACTCCTGGCCTCCAGCAATCCTCCCACCTCAGCCTCCCATCTAATCCTGCTTTATGGACAAGGGGTCCTCCATTTTCATTTTGCACCAGGCCCTGAAAACTATGTAGCCAGTCCAGGTTACAGAATAGATTTTCAATAGTTACAATGAAGGGAAAGGAAGCCACATCCACTGTCTTCCCACAGGCTGGTCTGAAGAGTGAGGCCACTCCCTCTAGAGAACAGTGAGCATGAAGCGGCCGCTCTCACTCTGCTCTTCCTATATATTTTGGTCCTGTATCCTGTTGGCTATGGCCATATAATGTTGCCTGCTACAAGATCTGGGAGCAAGGGTTTGGAGTTGTATTTGCTGCTGGTCCTGATCTTAAAACTTGACATTCTAAATCTCTTCATTTTGCATTTAAACCATTTTGGGCTCTCTCCAGCTCCCTCTCACCTTCCTGCCTTCAGTGAATATGTGCCCTGCTTGTCTACCTTGCAAACCAGCTGGAACATGCTGCTAACACCCAGGCACAGGCAAACCTTTGCATTTCAAATGGCTTTGCCCCACAAGTGGGTGACAGCAGGACAGAAACGTTCCTGAGACTCTCCCGAGTAGCCACGCTTGGAGTAGTGTTTGCAGAAGCAGGAAAGGAAGGGCAACCCGTTTGTAAGAAATATACAGTTACTTACCTTATTTTTTTCTTCACATTTGAAAATGGAAACCTAGTAATTCATCCAATAATGCATCAAAACACACACTTCAATGGACAAGCCTAATGAAACCTGATGAGGTCAGGCAGTGGGAGAAAAAACTTCCTGCATTGAGAGAATCAGAAGCATTTCCCATTTTGATTTTTTTTTTTTTAAAAAAACAACAAACCAATAAACTCCAAGTGAACTCCAGTTTCAGGATTCATGAGTAGTTCAGGAAGGAACTGTTGAGTTATCTCAGCTGTGCTGAACATTTTCTTCGGTTACTCCCATCAGCGGTTGAGATCATCAATATTGGAAGGTATCCTAGTATGTCTCATCAGGCTGTTTGAAACTGTTGATGTCAGAACACATCACTCTTCCCCTTTACTTTTTCATCGATAATTAATGGATGAGAAATCCACTATGATAGTGTTAGAATCTACGGCCCCGGAAGAAGTTGGTCCTGGACTGCTGCCTGGTTGCATATGACACCATCGATGCTGCCAATGCCTGGCCACCAGCATGCATTATGAGACAAACGACAAAAACCCACCGAAGATACATTGGGAGTCCTTGCTAAGTTTAGAGGCATCCATTAGCGGACTCTTGTTGTTAGCGAAATGGAAGTTTGTTATTTAGAAATTTTGTCTTGAATTATTAATTTACCTAGAAATAAGAAATGCTCAGGGTTTTAAGCCAGATCAGCTTTGATCCACAAAGTCATTCTGACTATTTTAAGATTAAGAAAGGCTGTTTGTCCAGAAGAGAACTGACTAGCTCTTGAGTACCTTATAAAGTAGCAAATGATGGGCCATTTCAAGTGGCTTGCGTTTAGTGACATCTACAGCCTGGTCAATATTTTAACTCTCTACTTGGAGACTTTGCCCATGAGGTTGTGAAAAGATCACCCTAGTGCTGGGTGGCATCTGGCTGCTCCTGGCCTCGACTTAGGACTTTGACCAGTCATAGCTTGCATTTACTCAGTGCTTTCTACAAGCCAGGAATCACATTAAATGCTCTTTATATGATGTTTTGTCTTCACAATCATCTTAAGAGTTAAATACCATTATCCCTATTTTACAGATCAGGGGACTACCATTTGACATGGTTAAGTCACCTACCCTGAGCCTCACTACAGAGACATGCTCCTTACCACATCTGCACACTTCTAAATCCAGGGTCTGGGGTTTGAAGAAAAAGGAAAAAGGCCATATAAAAATTACTGAGCTCTAAATTATCTCCCAAGTGGTAAAACTTAGACAATTGCAATAGAACAAATTATTCTGCAGTATTTCCAAACCTTGCAGAATCTACCTTGTTCAGGAGGATGCACACACACACACACACACACACACACACACACACACACACAACAGCCCTTGGCCATTCACACCAGGGCCCTCAGCGTACACCCTCATTTTGAGATCTTTTATGCTCAGAGCCAGGTTAAAAGGTAGACTAAGTGGATAAGTGCTCTGAGCACCAATCTATAAGGACAACAACGTCCCCAGTGGAAATCGGTGGTACCATTTAACTTAGACTCTCATGTGACTATTTACATAACCATTGGGATCCAAACTAGTTCCACTCCAGCCAAGTACCCAGTAGAATGAAAAAAAATGATCTTCGTACCAGCTCGGGTCCCCAGCTAAACAACTGTTGCATCGATGTTGAAAGACTATCATCTGAAGCTCACCAAATGATTAGTTGCCTTGAGCTCCAATATGTCCAGACCCGTTTGTGCCATGGGTTCCTGCCTGGATGGCAGACCCCACTTCTGGTCTCCGAGTTCCGGATTCTCAAACACTACATCTAGTCTTCCATTGCAACTACACGGTCCACTTGCTCTCTCACGTGTGATCCAATGCATGAAGTCCAGTGCTTGCCTCTGTACTTGGACTTTCTCTCTGATTCACTATGGAATTTGGGGAGATCTTGATTGACCTGCTGGCCCTCAAGCCTGTCCTGAGTTTGACTTTATATACTAGATTTTGATTTTGGCTCGGGGCAAACTACTTTGTTTGTTACATGGCCAGCAGGCATGCCCCTGAGTCCATCCAGGCTGGGCCTGGCCTGGCCTATTGTTCGCCCACCTGGGACTAGCAGCCTTCTCTTGCTTCCCAGCCTTCCTGAGAATTCTCCCAGGATGCCCCTGCTTGCTGCTTGTTCAACATCTCCTTTAGATGTGAACTCTTTCTTCAACACTATCCCCAGCACCTAGTATGGTGCCTGTCATGTAAAAGGTGATCAACAAATATTTGTTGAATAAATAAATGGATGGATATTTATTTACTTAGCCGTTACACAGGCACTTTTTTTAAAGAGTCAGAATCTTGCTCTGTCATCCAGGTTCGAGTGCAGTGGTGCCATCATGATTCAATGCAGCCTCAAACTCCTGGACTCAAGTGGTCCTCCTGTCTCAGCCTCCCAAGTAGCTAGGACTACAGGCATGCACCATTATGCCTGCCTATTTTTAAAAAATATTTTGTGGAGATGGGGTCTCGCTATGTTGCCCAGACTGCTCTCAAATTCCTAGCTTCAAGGGATCCTTCCACCTCAGCCTCCTAAATTGCTGAGATTACAGGTGTGAGTCACTGTGCCCAGCAAGACTTCTTAATAGGGCATTAGAATTACAATATTTTGATAAATTGTACTTAATCAAATGAAAAACTGTCATTTAAAAGGCAGCTACAAATAGAAACAGCTAAGCCACAGACTGTGAGAAGATATTTGCAAAACGTATACCTGACAATAGACTTACATATAAAACATTTGAAGAACTCTCATAACTTGATAAGAAGACAGGCAATCTAATTTAAAAACTGGTGAAACATTTGAACGGGTACTTTACCCAAGTCATTGGGATTACAGGCATGAGCCACCTCACCTGGCAGTTACATTGCACTCAATATGTACCTGACAATGCTATAAGGATTTTATACATATTAAACTCGTTTAAATTATTTTTTGAAACCTGCTCCCCCCAACACTGTATTATATGTTTTTTGAGGACAGAGATTGTGCTTGTCTCTTGCGCGATGTCTGACAATAAATGTATAGTGATTACAGGAAGATACCTATAGTTTTAATAGTTGAAGTCTGATTTCTGAATCTACATCTTTGTATTAGAAGCGATGTGAGGAATCACATGTCTTAGTTAGGGCAGAGTGTGGGACCCATATTAGAAAATTCTCACATTTAAATGGGCTGCATTTTGGGCAAATTATTTCAATACTTGTTTCTCTAGCACGACAATTTCTGCTGCTGCTACATTTTCGTTCTTTTCTTTCCTTTTCTTGAACTCTCTCTATTTTTGACAATATCTTTTGCTTTGGGCCAAAAAATGTAAAATAAAGGACATTTTCAGAAGGCACTTCAGCAGCCAATTGTAAATAACGTGGACCACGAGACTTCAAAAGATGCTGTGTTTTCTCCTGTTTTGCTTCCATGATTATTGTATACAACTTCTAGGCCCCATTAATCTGGAAAATTCTTTTTTTTTTTTTGGTTGGCACTCATTGTCTCATTTCATTCTTATAACAACTGTGGGAGATGCACAATTTTTAAAAATATATTGTTGGGTTTGGTTTAATAATATTTTGTTGAGGATTTTTGTATATAATCATGAATGATTTTTATCTGTAATTTTATCTTCTCCCCCTTTTTCGATTTTTTTTTATTTATTATACTTTAAGTTTTAGGGTACATGTGCACAATGTGCAGGTTTGTTACATATGTATACATGTGCCATGTTGGTGTGATGCACCCATTAACTCGTCATTTAACATTAGGTATATCTCCTAATGATATCCCTCCTCCCTCCCCCCACCCCACAACAGGCCCCGATGAGTTCATGTCCTTTGTAGGGACATGGATGAAGCTGGAAACCATCATTCTCAGCAAACTATCGCAAGGACAAAAAACCAAACACCGCATGTTCTCACTCATAGGTGGGAATTGAACAATGAGAACACATGGACACAGGAAAATTCTTATTCTTACAGAAATTTCTCTGCTGGCAACACATAATCTGCTTCATCACAGGTCAGGTAGGTTCAAAATGTGTCAAAAATGTAACACTTTAGGTGGGTGGCTCAGTGAAAAGCTAATATACTTCTCTTGCAACGTGTTTTGCTAAGATATTCAAACAACATTTCATTTAGTTGATGTTATAGGTATTCCCTTCTTACCCCTAAAATATGATTTCCAAGAGAATATGAGGGTGTTGAGTTATTTCGTAGTCATTGCTTTGAGACATTGGAAAGAAGGTAAAAATTTGAAATCAAGCACTATGTTTTTGGAAGATCCACTGGAACCTGCCTCTTCTCTTTCTCTTGAGAAAGAAAATTTTGAGAGTATCAAGGGCATTTTATCAGGTGAGGAGCCTTTTAGCTTTTGCTAAAAACAAACCTTCTGAGCTTTTTTAAAAGGCCAAAATATTTTTTAAAAACATGATACATACTCTAGTTATCGATTGCTGCAAAACAAATTACCCCCAGACTTAGAGGCTTAACACAATCATTTGCTCACCATTTTGTGGGTAAGGAATTCATGGAAGGCTCAGCTGAACACTCACTGGGGTCTAGTACATGATCATAGTCAGACGTCTTCTGTGCCTACAGTCAGCAGAATCTCAGCTAGGCTGGCTTGCAAGTTGATATGATTTGTCTGTGTCCCCTCCCAGATCTCATCTTGAATTGTAGCTCCCATAATTCCCATGTGTTGTGGGAGGGACCTGGTGGGAGATAACTGAATCATGGAGGTGATTTCCCCCTTACTGTTCTTGTGGTAGTGAATAAGTCTCATGAGATATGATGGTTTCATAAGGGGAGGCCCCTTTTGCTTGGTTCTCAATTCTCTCTTGTCTGCCACCACATAAGATGTGCCTTTTGCCTTCTGCCATGATTGTGAGGCCTCCCCAGCCACGTGGAACTGTGAGTCCATTAAACATCTTTTTCTTTGTAAATTACCCAGTCTCAGGTATGTCTTTATCAGCTCCATGAAAACGGACTAATATACAAGTCGAATAGTTGATCCTGGCTGTTGGCTGGGAGTTCAGCTGGGGCTGTCCACTGGGACACCTATACCTGCCTCTCCATGTGGCCTGGGCTGTTCACAGCCTGGTTGCTAAGTCCCAAGAGGGAGGCAGCTGGAGAGCAATGTTCAAAGAGACTTAGGCAGAAGCTTCGAGGGCTTCTTCCCACAAGGTTGTGGAAGTCACATAGCATCACTTCTGCCACATTCTATTGCTTCCAGGTAAGGCTAGCCCGGATTAAAGATGGTGGAAGGGGAGAATTGGATGCTACCAATTTATGGGAGGAATGTCAAGAATATGTGATCGTCTCTGAAAACTTCCACAAGATTAGCAATGGACACATGAATGAATTAATGATTGAATGAACGATACCTACTTAAGTATACCTGGAAGACATGCCCTCAAAATTCTCTGCTCCTTTAAAAAAATTGCATTTCTTCTGTAGCATTCTTAGGTTCAAAATCAAGTGATTTTTACCATGAGAAAGAGTTAATTACACTAACTTTTTGGCATCGGGGAAGCAGAGGCAGAGCTGGTGTCTACCCACCTTGCAGGTATCCCCTTTCAAAAAAAAAAAACTCATCTTTTCACCCATTTTCATGCCTGAAATCCTTCCAATAAAGACTTTTCCTTCTATTGGGTCTTGAGAAATTTCTGTCTGTAGAAATCACCTGGTGACACAGATTCCACTTGTGGAAGAATAACATCCTAGTCTTCTCACATCTCAGCTCTTGGGGGAGTTAGAGTCAGAGTGAGGGGAAATTGGAAATATTGGATGGTAAGAGTTAGTGAAGGGATCAGAGCTTTTCCCACTTCAGTGGTTGAGAACAAGGACCTCCTTACCCAGGGAGTGTGATATAGGGCAGGCTAGAAGTAGGAGAATAAAACTTAATGGGGTGATAAAAAGAAACTGAAGGTTAACTTCGTGTTACAAAATGACCAGAGCAAGCTTGGTATGGTGCATAGACAGTTTAGCAATAGAGTTTATCCTGATCTATCAGAGCAACTCCTAACAAAGAGAAGGGAGAAAGAAATATACACCACCACCTCCTATGCATCGAGCAATGTGCTGAGTCCTTGACCTATATTCACAGATTTAATCATTATGGTGACCCTTCACAAGAATATTATCACTGAACTATTTTGCAGAGGAGGAGCGCAGAACCTGAATGTGGAAGGCCCCTAGGTCCCTGAAAAACCTTCTAGGAGACTGCACAACATTAGATTATGATGTCAGTGATCAACAAATCTACTGAGTATTCAAGGTTTATTTGGTACAGAACCAATGCTACCTTTAGTGAATACAGCCTTGGTTAATTCTGCCTCTCCATCAGTCACATAGACAACATATCCCCGTTGGTAACACTCTCATTAGATGCAGCAATTCTCTAGGTGGGGGGGGGGGTGGGGGAGAGAGATGGAGAGGAGGTGATGTGCAGAAGGATCTCTTAGGAAAGGTGTATGTATAAAGTCTCCCCAACTCCAATCTGCACCCTGTCTTATCAACTCTCCTCCCCCTGCCCTGACACCATGTCTCCTACCTACCCTGGGATTCCAGGTCACTGCATCTAAGGTTTTAGAGCAGGAGCACCACACCACTTAGGAAAGGGAATCTGGTGGTGGAATGTTGGATGTATTGGGGTGGTGGGGTGCTGAGTGGAAGTAGAGCAGCAAGAAAGAAGCATTGGGTAACAGTTTGGGTGAAAGGGTTGCAGGCAGATTTGAAGTGCCAGGTGGGGGAAGGCTATTGAAGGGCACAGATGCAGTAAAGATCGGGCAGGTGGAAACACACAAGAGGACTGACTGCACAGGGGGTCCAAGGAGAGAAGAGCTTTTGCACCCTGGGGACTGGGAAAATAGTAGTGTAATAAACATTCCAATTGCAGTCAGTCTTGCTCAATAGATTGGTTATATCATATATATGAATGATTTGGGACGAAGATTTTACAAATCATTTGATTAAAAGGAGGGCAACAGCCAGTCTCTACAACAGCTGAAGGAATCTGTTTAATTCTTTCCACTAGAAACCTGAAAAAGCTGCTCTCTTCCCTCTAGGGGATCCCCCGATGGACAGAACCCAAGATGAGCTACAAGACCCTCACCTGATCCCCGAGGGGCACTCCTATATCCTTTGACTTGACAAAGTCTGGATTTCGAGCCCATTCGACACAGTAGCCCTTTCCTTACCTAGCCCCCAGAGCAATTGATCAACCCTTCCATAGTGTTCTAGATGCCCGGAGCCCCCGCCCTCCATCTCAGCTTCCTTAGGTGTGAGTTAGGCACTGCTTCTCCGCATCTCTGCAGAAAACACTTTCCAGAACTCCCAAGCAGCCTTCCAGAAGTCTCCCTCACAAGGCTGAAAGTGAAGGAGGTTGTGGTCCTTCCATCCTTGAAGCACAGCAATAGTTCTCTCCAAAGAAACTTCTTCACAATCCCCTCACTTCTCCATGCCTTGACCTCTTTTGATGCCTTTGATGCCCGGTTGAGAGGCCCAGAGTTGAACGTTTCTCCTGTAATTTCTACCCATTGAAGTTTGTTTGCTTCCTGTTCACTTTGGTGTCTGGTATCTGTGGTATTAATACTTCAACTGAAACTGAGGCAGAGAAACTTCTGTTCTAATCATCTGTTATGTAGATTACACTATTGTATTAAAACTAGGCAAAAATTGATTTTTAAAAATCATATTTCCTGCATTTAAAAAAATATCTCAGCCACCATTTTACCAAGTCCAATGTTATTTAAAATTTCTGCTTCTTCAGCTCAGTCCTATCAATATGCTGACGGCCAGTGCAATTTTTCTCCAATCCTTGGCAATTTTTAAGCTAGAGATCACTTTTCATGGTGTAACTGATACAGTCATTTCCAAGCCATCCCTGAGATTTGCAGAGCTAAGTACAGTGACTTACATTTTTGCATTTCTTAATCTAAATGGAAAAGAAATCTATTAGGAAACAAGTTTCTGAGGAACAAAAGCAATTTTCAAGTGAACTGTCTCAATTACCTCCAATGCCCAAAACTATTTTGTATGGATTCATTTACCAGTGGAATGTTTAATATAAATTGTGGTGTGTTCATAAAAGTCATGCTTAAAGAGATGTTTTAATTCTAGAGAAAAGAATGTGCATATCTGGGTATTTTTCTTTCCTGGTGGTTTTTTACATATTCTACTTTTAAAAAGAGAACATATCTTATTTTGATAATCAGATTATCTACATGTGCGTATGTTTTCATTTGAAGGAAGAGAGTGGGCTAGAAAACTCAAATGGCCTTTACAGTGCTATCCATTAGAAATATGATGCTAATACATTTGTAATTTTAAATTTTCTAGTCGCCACATTAAAAAAGTACAAAGAGGCCGGGTACGGTGGCTCACGCCTGTAATCCCAGCACTTTGGGAAGCCAAGACGGGTGGATCACTTGAGGTCAGGAGTTCGAGACCAGCCTGACCAACATGGTGAAACCCCATCTATACTAAAAATTCAAAATTAGTCGGGCATGGTGGCATACGCCTGTAGTCCCAGCTACTTGGGAGGCTGAGGCAGGAGAATCGCTTGAACCCAGGAGGCGGAGGTTGCAGTGAGCCGAGATCGCACCACTGCACTCCAGCCTGGGTGCTGGGTGACAGAGTAAGACTCTGTCTCAAAAAAAAAAAAGTTAAAAGAAACAGACAAACTTAATTTCAATATTATATTTTATTGAATCTGATGATCCAAAGTATTACCATTTTAACATACAATCAATATCAAAATTACTAATGAAATATTTTACATTTTTCATACTAAATTTTGAAATCTAGCCACATTTCAAGTGCTTCAAGAGCTTCAATGATGATTTCCTTGTAAGAGATGAATATTAGAGTTCTTCTTATTAGCCCTTGTTGGTTGAACATGGATTTCTTCCTATATGCTTGATCAAAATTCTGGGAAAACACAAAATTGCATGAAAAAAAGACCTCAGTTTTTTGAGTAGAGCATTCTTGTATTTGTCACCCTACAAAAGCTATTTTTATAAACGGAAACTCCCATTCCCTTTAATGATTTGTTAAATCCCAAAGCAGTGTCTAGATAAGCAATAAATTGCATCTCAAAAGCATGAGTCAAGCCTAACGGAGAATAGATTAGTTCACATTATGGAGACCACTGCACTCCAATATTTCTTGGTACTTATCTCTTGAGGTAACACCTTCAAATCAATAGTTCTTTTCTATTTTTAATGTCCTTCTGCCACTAATCTGTTCTTATGTTCATTTTTCTTGCCCAGGTAAGATTTATGCAGGGATCTGACTGTTTTTCTAGGGTTTTTTCCCCCTTTGTAGGAGCAGATTATATTTCATCAGGAGTATGTTAAGTCACAACAGGATTTAAAGGTTGGCAACGTACCTCATTTTTAGACTAAAGGAAGATAATTCTCAGGTCTGTTGTATTAAGAATAAAACTTGAGCCTAATGTGTCTTTTTTAATGTGGTAAAAAAAAAAAAATACGAGCCGGGAGCGGTGGCTCACGCTTGTAATCCCAGCACTTTGGGAGGCCGAGGCGGGCGGATCACGAGGTCAGGAGATCGAGACCACGGTGAAACCCCGTCTCTACTAAAAAAATATAAAAAATTAGCCGGGCGTGGTGGCGGGCGCCTGTAGTCCCAGCTACTCGGAGAGGCTGAGGCAGGAGAATGGCGTGAACCTGGGAGGCAGAGCTTGCAGTGAGCCGAGATCGTGCCACTGCACTCCAGCCTGGGTGACAGAGCGAGACTCCGTCTCCAAAAAAAAAAAAAAAAAAAACATGACATTAAATTTACCATCTTAACCATTTTTAAGTGTTCGGTTCGGCAGTTTTAATTACATTGTTTTAACAACATTGTTGTGCAATGTTACATGTTGTTGTGTACTTTTTAAAATGCAACTTAGTCAAAGAAACAAATAACCTCTCGCCCTGTGTAGACAGGTTCATTTGTTGTCTCAAGCCTCAGAAATTGTTGGATGAGGAATTTACAACTAGGTCATGGGCCCATAAAGAACCAGGGAGGCTCTGTCTGACAGTGAACTCTGCCTGACACCTTGTGTGATGGAAGCAGACAAGCTGTCCTGTCTTTGTCATTATGAGGTTCCAGGACGTGGTGTTATCTTTACACGTCTGCTGGAGTTGCAGCACACTCTATGCAAGGGTCAGGATGGTCACCTGGGCCCCTAATGTTTCTCTTGTGACTTGAGCAGCTCGCCCCTGTTTGCTTTTAGTCATCAGCGGATGTAAGATTCATTCGATGGTGACAAAGACCGTAAAAAGTTCGGATCTTTCAGTTAAATAAAATGTTCATACCACCTGTTCAGAGTGACCCAATGTACTTTTCTTAGACACTGTTGTTCAGGAATTTGCATCTTAATAGGCTCCCACGTTAAACAATGTTTGACTGCGACTCTCCTAAAAAGTGATTTTCACTGCTAGATAATTTACTGGCCAGCAAAGTCATAGCTGTTCTATATTTGACATGCCAGTGATCCAACGACACATATTGAACTGTATAAATTTTAGACTGCAGGTGTTGACGTCAATTTAGCAATCTTGTGAAATTATTTCCTTGCTTTCTAGAGATACTTTATGTTTTGTCAACTTTTTATTTTGAAAAATGTTCAACCTAACAGAAAAGTTGCGAGGCTAGCACCATGAACTCCTGAATGGCCCATACCTTGATCTACCAAATTGCTAACAGTTTGCCACATTTGCTTTCTCTCTCTCACTAGAGATACATTTTTTTAATTGAAGTGAAATTTACATGACATAAATGAACCATTTTAAAGTGAACAATTTAGTGGTATTTCATACATTTCATAATGTGTAATCACCAACTCTAGTTCCAGAACATTTTCATGACCCCAAAATGAAGCCTGTATCGACTGAAGCAGTCACTCCACATTTGCCCTCTCCAAGCCCCTGGGAACCACCAATCTGCTCTCTGTGTCTATGAATTTAGTTATTCTGGACATTTCATATAAATAAAATCATACAATATGTGGCTTTTTGCACCCAGCTTCTTAGCATACTGTTCTCAAGGCTCATTCACAATGCAGCATGTTTCAGTAGTTTCACTAAAGACCCTTTTAATTGAGATTGTAAACTGAGGATGGGGGAGCATTCTGTTACCTATGTTCCCCTGCTCCCACTTCACCCCATAAACAGGCTGGAGAGGGTTGTAATCTCTTAAATTTCATAGTTCCTTTTTAATCTAGCATTTCTTTGGGTAAAGGGTAGTTGTTTATTCAAGTTCACATCCTATAAGCTTATTTAATAGTTTAAAATGGGCATAAAGAAGAAAATACCCAAAGATAACCACACTAAATAGCTGTATCACCCTGGATACATCGCTTGATCTCTCTTACCTCAGTTTCTTTATCTACAGAACAACCAGGCTGGCTTCAAGCCCTAAGAGTCATTGTAATGAAAATGGTATGATTTGATTCCCCAGACAATTCAGCTTACACTTTTCTGAAATCTGTTACTCCAAAGAGCTACTTTCTTCCTGTGGTTAATGAAAGCAAAATTGATATTGATGAACGAGTGAATGTGTGACCCTGGAGGTTACAAACTGTAGCTTAGATGAGTTTACAATTCAGCTGGGGCTAAGAGATAGATGAACATGTGACAACAGGGATATTCATAGCCAGAAGACAAATCTTGTTAGGAGAGATTAAATATTCAACAATGAACCACACACATGCCCTGTAGGGAAACTGGTATAAATGCCAACAAGAAATATCAGCCCGTCCTCACCTCTTCACGTATCACTGCCCTCTTTGATTTGACCAGTCATCTGTGGGTCAAATGGCTATAGAATGCTCTGGAAAGCAGGGGGCAGTTCAGGATGAAAGGATACCTAGCTGGTACACCAGACAGAACATTCTTTGTTAAATTTCTTTTGAGCATTGCATTTGTTTTTAATTGTTCCAACGTTTTATTACAAAACATTTCAAACATAGCAAAATTGAAAGAATTTTACAGTGAACACCTGTATACCACCTTTTAGATTCTACCGTCAACATTTTACTATACTTGCTTTATCATGTATCTCTCCATCTTTCTATTTATCCATTGGTCCATCTTGTTTTTGAAAGAATTTGAAAATAAATTACAGACATTGCATACATATTATTAACTAGAGTTCAACATTTGCTTACTGATTTTTCTTTGGTAAAATTTATGTACAATGCAATACACAAATCTTAAAGTGTACATTCATTGAGTTTTGACAAATGCATACACCTGGGTAATATAAGCTCCTAACAAGGTAGTGAACATTGCATTTATTTCTTAATTTTTTATATAAATATGTTGTTTTAAAAAATAAAATAAAAGACTGCAGCTGCCTAACCCTTCCTCCCAATCCTATTTTTTGCTTCCCCAAAGCCGCGTCTTACAAATATTTTACATGTTTCTTTTGGTAGTCTTTTTTTATATTTCTGTCTAAAATGTTATTCTTGCCATTTCTTAAGTTTTCAATTTTAGAATTAGCTATTGGTTAGCTACCATGGAAGAATAGAACTAAGCTATCTCAAATAATTCCCAAAGCATGTCCTTTTTATTTTCCTACACCCAATGTATTTATAACACAGCTCTTGTTAAATCAAGATCCAACGTTTGTATTAATTATATAAATATCGTTCATAGTAGACAGTAAATACTGTTCCATTTTGTATTCTAACTTTGAGTTTTCTCAGAGTTACTAATCACCTGCTTTTTATTTGCTTTTAAAATATATCTCACCAATTCATCTCTAAATTCTCTAAGAAAACTTTAAAATTCCTTTCAAGGTGGTTTAACCCATTAGATAGTGCATCAGTACCATTTTCTCTCGGAGGCATCACTCCAATCTGTGTTATTTGCTTGCTGGGCCTGCAACAGGGCTGCCTCCAGGGCTCTGCTCTGTCTTGATCCTGTGTTGGATTCCCCATTTCTGGATCCTACATTTTCCTAACGAGTTCTCCCCTCCCTTTGCTGGAACACATCCTGCAGTAGTTTCTTGAGCTGATAAACTTTATGAGATCTTGCCTATCTAGGAGTGTGTTTATTCTAACATCAGATTCAATTGATCATTTGTCTGGCTGTAGCTTGGATATCACTTTCCCTCAGAAATTGGAACATGATGTCCCACTGTCTTCTGGCTTTTATTTTTGCTATCTGAGGTCATACTGTTTTCTGCTAGTTTATATGTACCTTTGGAACATTTTCTGTGTCCTAGTGTTCTGAAATTTTATGTTTGTATGCCTTGGCATGCTCATTCAATCTATTGACATTCTTTATTCCTGAGAGGTGTTTTTCTATTATTTCTTTGATGATTCCCTTTTAGAGAATATTTTCTCAGTTCTCTTTTTCTGTAACTCTTACCACTTGAGTGTTTGACTTCTGATTTGAGCCTACAAGCTTACCTTTTCTCTCCTATAAAACAAATTTTATTAAATATTGAATAAATTAAAAATTATCTTTATAAAATACGTGTAAATTAAAAGAATAACAATGCAAACAGTGCCACCATCAACTTTAACAAGAGTGACACCAGTGAACTTCAAGCTTCCATGTGACCTTCCCAGATCCAATTGCCTTCTTTCCCACCTTAGAAGTAACCATTACCCTGAATTGTGTTTACAGTGCACTTTTCTTTGTAGTTTTCTCACATACTTCTGTATCTCTAAAGAACATACTGCTTAGTTTTTAAGGTGCTTCAATTTTATATTAATGGAATCAGACTGTATGATTTCTGAGATTCGCTTTTTTCATTTTATGTTGAATGCTTGACACTCACCCATGTTGTCATATGAAGCAGTAGTTTGTTAATTTTCACTGTATTTATGCATAAGCCATAATTTATTTATGCATTCTTATGTTAATGGGCATTTGGGCTTTTTCCAATTTCTTACTATTAAAAACATTGCTCCTATGATTATTCACCAGCAAATCTCCTAGTTCTAACATATATACCTAGGAATGGTATTGCTAGGTAATGGAATGAGTGCATCTTCAACTTTACTGGAAAATACCAAATTGTTTCTCAAACTGGTTATACCAACTTATACTTCTACTGCCATTGTAGAAGAGTTCCAATTGTTTCCCATATTTGCCAACACTTAATTTCATTATCACTTGAGTTATTGTTAATTAGAGGTATGCGAAGTGATACCATACTATGGTTTTAAAATGCTTTTCTCTGATTATTTATAAGGTCAAGCAATCTTTTTATGTTTATTGAAAATTTATAAAATTTGTATTTCTTTTTCTGTTCAAGTCTTTTTGTCCACTTTTAAAAAATTATGTTGCTTGTCTTTTTTTTTTTCTTTTATTTCTACAGCCGGGAGTTCTTCACATATTTTGAATACTAATCTTCTTTCTGTTACTTATGTTGCAAATATCTTCTCCCAGTTTGAGGCTTTTTTGTGTTATTTTAAGCTATCTTGTATTGATCTTAATTTTTTTCTTTTCTTTTTTTTTTGAGAGGGAGTCTTGCTGTGTTGCCTAGGCTGGAGTGTAGTGGTATGATCTTGGCTCACTGCAACCTCCAACTCCCAAGTTCAAGTGATTCTCCTGCCTCAGCCTCCCGAGTAGCTGGGATTACAGGCGCCTGCCACCACACCTGGTTAATTTTTGTATTTTTAGTAGAGACAGGGTTTCACCACGTTGGCCAGGCTGGTCTCGAACTCCTGACCTCATGATCCGCCCACCTCAGCCTCTCAAAGTGCTGGGATTACAGGTGTGAGCCACCGTGCCTGGCTGAAGAGGATCTTAATGTAGTTTGGGTCTTATTTAAGGAATCACCACTCTAGGCTGGGCGTGGTGGCTTGCACCTGTAATCCCAGCACTTTGGGAAGCCAAGGTGGGAGGATTGCTTGAGGCCAGGAGTTCGAAATCAGCCTGGGTAACATAGTGAGGCCCCGCTTGTAAAAAAAAAAAAAAAAAAATTAGCTGGGCATGGTAGGCATGCACCTGTAGTCCCAGCTACTACAGAGGCTGAGGCAGGAAGATCACTTGAGCCCAACAGATTGAGGTTGCAGTGAGCCATGATCACCCCACTGCATTCTAGCCTGTATGATAGAGTTAGATCCTGTTTCAAAACAAAAACAAAAACAAAACAAACAAACAAAAACAAAGAAATCTCCTTCTATTCTGAAGTCATACAGGTATTTAGATATCTTCCATATTATCTCCTAAATGTTTTTGGGTATTGCCGTTTGCATTCAAGTTCTTTCATCTATCCAGAATTTATTCAAATTTTCCCATATAGAAAACCATCTAGACCTAGTGTGTTTTCTTTGTGGGAAAATTTATCAGATTTAAACTGATCTAATTAAACTGATTTAATGGTTAGAAGGCTATCAGCTTTTCCATTTCTTCTCGAATCAGGCTTGGTAAATTACATATTTCTAGGATTTTGTTCTTTTCACCTGTATTTCAAAATGTACTACCTTAAAGTAATATATAATATCCTTATGTTACCTTTTTTTCTTTTTCTTTTCTTTTTTTTTTTTTTGAGATGGAGTCTTGCTCCATCGCCCAGGCTGGAGTGCAGTGACGCAATCTCGGCTCACTGCAACCCCTGCCTCCGGGTTTCAAGTGATTCTCCTGCCTCAGTCTCCTGAGCAGCTGGGATTACAGGCGCCCGCCACAATGCCTGGCTAATTTTTGTATTTTTAGTAGAGACGGGGTTTCGCCATGTTGGCCAGGCTGGCCCTTGTGTTACCTTTTAAAACCCCATAGCATCTATGGTTACATTCTTTTTAAAAATTTTATATATTTTTTTTATTTTAACATGTTATTGGGGTACAGGTGGTATTTGGTTACATAAGTTCTTCAGTGGTGATTTGTAAGATTTTGGTGGACCCATCACCCATGTATACACTGCACCCTATTTGTAGTCTTTTACCCCTTGCCCACCTCCCACTCTTCCCCCCAAGTCCCCAAAGTCCATTGCATCATTCTTATGCCTTTGTGTCCTCATAGCTTAGCTCCCACATATCAGTGAGAACATACGATGTTTGACTTTCCATTCCTGAGTTACATCACTTAGAATAATAGTCTCCAATCTCATCCAGGTCACCGCAAATGCTGCTAATTCATTCCTTTTTATGGCTGCATAGTATTCCATCATATATATATACCACAGTTTCTTTATCCACTCATTGATGGGCATTTGGGTTGGTTCCACGATTTTGCAATTGTGAATTGTGCTGCTATAAATATGCCTGTGCAAGTATCTTTTTTTGAATAATGACTTCTTTTCCTCTGGGTAGATACTCAGTAGTGGGATTGCTGGATCAAATGGTAGTTCTACTTTTAGTTCTTTAAGGAAACTTCACACTGTTTTTCATAGTGGCTGTACTAGTTTATATTTCCACCAGCAGTGTAGAAGTGTTCCCTGTTCACCACATCCACGCCAACACCTACTGTTTTTTTGATTTTTTGATTATGGCCATTCTTGCAGGAGTAAGGTGGTATCGCATTGCGGTTTTGATTTGCATTTCCCTGATCATTAGTGATGTTGAGCGTTTTTTCATACGTTTGTTGCCCATTTGTATATCTTCTTTTGAAAATTGTCTATTCATGTACTTAATCCACTTTCTGATGGGATTGTTTGTTTTTTTCTTACTGATTTGTTTGAGTTCATTGTAGATTCTGGATATTAGTCCTTTGTCAGATGTATAGATTGTAAAGATTTTCTCCCACTCTGTGGGTTTTCTGTTTACTCTGCTGACTGTTCCTTTTGCCATGCAAAAGCTCTTTAGTTTAATTACGCCCTAGATATTTATCTTTGTTTTTATTGCATTTGCTTTTGGGTTCTTGGTCATGAAATCCTTGCCTAAGCCAATGTCTAGAAGGGTTTTTCCAATGTTATCTTCTAGAATTTTTATAGTTTCAGGTCTTAGGTTTAAGTCCTTAATCAATCTTGAGTTGATTTTTGTACAAGGTGAGAGATGAGGATCCAGTTTCATTCTCCTATGTGTGACTAGCCAATTACCCCAGCACCATTTGTTGAAAAGGGTGTCCTTTCCCCACTTTTTGTTTGTGTTTTCCCCACTTTATGTTTTGTTTGCTTTGTCAAAGATCAGTTGGCTGTAAGTACTTGGGTTTATTTCTGGGTTCTCTATTCTGTTCCATTGGTCTATGTACCTATTTCTATACCAGCACTATGCTGTTTTGGTGACAATGGCCTTACAGTATAGTTTGAAATCAGGTAGTGTGATGCCTCCAGATTTGTTCTTTTTGCTATGCAGGCTCTTTTTAGGTTCCATATGAATTATAGAATTGTTTTTTCTAATTCTATGGAGAATGATGGTGGTATTCTGATGGGAATTGTGTTGAATTTGTAGATTGCTTTTGGCAGTATGGTCATTTTCACAGTATTGATTCTACCCATCCATAAGCATGGGAGGGCGAGACAAGATGGGCTTGAAAATTTGCCCAAGGCTATCTGCCTCCCAGCTTTGAGAGAAAAGGGCTTTAGTTCTTCCCCCATCTGTGAAGTCTGCACTCCGGATTTGTGTCCTCCCCCGAGTTCTGGCCAGGAGGCTTCTCACCCCATTTAAATTGTTACAAAGTTCAGCTAGAGAATTCCTTCTCCCTGTGGAGTTTAACCACCTGCTTCTCTGGCCACCCTCCCGATGGATTCCTGTGGTACCAGGCAGGAATGGGCTGCTTGCTGGCCCAGCGAGCTCCCAGGGCTTTTCTGCTGCTTCCTCTACCCCTGTATTTCGCTCCGCTCTCTAACTTGACTCAGCCCCAGGTAAAGTAGGAAACTTCTCCCACAAACAGACCTTCAGCTTCTCCAGTGCGGGGGTGTGTTCGGCAGAGGAGGGTCTCCCTTTCCCACTTCCGCAGTTGGGGCACTCACAGTTTTGGGGGGTCTCCCGGGTCCTACAGGAGCAGTTCGCTTCATTCAAAGGGTCTGTGGGTCCTCTGGGGATTGCTGGTTCGTTCTTGCAGTCAATCTGGAGCTAAAATTCACAATGCAAGCCTCCACACGCTGCTCTATCTGCAGCTGCAATCTAGTCCTGCCTCCCATCCACCATGATCCCCTGAATCAGTTGTTTATGTTTTTAACTACTGATCTATGGTTACATTCTTAATATGGTTCATTCTTGTCACTTTTCTTTCTTTGAATTAATCTTGTTATATGTTTGCCTATTTTGGATTTTTTAAGAACTAAATTTTGGCTTTGTCAACATTCCCTATTTTCTGTTTTTCATTTCATTATTTTGGTTATTATATTTATAATTTCTTCCTTTTACCTTCTTTGGGTTATCCTGTTCTTTTCTCACTACCGAAGTCGGATACTTAGCTCCTTATTTTACAAATGAATTCTACTAAATAATAAAGGAACTAAGAATTCTGATCACATGCAAAGTATTCTAGATCATAGAAACAGAGGGAACACTTGCCAGCTCATTTTGAGGTTCGCATAACCTCGATACTAAAACTTGACAGACAGGATATGAGAGAACATGGCAAAGGAAAGTTACAAGCCTAGTTTTCTCAGAAATATGTAGATGCAAAAATCCTAGACAAAATCTAGCAATATATAAAAATGACAAAAATGACCACGATGACTTTTGCTCAGCAATTCAAGGTTTAATTGATTAGAAAATCAATTAATACAATTCTTCATAGTACCTGATAAAAGAAAACTAAGAGGAGGAACTCATTTTCCCATTATCAATAACTATTTGAAACCTATAGTAATGAAGACAGTGTGATATACAGCAATGGAAAAAGAAATCTCTGTGGAGAAACAAATCTCCCAGAAAACAAATTTATGTGGAGGAAGAACCACTCCAAAGACCTTTTCACCTGCCCAGTACTGTCACAGGAGTAAGAGATACATTTCCGGCCGGGCGCGGTGGCTCACGCTTGTAATCCCAGCACTTTGGGAGGCCGAGGAGGGCGGATCACGAGGTCAGGAGATCGAGACCACGGTGAAACCCCGTCTCTACTAAAAATACAAAAAATTAGCCGGGCGCGATGGCGGGCGCCTGTAGTCCCAGCTACTCGGAGAGGCTGAGGCAGGAGAATGGCGTGAACCTGGGAGGCGGAGCTTGCAGTGAGCCGAGATCGCGCCACTGCACTCCAGCCTGGGCGACAGAGCGAGACTCCGTCTCAAAAAAAAAAAAAAAAAAAAAAAAAAAAGAAATACATTTCCATTGTGTTTCAGCCATTTTATATTTTTGAATCTCTTTTTTAAAGCATTAGCCTCTTCTAGTACAACTTCTATTGCTTTCGCGGTCATCCTGTAAATTTTGATATGCAAATAGTAACATCAATATTTAAATTAAGACCTTTACCTGTTAAAAAACACAAGAACTTTAGAGAATTTCAACTTGAATCACCATCTGCCTGACTTACTTACTACTGCTATTGGATGTCATTGTTCTATTTTTTTAACCCTAAGATCTTTTTGCTTTTGAACTCAATGATGTTTTAGATTACCCACATATTTACTACTTTATTTGCTCATTTTCTCTTTTTACATCTTGAACCTTCCATCTGAGATCACATCTTTTCTGTCCACAGTACATTCTGTACAAGTTCTTTTACGGGGAAGTCTGTTGGTGCCAAATTCTCATTATAGTAAGTCCTCACTTAATGTCTTTGGGAGGTTCTTGGAAACTGAGACTTTAATCAAAATGATGTACAGCAGGTCCTTGAATAATGTCGTTTTGTTCAATGTCATTTTGTTATAACATTGATGATTGATGAGAAAAGAAAATTGGCTTCATTACATGTCATTTCACTTAAAGTTGCAGTTTTTTTTGTTGTTGTTGTTTTGCTTTTGTTTTTTGAGACAGAGTCTCGCTCTGTCACCCAGGCTGGAGTGCACTGGGGTGATCTCGGCTCACTGCAAACTCCACCTCCCAGGTTCAAGCAATTCTTCTGCCTCAGCCTCCCGAGTAGATGGGACTACAGGTGTGAGTCACCACACCTGGCTAATTTTTGTATTTTTAGTAGAGACGGGGTTTCATCATATTGGCCAGGCTGGTCTCGAACTCCTGACCTCATGATCCACCCATCTCGGCCTCCCAAAGTGCTGGGATCACAGGCGTGAGCCACTGTACCCGGCCTAAAGTTGCAGTTTCTAAGAACCTATTGACAGTGTGAAGTGAGGACTTGCTGTATTTGGAAATATCTTTATTTTGCCTGCAGTCCTGTTTTAGGGGGTGAGGGAGAGTTCAAGTGGCCACAGTTTTAAAAATTCACAGGAAATCAAATGCAACAAAATCAGGATAAAGTGAGACCTTGATGAATACCTCCTCCCGGAACAAAGTCCCTACAAGCAAAGAGTGAAGTGGAGGCTTGACAGAGAGTTATTGTCCTTCACCTCTGCACAAGGCAGGCATCAGGTGGGGAGGGGACATGACATTACCCCTCAGATCCCTCCACAACAAGCCAGGGGCCTAATGTAGCTGAGAGCAAGATTGCACTGCGCTGAATCAGGGGACTGGCTCATCCAGGAGTGGCCAAGAACTGTGGATGCCGTGGGTGTGGGCAGACCCCACCGTGCTTCACCTGGAAGGGAAGTGGAGTTTCCTCCCAAGCCCTCCGTGTAGGCTCCAGCATTGCATGACTTCTGTTTCTTGAATTCACCTGCTCAGGGGCCAGACTTCCATGCGCTTACTCAGTGCAGACAAGAGCGAAGTGGGTGAAGTCTGGGGACGTGAGACATTCTTTCCTATCTCCTGAAACTGGCTTCTTGCCTTGTCATCTTATGCTGCTGCTGCCACCTAGCTTTAACCAGATATCACCCAAAGACAATGTCCTGTTGGCTTGAAAGCTGTTAAAGCGGCGAGAGGCGGCAGGAACACCAAGACCACAGACAGTACAAAGCCTACTTTCTCGAACCCTTTCAGCCTGACTCCCTCCATTTTAAAGAAATACGTATAATCATTCCCATGCCAGGATCAAGTCACTGGCAGAGTTCTTAACAGCAAAGTGGAGAAAAGGGAGGCCTAAGCAGATTGAACCTAGTCCAAAAGAATGTCTTCATCCATCTGAGGCCTATGAGTTCTCAATGAAGGTTGTGAGGTTTACCAAAAGCTGTGAAATTTGTTTTGCTTCATTAAAAGATTGTTTTCCAAGCGGAGGTGAGCTCATGTATCACCTGGGAGAAGCATCAAATTATAGATTCTGTCAACTTTAGCATAAATACTGAATTCTTACGTCTGGGGCAGCGTTAGCCAATAGAAATATCATACAAGCCACATATGTGATTTTAAATGTTCTAGTCTATATATACATATATATATATATATATATATATACATATATATATAAATATATATATTTTTTTTTTTTTTAAGACAGGGGCTTGCTCTGTCACCCAAGCTGGAGGGCAGTAGCATGATCACGGCTCACTGCAGCCTTGACCTCCTGGGCTCAAGGGATCCTCCCAGCTCAGCCACCCAAGTAGCTGGAACTACAGGCATGCACCACCACATCAGGCTAATTTTTTTAATTTTTGTAAAGACGAGGTCTCACTATGTTGCCCAGGCTGGTCTCAAACTCCTGGGCTCAAGCAGTCTTCTTGCCTTGGCTTCCAAAGTGCCAAGACTACAGGCATGAGCCACTGTGCCCAGCCTTAATAATAGATTTTATTTAAATAGATTCCAATAGATTTGATTTTAATTGATTGTATTAATCTTAATGATATATTTATTATTTACAATTAAAATAATATATTTTCTTTGTAGATCCAAAACATTATCATTCCAACACGTGAGCAATACAACACTTTTATTAATGAGATGTCTTTAAATTTTTTATGTATTTATACTTATGGCACATCTCAGTTTGAACCAGCCACACTTGCAGTACTTACCGGGCACGTATGGCTGTGGTTGCTTTTGGGATAGTATCACTCTAGGGAAAGACCCTAGAAACCTGTAAGTGTAAAAGCATCCCAAGTGATTCTTATCAAGTAAGTCTAGCAAGTGCTTTAAGGAATGGACTCTAAACAATGAGCTTTTGCGCCATTTTGATGGCCTCACGGATATGTATGTAACACTGGAGTGAAAGAGGCCTGACAGGTCACAGTTCCTCCCTTTTACAGATGAGAAAACAGAAGGAACTGATTTGCCAAGGTTACACGTCTGCTGGAACTAGAATCCAAGTCGACAGATGCTTCATTTTGTATTCTTTCCACTGCATTTGTATGTGTTCTTCAGACTGTCTGAATCATGGGAAAAAGCTATCAGAGTGACATTTTCCCAGTCTGGTGAACCTACCCCCGTCTCAATCCACGCTTGATTTTGAGGTAATAAAATACTGAAAACTAAAAACTCCTACTGACTGGGCGACTGCTGTGTTCCAGGCACTGTGCTGTGTGCTACTTACATACTGTATGTGAGCTTTCACAATGAGCCTGTAAATATTATGCCCATTTTCAGGATGAGAAGAGTAAGAACATGTTCAAGTTTGCAAATGGGTCAGTGGCACGGAGAGAGTTTGAACAAGGGTCTAGTGTCTAGACCACATCCTTCTGCCTATGCGTGCTGCTAAGGCATGGGCTGGAGATTCTGAGATGGCACCAAAGGTGGTATAAAGCTCATCCCCTGGCGTGTGGCTCAGTCACCACTGCCATGGCCCTTCCCAAGGCTTGGGAGCATTTCTCTAGCACAGCCCACCTCTTTGGGAGGGTTGCTGGTCTCCTTCAACCCTCTGCTATGGGGCATGCCCTTTCGGTTCTCCAAGCCATCATAGCAAGGATGGAAAAAGTCCTCTACCCTAACCACATCTCCATCCTTAGCTCTAGGGCCTGAAGCTCTGGCAGTGGAATTCCCAGGCTCTCAGTTCAAATTGCAGCAGGGGAATCTTCCTCACACACAAATCTGCCATTAATTGGATCTGGAAAGTGCCACAGGTGGGGGAAAATGATGAGGTAGCCACACCTTTGTATTTGGTTTGGCAAACATCTAGGAGACCAAGTGTTCGGGGTTGGTATATTTTAGAACCTAGTCCATCAGTTTGGAATCAAGCTTACGCCATCTACACAGAACATAAATAAATGTGTGTGCGTTGGGGTGGGGGTGGTTGGAGAAAGTCTTAAAATTGACACACTGTGTTCAGAATAAGCAAAGTTCTTCTTTCACTCCAAAGAAGGACGGGGAGCTTAGAGCAAAAGCAAGTTTTCTCTGGTCTACTTAGACCCCAGTATTTTCTAATTGAATCAAGCCAGGTGAAAATCTGCAACAAGCAATCGTTGAAGTTAGCCTTACAGGAGAAAGGAAGTAAGAACAGCCAGCAGAGAGGCGGGTACCAAAAGTGGGAGCAACCAAAGCTTTGCCTTTGGGACCCTGTGAAGGGGCCACGGGGATAGCTTCAAGGACAGACCAGTGGGAGCGGCATCACTCCACTTGTTAGACATGCAGATTCTTGGACCGCACCCCAGCCCTAGCGATTCAGAAACTTAGGTTGCGGTCTCGCAAAATGTGATTTAAACAGAACTTCCAGGTGATTGTGATGCGTGCTCAGGTGTGAGACTCATTGCTTTTGGACGATACAGTAGTTCTCAAAGAGTGGTATATTAGGCTTACACTATGGGGGCTTTTTTGGAAAAAAAAAAAAAAAAAAGTCTGCCTGGGCCCATCTTGGAGACATTCTGATTTAATTGGTCTAGAGCAGGGCCTGGACACGTGAACATTTGAAAAGCTCCCCAGGTGATTCTAATGTGCAGCCAAAGTTGAGAACTACTGCTGTCGGGAGTGGGGTCCCGGACCCTGGGCCCGGCCCTACCCTCACCAGCGGAGTGACCTTGGACCCTTCACAGGTCTGCCTCCAGTTCTTTTCTCTCTCAAAAGGCATTGGGAAGTGAGTTGTTGTCAACGACCTCCAGGGCATCTTCCAGCTTTAGCAGGCTTGGGGGCACCAGCCAGTGGTGACTCTAAAGCTTCCTCCTAAGCCCCTGGCTAGTGCTTGTAACTGGGGACTAGTGCCCGTAAAGGGTGGGGTTTGAGACAACCCCCTACTCAGCATCTGGGAATAAAAGGGCTGACTGCTGAAAACGGACATCCCCAAGGAGTTGATGTGATCCATTGAGCTTGCAGAGATGACCTTCTGGAAAACCCTTGGTATGTTATCATCCCGAGTGATGAATTAGTAGGAAAGATTCCTCCTTATTCTCGTAAAGCTGTTGACAGGCCACTTACGAAACATTTCCAAAAAAGAAAAAAAAAAAAGTCTTACTATTGCAGAGGAAGGCTTTGCCTTGCTGCTCAGACTGTGGTCCATGGATGGGCAGTGTCAGCATTACCCAGCTTGCTAGAAATGCAGAATCTCAGGCTCCATCCTTGATCTATGAATCAACATCTGCATTTTTTTTTAATTATACTTTAAGTTCTGGGATACATGTGCAGAATGTGCACGTTTGTTACATAGGTATACACATGCCACGGTGGTTTGCTGCACCCATCAACCCGTCATCTACATTAGGTACTTCTCCTAATGCTATCCCTCCCCTAACCCCCAGCGCCCCTCCCCCTCGACAGGCCCCAGTGTGTGATGTGTCCATGTGTTCTTATTGTTTGACTCCCACTTATGCGTGAGAACATGGGGTGTTTGGTTTTCTGTTCCTGTGTTAGTTTGCTGAGAATGATGGTTTCCAGCTTTATCCATGTCCCTGCAAAGGACATGAACTCATCCTTTTTTATGGCTGCATAGTATTCCATGGTGTATATGTGCCACATTTTCTTTATCCAGTGTATCATTGATGGGCATTTGGGTTGGTTCCAAGCTTTGCTATTGTGACTAGTGCTGCAATAAACATACATGTGCATGTGTCTTTATAGTAGAATGATTTATAATCCTTTGGGTATATACCTAGTGATGGGATTGCTGGGTCAAATGGTATTTCTAGTTCTAGATCCCTGAGGAATTGCCACACTGTCTTCCACAATGGTTGAACTAATTCACACTCGCACCAATAGTGTAAAAGCATTTCTGTTTCTCCACATCCTCTCCAGCACCTGTTGTTTCCTGACTTTTTAATGATTGCCATTCTAACTGGTGTGAGATGGCATCTCATTGTGGTTTTGATTTGCATTTCTCTAATGACCAGTGATTATGAGCTTTTTTTCTTATGTTTATTGGCCGCATAAATGTCCTCTTTTGAGAAATGTCTGTTCATATCCTTTGCCCATTTTTTGATGGTTTTTTTTTTTCTTGTAAATTTAAGTTCCTTGTAGATTCTTAATATTAGCCCTTTGTCAGATGGATAGATTGGAAAAATTTTCTCCCATGCTGTAAGTTGCCTGTTCACTCTGATGATAGTTTCTTTTGCTGTGCAGAAGCTCTTTAGTTTAATTAGATCCCATTTGTCTATTTTGGCTTTTGTTGCCATTGCTTTTGGTGTTTTAGACATGAAGTCTTTGTCCATGCCTATGTCCTGAATGGTATTGCCTAGGTTTCCTCCTAGGGTTTTTATGGTTTTAGGTATTACGTTTAAGTCTTTGATCCATCTTGAGTTAATTTTTGTATAAGGTGTAAGGAAGGGGTCCAGTTTCCGTTTTCTGCATATGGCTAGCCAGTTTTCCCAACACCACTTATTAAATAGGGAATCCTTTCCCCATTGCTTGTTTTTGTCAGGTTTGTCAAAGATCAGATGGTTGTAGATGTGTGGTGTTATTTCTGAGGCCTCTGTTCTGTTCCATTGGTCTATATATCTGTTTTGGTACCAGTAGCATGCTGTTTTGGTTACTGTAGCCTTGTAGCATAGTTTGAAGTCAGGTAGCATGATGCCTCCAGCTTTGTTCTCTCAATAAACTAGGCATTGATGGAACATATCTCAAAATAATAAGAGCTATTTATGACAAACCCACAGCCAATATCATACTGAATGGGCAAAAGCTGGAAGCATTTCCTCTGAAAACCACCAAAAGACAAGGATGCCCACCCTCACCACTCCTATTCAACATAGTATTAGAAGTTCTGGCTAGGGCAACCAGGCAAGAGAAAGAAATAAAGCGTATTCCGATAGGAAGAGAGGAAGTCAAATTGTCTCTGTTTGCAGATGACATGATTGTATATTTAGAAAACCCCATCATCTCAGCCCAAAGTCTCCTTAAGCTGATAAGCAACTTCAGCAAAGTCTCAGGATACAAAATCAATGTGCAAAAATCACAAGCATTCCTATACACCAATAATAGACAAACAGCCAAATCATGAGTGAACTCCCATTCACAATTGCTACAAAGAGAATAAAATACCTAGGAATACAATTTACAAGGGATGTGAAGAACCTCTTCAAGGAGAACTACAAACCACTGCTCAAGGAAATAAGAGAGGAAACAAACAAATGGAAAAACATTCCATGCCCATGGATAGGAAGAATGAATATCATGAAAATGGCCATACTGCCCAAAGTAATTTGTAGATTCAATGCTATCCCCATCAAGCTACCATTGACTTTCTTCACATTATTAGAAAAAACTACTTTAAATTTCATATGGAACCAAAAAAGAGTCCGTATAGCCAAGACAATCCTAAACAAAAACATCTGCATTTTATCAGGCCCCCCAGGCAATCATATGTACATTACAGTTTGAGAAGTGCTACTTCGAGCATGTAGCTATGAGACTTTTTAGATGGGGGCCTGTTATGGACTGAATTATGTCCCATGCTAAAATTCATATGTTGAAGCCTTAACCTCCAATACCTCAGAATGTGACTGTACTTGGAGACCGGGCCTTTAGAGAGGTGATTAAGGCTAAATGAGGTCTTTAGGGTGGGCCCTAATCCAATTTGACTGGGATCCTAATAAGAAGAAGAGGCAATGGGCATGTACCTTGTGAGGGCACGGTGAGAAGACGGGCCTCTGCAAGCCCAGGAGAGAGGCCTCAGGAGAGACCAGCCCTGTGACATCTTGATCTTGGACGTCCAGTCTCCAGAACTGTGAGAAAATAAGCTTCTGCTGTTTAAGCCACCCAGTCTATGGTGTTTTGCTATGGCAGCCCTAGCAGACTAATATAGGGCCTCTGCTAGGATTTAAGCTCCATGAGATTTTTTTCACTGATGTATATCCCCAGTATCTGGTACATAGTAGGCACATGATGAATATTTGTTGAGTAAAAAAAAAAATGTTGATCCCCACTTACTTGGTATCATTAATCCAGGGGCATGTTCATAGGCTACATTTTTAAGAGGGGGCAGTTATAGGGTGTTCTGCTCATCCTTTTTTAAAAATGGTGTGAAATGCCAAGGCATATTCCTTTTTCAAGTAAGGCCTCTAAGAATTCTGGGAAAACTACATAACATTTCCAGTACTTTTTCCTAACCTCTGTAGCACATTTTGCCATGTGACTGGTGTTCCCTTTAATCTCAGAGAAGACTCTGCATTCCCAAAAAATGTTCTTATAGGTGGGGTTAATGCCTCCCAGAGAGAAAGGGAGGAATTAGAACTATATGCTCCCCAGATGCCAGGTTATCTGGAAATACACAGAAAACATCAGAGTACATGGAGGCAAATTAAGACTGTTCACCTGCAGCTGAAGCCCACCCAGCTTAAATGTTCTCTTGGTGAAAGGCTGTAAAAGGAAGGGAACCCCACCCCCAACCCAAGTGTAACACTTGTTAAAGAAATTACATCCCATTCAAAGAACAGAATACTACACAGCTGTGAAAAAGAATGAGGCCACTCTATTTCTTAGATGCAAAAACTTACTAGACATAGGAGGGGAAAAAGCAAGCTTTTTTTTTGTTTTTGTTTTTGTTTTGAGACAGGGGCTTGCTCTATCACCCAAGCTGGAGTGCAGTGGTGCAATCTCAGCTCACTGCAACCTCAACCTCTTGGACTCAAGTGATCCTCCCACCTCAGCTTCCCAAGTAGCTGAGACTACAGGAGTGTGCCATCATGCCCAGCTAAGTGGTTTTTTTTTTTTTTTTTTTTTTTTTTTTTTTTTTTTTTTTGTAGCGATGGGGTCTCACTGTATTGCTAGGGCTGGCAAGGTGATTTTTGTGTATAAAGGGGGCTATGTGAATTTACATATGCTTGTATATGTATAGAATATTTCTGGAAAGATAAACAAGAGTGGTAACCTCTCAGGAGAGTTTTAGGGATCTAAGAAGGAAGACTTACTTTTCATCATACACTCTTGTGATCTGCTTGCACATGTTACTATGTATATGTATTACATTTTTAATCTAAAATTTGCTTAGGTGAAAATAAATAAAAACTTGTTAGTCCAGAGCTTGAAGCAAAACACAGTGCCCAAGCTCTCTAGCTCTCTCTGGAACAAAAAGAAATTTTTTTTTTCTTATCTCCCAATTTATTCTCTGTGGCACCTTCCCTGCCCTATGTCACTCAGACCCCACAGTCATAATTGGTGCTACAATGGCACCTGGCCACTGCAGCAGCAATTTTCTCCTTTCCGTTCAATCGACATTTGGCCAATATATTTTTTAATGCCCATAGAAATTGGGGCCCCATGATTGGAATCATTAAAAAGAAATCTAAAACGAATCCTTCACCTGATAGTCCTTTCATCCCTACCCTGAGAAACTATTTTATTTCGTTTTCCCTCTCCATGAAAACAGCATGTTTAAGCATTTCCTTTTCCAAAGAGATGTCAAAAGTCCCCATGAGGCTTCAGAGGGCAGACCTTCAGCAGCCACAACCCTCTATAACACAGAGCCCTAAACTTGGAAATAAGCAACAACTAAAAAAACCCTTTAAATCCCTAAAATAGTGGTTGTCACTGAGTCAGGAGAATAGGGTCTGGAGGCAGGGAACCTAAGGCCGATTCACACTGACTTCTTAGAACTAAATTAAAAGAAAAACCCCAAATTCCCATGCCCAAGTAACAAAAGGACCAGAAGCTACTCCCTTTGCAACCCCCCTCTTTTCTGTGTGGCAGATGAAAAATTGAAAGTACCCCTCACTGATCCCCTCTGGAACCCAATCAGGCTGGTCGTGGGCCAAGTCTTCATTTGCATAGGAGTATAACATTGTAACTTCAGTCTCTGATTGGTCACTTTCTACAACCAATCAGATGTTTGCATAGAGTATAACTAACTTCACTTCAGCCTCAGACCGATCGCAAGCCACTACTTCATTTAGATAGGGTGTACACCAAGTAACCAATGGGAAACCTCTAGAGGGTATTTAAACCCCAGAAAATTCTGTAACCCAGCCTTTGAGCCATTTTTTTGGCGTGCTCCCACCCTGTGGAGTGTGATTTTTGTTTTCAATAAATCTCCGCTTTTGTTGCTTCATTCTTCCCTTGTTTTGTGTGTGCGTTTTGTCCAATTATTTGTTCAAAGCACCAAGAACCTGATTACCCTCCACCGGTAATATTACCAAGCCCTATGTTAATGCTCTGGACTTTGTTTCCTAAATCAGGGGTCCTCAAATGAGCATGCATCAGAATCCCTGGGAGGTCTTAAGTCACAGATTACTGGGTCCCACCCCTAGAGTTTCTGATTCAGTAGGTCTGGAGCAGGGCCCAAGAATTTTTATTTCTACCAGGTTCTCAAGCAAGTCTGCTGGTCCTGGTCCGGGGACCACACTTAGAATCCAGGACTTCTAAAGAATTACCCTAAGGCAGTGACTGTCACTAAAAGCTTGACTAACTCTTTTAAAAGTGTACATTCTTAACATTTTTATCATAAAGACTGTGCATATTCATTGAAGGAAATTTTGTTTAAAAATGAAAAGCAGAAAGAAAAATGTATCAGCCATAGTGCCAATTTCCAGACCCAATCACTCTTTAAAATTTTTTTTTTAATTTTTTATTTCAATAGTTTTTGGGGTATAGGGTGGTTTTTTGTTACATGGATAAGTTCTTTAGTGGTGATTTCTGGGATTGGTGCACCCATCACCCGAGCAGTGTACACTGTACCCAATATGTAGTCTTGTATCCCTTACCCCCTCACCCTTCTCCCACAAGTCCCCAAAGTCCATGATATCATTCTTATGCCTTTTCATACCCATAGATTAGCTCCCACTTCTAAGAACATACAATATTTGGTTTTCCATTTCTGAGTTACTTAGAATAACGGCCTCCAGCTCCATCCAAGTTGCTGCAAAAGACATTTCATTCCTTTTTATGGCTGAGTAGTATTCCATGGGTTATCTATACCACATTTTCTTTATCCACTCATTGGTTGATGGGCACTTAGGTTGGTTCCATATCTTTGCAATTGCAAATTGTGCTGCTATAAATATGCATGAGCTGTATCTTTTTCATATAATGACTTATTTTCCTTTGGGTTGATACCCAGTAGTGGGATTGCTGGATTGAATGGTGGTTCTACTTTTAGTTCTTTAAATGGAACAACCCCGGTTTTCCATAGTGGTTCTACTAGTTTGCCTTCCCACCAGCCATGTAAAAGTGTTCCCTTTTCACCACATCCATGCCAACAGTTTTTTTTTTTTACGTTTTAATTCTGGTCATTCTTGCAGGAGTAAGGTGGTCTCTCATTGTGGTTTTAAATTGCATTTTCCTGATCAGTGATGTTGAGCATTTTTTTATATGTTTGTTGGCTTTTTGTATACCCTTTTTTGAGAATTGCCTATTTATGTCATTTGCCCAGTTTTTGATGGGATTATTTTTTTTTCTTGCCAATCTGTTTGAGTTCCTTGTAGATTCTAGATATTAGTCCTTTGTCATACGCATAGTTTGCAAATATTTTCTCTCACTCTGTGGGTTGAGACAGGATCTCACTCTGTTGCCCAGGCTGGGGTGCAGTGGTGTGATCACAGCTCACTGCAGCCTTGACCTCTGAGGCTCAAGTGATCCTGCTACCTCAGCCTCCTGAGTAGCTGGGACCATAGGCATTTTTTTTTTAACTTTTTGTAGAGATGGGCTTACACTGTGTTGCCCAGGCTGGTCTCAAACTTCTAGACTCAAGGGACCTGCCCACACTGGCCTCCCAAAGTGCTGGGATTACAGATGTGAGCCCCCATGCCCAGTCTGGACCCAACCACACTTGACATTTTACTGGCTCTATACTTCTGAATAAGCCTGCTTATCCAAGTCCCAGGCCACTGCAGATTAAAAGCTGATATCCAGGGCTGGGTGCGGTGGCTCATGCCTGTAATCCCAGCACTTTGGGAGGCCGAGGCGGGCAGATCACCAGGTCAGGAGATCAAGATCATCCTGGCCAACATGGTGAAACTCCGTCTCTACTAAAACAACAAAAAAACTAGCCAGGCATGATGGCATGTGCCTGTAGTCCCAGCTGCTCAGGAGGCTGAGGCAGGAGAATTACTTGAACCTGGGATGCGGAGGCTGCAGTGAGCCGAGATTGTGCCACTGCACTCCAGCCTGGGTGACAGAGCGAGACTCTGTCTCAAAAAAAAAAAAAAGCTGCTATCCAGAGTGTCATGGGAGTTAAGAGGGCAATTAAAAATGTCCCCAAAAATGGACTTGCTAAGTGGCAGCTGAGAGCGAAAGCAAGGAGAGGAAAATGTGAGTGGATGCTGAACTACTTCACCATGTGACAGAATTGAGCCTGTTCTTCACCTTGACCTCGTCATATACACAGGGCATGATGGCACTTCTAAGGAGAGGCGTCTGTCTCAGCGAATGAGAATGGCAGAGAAAAACGAGGACTTACTAAAAGAAGAAGCTGAGCCTTAGCTGCTTCCCAAAGGGAAACTTGGAGTTGAGCAGGCAAAGAGTAGGGGAGAAGGCACTCCAGGTCCAGGGGACAGCACTAGGAGAGGCCCAGATCCTTCCTGCACAGGCACCTAAGAAGAGCCGTACTTCCATCAGAGCACCACCAAGAAGGGTAGAGACTAGAAGGAAAGCCAGAGAGTTGGAGGCTGTGTCACAGAAGGTGCCCTATTCTCTCCTCCCAAGCTTGGACTTTATCCTACAAATAATGGGAAGCCGTTGAACCATTTTCAAACCCCAGTATGATGTGAGCAGGTGTAAACAGCCCATCGGTGAATGTGAAGAGGGAGATGTAGCTTTTCCAGTAGTCCAGGCAGAGGTGGTGGTGAGCTCCAAGCATGAGGCAGAGGGGCATAGGGGAGGATTTAGGAAATACTCAGAAGGCAAAATCAGTAGGGCTTGGGGACTGACTGGGGTGGGCATGAGAGAGGCAGAGCCCTGGAGACTGGCTCGTCAAAGGGCTGTGTCATTGGTCTCACCTCCACTCGAGGCAGATGGAGTTTGTTCCTCAGGGAGAAAGATGTGCTCAAGCTGGGCCATGGTGGGTTGGAGGTTTGAGATATTATCCTATTGGATAAGATCATCTTCCATATTCTCTATGAAAGAAAACAGATTGTATACGTCACACTTCAGAATGATTTCACCTTTTAAAATGTAAGGGTTAAAATGAAAGATTTGGGCACCCAAAGGAACTAGTTTCAATTTTCCAGAAAATTATGAATGCAAATTTCCTCATTCCCTAAGTCAGGAATTGCTGTGATGCAAATATGCCTTCACGTAATGTGAACTACGTTCATCAGGCAGCTTGTCCATCAATAGTTTCTAAGAGTCTTTGGGACTCAGAAGTTGCTTATTTCATGCATCTGAATCTCTACAAAACTGTTTTGGAAAAGCTTTGGACTTAGCTCAGCTTTCCAATGACTTGTCAGGGCAGAGGTGAATGTAATCATCTTCTTAGAACACAAGTAGATTTCCTAGAAAAAGAGCAGCAAGGAACACCATGAACAGAATTGCCTCATGCTCTTGAGACATCTGTTCACCACCCAGGCCACTTGAGAAAAGAAATGAAAATCCACATCCAGAAAGCGAAGATTGAAGAAAAGGCACAGTTACCAGGGCCTGAAAGTGCTGTCATTGGTGGGGGCCACTTTAAAGTTCACCACAAACCGCGGTGAAAGAGAAAGGGGGCTTCCCTCATTATCATTGCAGTGTTAGGGGATGTAGGAAGTCTACATCAACTTCTTTGCATCCTTATCAGTGCTTTCTACATTTGATAACCTTCAGTGAGGTGTCTGAAGAGCCAATCTGCCTGGGAAAGGATTCTTTTAAAGTGGACCTTACCCCTGGATGCACGTTGGAATCACTTTGGCACACTATAAAAAGGTCTGATGCCTGGATCTCATCCCCAGAAAGTCTGTTGTTACTGGTCTGGGGTATAACCTGGGCATCAGGCTTTTAAAAAAGTCTCCTCAGGCGATTTTAACATGTAGCCAGGGGTGAGAAGCCATGCATTCAAGCCATACTGCTGACACTGAAAAAAACTTTTCCACAGTAGAAAGTTTTAATGTCCATACAGAAAGTACATAACTGAATTTGCAAGATCTGAAAATATTTAAGGCAAAAGCAAGGAAAAGAAAACCGCCCCCCCATTTGCTCAAATATTCACAGCTATGCCGAGCCCACTAGCCGATCAGACAGCTGGGCCACTAATGGCCATCATGAACCTCGAAGTCCACATTAAAAAATGTGCACCAAGAGCGTGTAAGCTTAGCTGTTTGTCCATTTCTCTTGGTAGAGCTGAAATTGAACTCAGTTTCAAAAAGTAAGATTCCATATAGTTGTCACTAGCACATATGGAGAACTTACTAAGCGTTTGGCACTATTCTAAATGCTTAACATTTGCTAATTTATTTAATCTCCCCACCATACACATACACAACCCCATGTCACAGATGAGGGCATGGAGGCGCAGAGAGGGTCAATAAGTTGCCCCAGGTCACAGCCAAGAAGCAGAAGAGTTGAGATTCAAACCCAGGATCCTGGAGCTTACACTTTTAACCCCCACACCATACAGCCGCTACCTTCACAGGAGAACCCCTAAAATGAGAATGGGGATGGGGAGAGAGAATGCCACACGTGCATCTTGGGGGTTCCAGCAGGCACCGTATGGGCATGGTGGGCGATGCAGGGAGGAGCCAGACATCTGCCTCCAGAGCTCACCAGCTTGTAAGAAAGGCCAGGGCAAAGACATAAGACACCACCAAAAGCAGAGCAAGAGAAGTGTACAAATGAATGTGAGTGAGAGCTCAAAGGAAGACAGGTTGCTTTTTTTCTTTCTTTTTTTTTTTTTTTTTGCGATGCAGTTTCACTCTTGTTGCCCAGGCTGGAGTGCAATGGCGCAATCTCAGCTCACTACAACTTCTGCCTTCCAGGTTCAAGTGATTCTCCTACCTCAGCCTCCCCAGTAGCTGGGATTACAGACGCCCACCACCACACCTAGCTAATTTTTTTGTATTTTTGGTAGAGACAGTGTTTCACCATGTTGGCCAGGCTGGTCTCGATCTCCTGACCTCAGGTGATCTGCCTGCCTCGGCCTCCCAAAGTGCTGGGATTACAGGCGTGAGCCACCGCAGCGGGCGAGAGGTTGCTTTTTTAATCAGTAAAAGCTCCCTGGAGGAGGTGGTGTTCGAGAATAATTCCTTCTGGCTATAGCACAGGTGAGAGGTATGAAAGTAACAGAAAGAGAGGTGGAAGGAGACTGGGGCTTTGTTTTAGGAGCAGTTGAGTCACCAGGTGGGGCCCCACTCCCCTCACTACAGTAGAACCCAGCGTGATCTCGCACACACAGAGAGCCAAGTTGAGCTCTCTGAAGGGAGAATTTCCAGGTGAAAGTCAGTGAACCCAGTCTCCCAGCCCTGCATTTTGCCTCTCCTTTGCGGTTTTGTCCCATTGATACCTGTTGCTGCCCCATCTGTGCCCCTACCTTCCTCATCTTCCAAAACTCCAGCCAAACATGGAGAAATGCCTCTTTCTTGGCTGCTTTTGGCAAGTTGGGGCATGCCATCACTTCAAAGAACTTTGATAAATCTTAAGGCGGACTAAAAGGAAAGTGGTGTATTTAAATAATAATATGTGAGGATGGCGATAGTCAAATTTCCAAATACCAGGTTTCTGACTCTATAGCCCAATACAAAGAGCTATATGGCCCACAAAGTCTCTTTATGCTTGAATAATAACCCACTCTAGACCAAAGGGCTAGTACAATCTTGTCTGTACCATCTCAAGCTTCTTTCTCTTATGGTTCCCCTGCTTGAGTTGCAACAGCAAGGGTTAATTGACTATGAACCCTTCCTTCCTTCCCTTACCTACCCACCCATCCTTCCAACATAAATTTATTGAACATCTACCATGTGACAACCATGGTGCTAAAAGTTAAATGGTCAATATTTTTCTGTGCCCCTCACCACCAGGAACAATTCTGATTCTACCCCAATGTGTTAGAGTGGATAATTGTTATCAACTCTTCACTCTTTTTTTCTGCCAGTGACCTTACAGTGCCTCCCACTAGAACAGAAAAAGTATACTTTCCTGTTGCCATTGACTTTGGCTTGGCCATGTGACTCGCTTTGGCCAATGAAATGTTAGCATATGTGACATAAGCAAAGGCTTCCAATGTTCTAGATGTTTGGCTTGTGCCCTTGTACTTCTGTGGCCCTTCATGAGAACATACCCCCCGTAGCTGCTGCTCCCAGAATGAGAAGATGTGGGAGTAGGGGTGACTCAGTCTACAATCCAAAGGCAGGTTCTGCTGATTGAAGCCAAGCCCAACAAAACCATAGCCAACCAGTAGACCGCTGAACAAGAAAAATCATCATAGTAAAATATTGAGAATCAGGAGTTGCTTGTTATGTAGCTTTTTTTTTTGGCAATAGCTGACTGAAACACCTAGATAAGGACTAGACCGACCAAACAAAACCCCTCCATATACCCCCATGCTGTTTTTTTTTCCTTTTTAACTACAAAAATTCTAAACTTTTTGGTGTGGGTATCCCAATCCCAGGGTCCTCCTCTCTGTTCCACTTTTAAGTTAGAGAGCTACAGCCAACTGGAAGAGCTCTGGCAGTCAATACCACCAATAGAGGGCCAATTCTTTCAGGCCTCAGCGTTTGCTGACTGTCAGGAGCATCTCTCTCTATCCTATGGAGGGGAAATTACTTTACCAAAGTTCATTCCACACTAAGGCTAAAATACACATGAAATCAGTAGAAGTCATGCTGAATGCAACCAGTAAGGCCTTTTGCTTGTGCAAAATAAAAAATATATACTTAATTTGTCGTAAGATTGGGAAAACTTTGAAGGAGTTTGAATAGAACAGGGATATGATGGAGTGATGACATGTGGCTGAGGTACTTGGCAGAAGAATTCAGAAAATGGGCTTTGGAGTCAGAGGGACCTGGATACCTGCCTGACATCTGTCATTTACCAGTTGGGTGACTTGAGGAAGGCTACTAAATGCCCCTGAGTTTGTTTCAGGTGTAAACTAGGGATAACATGCAAGGATTGAATGAGTATTGTGTATAAAGTACCTAGTACAGTGTCTGGCTTATAGGAGATTGTTAATACATAGTAGTGGTTATGCAGATGATTTAGGAAGATAATTCTATGGTACCATAGGGGAAAGGCCAAAATCACACATTTATGGAAAACTTACTGTGTGCCAGGCACCATTTGGAGGACTTTACATTTATTGATTGATTGAGATGAAGTTTCACTCTTGTTGCCGAGGCTGGAGTGCAGTGGTGTGATCTCGGCTCACTGCAACCTCCACCTCCTGTGTTCAAGCGATTCTTCTGCTTCAGCCCCCCGAGTTGCTGGGAATACAGGCACCCACCACCAAGCCCGGCTAGTTTTTTTGTATTTTTAGTAGAGACGGGGTTTCACCATGTTGGCCAGGCTGGTTTCGAACCCCTGACTTTAGGTGATCCACCCTCCTCAGCCTCCCAAAGTGCTGGGATTACAGGTGTGAGCCGCCGTGCCCAGTCTGCTTTTACATTTATTAACAAATCTCACAACAACTATGCAAGGTAGGTACTAATATCCTCATTATATAGGTGAGGAAACTGAAGCGCAGAAAGATTCAGTAATTTGTTTGAGGTCACACAGCTAGTAAGCCATGAAAGAGTTTGAACACAGGCAGTCTGGCTCCAGAGCCCTTGCTCTTAATCTCCATGTGTACTACCTCTAAGCAGGCAGGCCTTTTAGAAGGATGGATGGGGAGTTCATATGAGCCAAGAGGCAGACTTGGATTAATCTAGCAGCCAAGGGCATGCAAAGGAGGAAACTAATGAAAGCATCAATGCAGAGGTATAATTGAGCAAGCTAACTTAGTAACCAATTGCAAGTAGTGGGTATTGGAGGAAGAGGCAGAGCTCACCCTGCTGTGTGTGAGTTTTGCAAGTCATGAAAAGATAAAGATTCTCAATCAGTTGTATGTTCTAAGAAATTACATCATGTCCCAGTAAGTTATCATGAGATATTTGAGAAACTTGAAGCATCTTTACAGTGGGTGGAGAATCAACCCAATCTTAGACTACCATTATTGAACTACGAGAAGATAAGTGAACTTCCACTTGGCCTTTTTTCCAACCCAGAGATTCCACTTCTTCTATGTTATGCCAAAGCCATCCGCATCAGAAGGGCTCTTGTGTCCAAGTCTCAAGCAAATGAAAACTACCAATATGCACATCCAATTCTGATTTTGAATGTCTGCCTGAAAGTCAATCATAACTCTCCTTACCTTCCAAAGAATGACTCCCTCGCACGTACCGCCACCCCGCTCCAACACCCACCACTAACTATTCCTTTGGCGAGTTCAATAAACCTCCCTTATATTAAGGATTCAAGCATATTTACTTTAAGATTGTTTATTACATAGAGAAACATGCTTTCACTGTTCAGTTGATATATTTTTCTAGATGTAAAAATTGTTTCCGTATTGGGTTGGGATGGGATACACCATGATTCTCTCCGTTGAAATTAATGGAAACATTTTTTAAAAAATTACTTTTCACTTAGCAGCAGGGCTTTTAGAATAAAAGGAAATATGGGCTATTTTGGCCATGTGGTAGGAATTCAGTACGTGTTTGAATGAATAGGATTGCCTGCATTGATGAAAGTCACAGGAGGAGGGAGTTTCAGGATGGAGAAAGAGGGCTGGCGTTACTCTCTATGGCGAGAATACATAAATTATACATTCTTTTCTTTCTACTCACACATTTTAGTCTCAGTAGCTGCTTGGGATGCATTTTCTCATTTGGTTCTTTTAAATCTGAGATATAGAGAGATCAATAGTTTCTTACTTTGGGAGTTTCCTTTTGAAATATTAAAATGACCAATCACTTGCAAGTTCTACGAGGTTACCCTCTCCCATAAACCAGGCCAGTCCCCAAGACTGGATTATGTGGTGAAAGGCCTGTGTCAAAATGTGGACTTTGCTTTGGAAAGGTAGAAAATGAATCCATTGGAAGCCATTATCAGGTTGGCGCGAATTAGTGTCCTGAGGGGTGGGCACTCCTCTGTCACACTGTCCAGAGGTTGAAGCCCAGCCTGGAGAAGTGTACTGGTTGAAAAGGGACACCTGGCAAGATAGGAGAGGCCATATATCGGTACTGGATACCTGGGCCTGGGAAATGGGTTGATGGGAGGCCACCCAAACAGATAAATGTACCAAACATAAACAATTGACTTCATTAGTTTCGCTAGAATTGGCCCTTACTGTTGCATTGAATGTTGTTTAGAATGTTTTATCTGTTGGCTATAAATTAGACACAAAGTTATAGAGAATTTTTCATTGCAGCAACATGTATTATAGTGAAATTTGAATCCTTTTTTAAAAACCAAGCACTGCCCATATAAATTAGAAGTCCAGTGCTGGACATTGCCTGTGGCAGACACTGTTGGCTACCTATCTAACAGCTCTGTCATCCCCTTTAACAAATAGAACCTTGGTTTTTATTCAAGTATCAGATAGCTATGTGTTTCAAAGAAGTCCAGGACACTCCCCAGCCCAACAGATTAATTCTTGAGTAGTCAAAGGCAATCAGAGTAACTCTTCTTGGTGGTGATTGGTTTGAGAAAGAACTTGTGTCACACAATTCTGGCCAGTGGAACACAAAGGGGACATCTTCTGGGAAAGGGTTTTCTTTACTCAAAGAGAGACATAGGAAGAAGCTGGCCTTTATGCCTCTGTCTATGGCTGAGAGAAAAAGTGATAGTAGGACCTGCTGCAGTCATTTGCAGCCATGAGGGAACAAGCATGAGGACCAATGCCTACAGGCTGAGGATGGCAGAGCAGAAAGAAAGATAAACTGGGTTCTTGATATCATTAAACTGTTGAAGGAATTAACTCTAGATCTTGCTTCCTTTGGACTTGTTACATGAGGTGATAAAGGGTCTGATATGGTTTGGCTCTTTCCCCACCCAAATCTCATCTTGAATTATAGTCCCACAATTCCCACATATCATGGGAGGTACCCAGTGGGAGGTAATTGAATCATGGGGGGTGGGTCTTTCCCATGCTTTTCTCATGATAGTGAATAAGTCTCACGAGATCTGATGGTTTTATAAAGGGGAGCTTCCCTGCACAAGCTCTCTCTTCTCCCATCTGCCACCATGTGAGACGTGCCTTTCACCTTCTGCCATGATTGTGATGCCTCCCCAGCCACGTAGAACCGTGACTGCATTAAACCTCTTTCTTTTGTAAATTGCCCGGTCTTGGGTATGTCTTTATCAGCAGTGTGAAAACGGACTAATACAGGGTCTTACTGTTTAAGCCCCTGCTACTCAAGGTGCTGCATGATTACCTGTATTGCCAGCATGCTCGGGAGCTTGTTAAAAATGCAGAATCTCAGCCTGTCCAGACCTTTTGAATCAGAATTTGCAGAGCCCCAGGTGATTCCTAACCACATTAAAGTTTGAGAAGTGCTGATTGAAGCTGTTTTAGTTAGGTTTTCTGGTGTTGGGAGCTGGAAAGCAAACTGATATCCTGCCTTACAACCTGATGGTAAAGATCTTGTTTTTATATCACCACCAAAAAGAGCTTGCAAGGAAAAGACAATAGTGTTGCTACTCATGCAATTATTCAGGACCTATTAGAGAAGTTCCCTGGCTCTTTAAAACTGCTTTATTTCTGAAATCAAGGGGAAGCAACTCATGATCATATAGTGAATGTACTTTTTTGGCTTCAAAGGTAAAAACAGCTCTTAACAGTTCTTAAGCTCACTAAAAATTCAGGCTGAACATATACCTCTTGAGTCATCTCCTCAAAGACTAAAAGGGGCAAGAAATGGAAAGAGAACAATGCACCAATAGGAAAAAAGCTCTAAACTGTTTACTTGGTTGAGATCAGATTTCCTTATCTCAGATTTCCTCATAAATTTAGTTACTCAAGAGTAATTGTGGTTCTTCATCCAGATTGCAAATATGTTAATAACACAAAACGGCAACAATTCAGCCTTGTAAGAAAAAAAAAACAAGATATGGCATTGTTATTCCTAAAAAGACTACTCGAGTTTCTTGAGGTTGCCCAAATGAGACGATTTCATAAGTCATGCTGTGTTTACACTGAGTTTAGGCAACAGTTACAATAGAAGAGGCCACTATGATTACTTAATGGTCTATTGGTGGACTTTTAACCAAACCCAACTTCAACAAACAAAAAATTCTGCAGCTTTTTTTTTTTTTTTGAGGAATCATCACCGTTCTGTTTTGATTGTCTTTGACAAGCTATTGAGAAATCATTTAGATTGGTGCTTATTATAAAAACACAGTAATTAAAATTACTTTCTAGCCAGCCTGTATTTCTGAAATCCCATTCATTATGCTTGAGAAGTAAATAGCTGAGGAAAAATGCTGGGAGTTTAAACCAATGTATTGTTTAGTGATTATCCTTTTTTATTAAAAATAAGGCCTCAGGCTCCCAAATTTCACTGGCATCTTATTCTATAGCAGTCTTACAATCTAATTGGGTAATGAAAGCTAAGTCACACTAAAGTTCTTGCTTTTTTCATTTTACTCTCAAATTTTATAGCTTGGAGAAAGCTTTTGGATTTTTAAGTTTACTTGTCTCCTTCTACAGATAAACTCTTCGGGACTCAGTTTTATTGAAAGGCTTACTCAAGGTCTCGCAGATGATGAATGATGGAAATAGCATCTTGGGTTTTTTGGGTTTTAGAACAGCACTCCCTTTCTGTTCCTCGGTGCCTCTCGGTGAATAATCTTAAAATTCTGTTCTCATGAAGCTTCCAGGATGCCAAAGTCACTTGGCTTTTGTCCTCCCTGACCCAGCTCTTTCTCCACCACCCCTGCTGGTTCTTTTTCAATTCCTCAAACAGTAAATGCTGGCAGGCCCTAGGTCTCCATCATCAGACCACCTCTCCATTTAGTCTCCCTCCACTGGTGATCTCATCTCATCCGATTCATAGCTTGAACTCTCATTCATCTCCCTCCCTCTTCACTCCAGGGCTACAGCTCCATCTGCCTACTCAACATCTCTTTTGGATGGCACCAGAAACTTAACATGCCCTCAAACTAACTTTTGTTTTTCCATATCAAACCTGCTCTGCCCAGAATCTTCTCCAATTCAATAAATGGCAACGCCATTATTCTAATTTTTCAAGCCCAGAAGCTTGACTCATTCTATTCTCTTACACCCTATGTCTGTTGCATCAGCAACTTCTAATGGCTCTACCCTCAAAATACAGCCACAAAATACAGACCGCTTCTCACCACTGCCACTGTTATTATCCTGGACCAAGCTACCATCAATTATCAACTAGATCACTGCAACAGCTTTGTAAGTGGTCTCCCACTTCTACCTTTGATCCCCTAGAGCATATCCTTAACACAGAAGATGGAACAGTCCTATTCAAACAGAAGCCACATTATATCCTTCCTCTAGGCCAGGTACAGTGGCTCATGCCTGTAATCCCAGCACTTTGGGAGGTTGAGCTGGGTGGGCCACTTGAGCTCAGGAATTCAAGACCAACCTGGGCTGTTGCAGGAAGTCAGGAACCCCGAATGGAGGGACCAGCTGAAGCCATGGCAGAAGAACATAAATTGTGAAGATTTCATGGGCATTTATTAGTTCCCCAAATTAATACT
>NW_026652282.1:15985770-16022072 GCF_009828535.3 Hylobates moloch
ATGATCTCTGTGACCCACACCCTATTCATACACTCCCTCCCCTTTTGAAAATCACTAATAAAAACCTTGCTGCTTTTGCGGCTCAGGGGGCATCACGGAACCTGCCGACTTGTGATGTCTCCCCCGGACACCCAGCTTTAAAATTTCCCTCTTTTGTACTCTGTCCCTTTATTTCTCAGACTGGCCAGCACTTAGGGAATATAGAAAAGATCCTATGTGAAATATTGGGCGTGAATTTTGCCCGATATCTGGCTGAATTTCCCCCAATACTGGGCAACATGGCAAGACCCCGTCTCTACAAAAAATGCAAAAATTAGCTGAGTGCGGTGGCACATGCTTGTGTTCCCAGCTACTCGGGACACTGAGGTGGGAGGATCACCTGAGCCTGGGGAGGTGGGGGCTGCAGTGAGCCATGTGCCACTGCACTCCAGCCTGGGCAACAGAGCAAGGCCGTGTCTCAAAAAATAATTATCCGTTCTCTGGCTCAGAACCCTCCAGTGGCTTTTCTTCCCACTTAGATTGAAAGCCCACAAGGGCCCACCAAAAGCCATATAACCTACTTCCTTGCCTTCACCTTCCTCCCATCACCACCTCTGACTTCATCTCCTGCTAGTCTCTCTTTGCTCACTCTGCTCCAACACACTGCTCTCCTTGCTGTTCCTGAAATATGCCAGGCATTCTTCTACCTCAGGACCTTTGTACTTGTCATTCCTTCTGCTGGGCACACCCTCCCCCCAGATAGCTGTTCTGCTCCATTCCCTTATCTCCTTCACACCTTTTCTCAAAAAGTGTCATCTCAACGAGACCTTCTTTGACTTCCATATTTAAAACTGCAAGCACTCCTCCGCCATCTTGGCACTCTCTATTCTCTTACACTTTAATTTTTTTCAATCATATTTATCCCATCTGACATGTTTTGCACACTTGTTTATCATATTATGCAGGGTATTGCCAAATGACTATTAAAAACCCTGGAATACTGTGGCTTGAAGAAATTACACGCAAACAGTCTAGGCCAGTGGGGTGTCTCTGCTCCAGTCATTCTGGGGTTTTTCCCATGGTGTTCCTCTGCCACATCCTAGGACATTGTTCCCATCTGCACAGTTGAAGCTGGGGTACCACCAGCTCCAGATTCCTGCTGGCAGAAAAGAGGATATGAATATGGAAGAAGCACAACCAGTGTCTGAAAGCCCAATCTAGGAAGTAGTGCAGGTCACTTCTTGCATTTCAGTAACAAGAACTTAATCACATGATCACACCTAACTAAGGGTGGTGAGAAATATAGTTTAGCCGAACATCTATTTTCTAAGGAAAAGATGGAAAATGGATTTGTAGTGGACATCTATCAACATTTATTATCTGTATCCCTTCTCCCCATTAGAATAGGTGCTCCACGAAGGCAGGGATTTTTGTCAGTCGTACTCATTTCTGTATTTTGAGCACCCAGGATAGTACCTGGCACATTAAAAGAGCTCAATAAATATTTGTTGACTAAAGGAAGGAATTGAGGCTGTGAAGTTAACCCCTCAGGGGGTTGACATTAGCAGACATCTCTCTCCCAGGATACCCTGGCATTGACTTTTTTGACCAGATTACCTGAGAGCTCATTAGAATCCTTCATCTGAGGAAATGCGGACTGAGTCTTCTCTTTTACTGCATCTCAGTAATGAAACAGTTGCAAATTCTGCCTCTGCTAATGTAATACAAAAACAGCCTCACCAAGGGTCCTCTATATACAGAAAGATCACCTTGGCCACAGGAAGAAGAACATTCTCTCAGGAAGTGGAGAGTACTCTGGTTCAGTAGGGGTCCTAGAACTATGTCCTACAGTGAATCGGGATGGCAGGACTCAGAAGTAGTTTATTTAATCAATAAAGCACTGTTGGTTGCAATCCTTATCTGTTTCATGTTCCCTAATAAGTTTTTGTTAGGACTTCAGCTCCCTGCCTCCGGTCATTTGCTCTGCTAATTAGCCAAAATTAAAAGCATCCAAAGAGCCTGGACAGTGGCCTGAGAAAGCCTTGAATGGTCCGTGAACTTGAGTTCCTGTCTCTCTCCCTCTCTTCCCCTGGCAGACAGAACCCTTCACTCTCTTCCCAGATAGAATATACTCACACCACGGTTTTCCTCCAAATGTTCAAAATATAGCGTTTTAAAACTTACTGAGTAACCCAAAACTCCCTGTAACAAGCTTATAGGGCCAGTCGTATTTTACCAAAAGTTTCCTAGTGCAAACAGGCGCCTCTGATGTAAGGGTTGGCTCTGCCAGGCTCCAACAGTGGAAGAAAGGAAATCACCATGAAGCCCAGGAACAGAAAAAAAAAAAAAAAGTTTCCTTCCTTCGAGAGAAAAAAAAATATCCCAACACCATTTTCAACTTAAACTAAGCAATGGAACACAATGTTCCATTTTGTGTGAATTTTGTGTCTTAACAGTCTTTATTTATCTAAAGTTCGTATTAACATTCTCAATGGGTGATGGTTTCATGATTAATTCAAAACCCAAAAAATTAAGCTCCAAAGCTGGCTAAGGTCACTTGAAACAAATAATAGTGAGGTGTTTGGGGTTTTTATTTTTGTTTGGCTCTTCACACCTCGAAGTGCAAAGATTGAAACTCTAAACCCTCCAAGTGAGTTTTATAAATATAGCCACAACGGAGGTATTATCCCATTTCCTTTTCAGAGAATATATTGCTAAGTCACAATATGTTCATGAGGCTTTGGTGCAGAATCCATTTTAGTAAGAAGACCAATTGCGGCAAAGTCACATTTGTTTTGGGAAATTATGCTGAGATACTTACCTATGCTTCTGAACCTTTTTTTTTTTTTCTTTTAGGTCTTTTGGAAAAGGGTAAATGCCTCAAAACTCTTTAAAGACTTTGACATTTTAATTTGTATGCCTTCCTTGTTGGATATTCTGGGGGTTTTGAACAAAAATATTAGGAAAGCAGCAAGGGATAAATGGAAAGAGAGTCAAGACGGGGTTTTTAAAAGAGAGGGGAAATTACGCACATCCTCCACAGCACACCCATTACCTGTGAGTAATGTTAGGTTCTATCCACTTCCAAAGGATTATCTTTTGGCCAGTTTTTACGTTCAACTTGGTTATCTAATATCATTTTTAATCCATTTCTTAGATTTTTGAGAAGACATATTCATGCATGGAAGGATTGTTTCATTAGCCTTCTTATATTCGAATTTCCTGAAAGCTCCTGGGTAACACTCCCCAAATTGGAAGAGCTGAAGGCAGAGCCTGCTAATGTAGATTCAAATCTATGTAAAAGCACTTGACATTGGTTCCTTGTTTAATTAATAGGTTTAATAAGTTAATAAGTTTAAGATTATTCTAAAGAAAAAAATTGAGCCAATTCTATTGAATTTCTGTTATATTTCTCTTCCTTGCTCCAAAACACAATTACCATTTCTGAGTTTCTTTTCACACTGCAGTTTAAATTTTGGGTGGTAAAGGCTGAAGTTAGCCATGAATGGAAAGTTTTAGCCCCCAATTTCCAAAGAGCACCTGAAAGTTGAATCATGGAGGGAAAAATCACCAATCATGAGATGTCTAGAATGGGCAAATCTATAGAAATAAAAGTAGATTCGTGGTTGCCTAGAGCTAGGGGAGAAGGGTGGGGAGTGACTGCTAAAGGGTACGGGGTTTCTTTTGGAGGGATGAAAATGTTATTAGATTGTGGTGATGGTTGCACAACTCTGTGACTATCCTAAAAAACATTGAATTGTGGCTCACGGCTGTAATCACAGCACTATGGGAGGCCGAGGCAGGGTGGTTGCTTGAGCTTAGGAGTTTGAGACCAGCCTGGGCAACAACGTGAGACCCTGTCTCTACAACAAATACAAAAATTAGCCAGATGCGGTGACATGTGCTCGTAGTCCCAGACACTCAGGAGGCTGAGATGGGAGGATCAGTTGAACCCAGGAGTTTGAGGCTACAGTGAGCCATGATTGCGCCACTGCACTCCAGCCTAGGCGACAGAGTGAGACCCTGTCTCAAAACAAACAACAACACCATTGAATTGTATATACTTTAAATGGGTGAATTTTAAGTGAATTGTATGTCAAAGCTGTTTTTTAAAAAAAGGATGAATGTGACTAGCTTAAGGCAAAGCTTCAAACAAGTGTCAGAAACACTCCCCTGTGCTAGCTAGCGCTCTCTCTCTCTCTCTCTCACACACACACACACACACACACACACACACACACACACACGCGCCTTTCCTGCCCCCCACTCCCCACCATATCAACTTCATCCCCAGCCCTGTAAAAGCAGGACAGACCTAGGCTGGCCTGAATGGAAAGAACAGGCTCTCTTCAGCAAGGGAGATTGAACACACAGAAAAGGAAAATTGAGTCATTATTGCTTCCATTCGTGAGAAAATCATTGTTTTCCAGATTCACCACGCACATTTTTCAAACGCTGAAAGCAAGTCTCTTACTCCCCTCAGAAACCCGAGCGATAGACCAAGTCTCACCTCATACACCCTTGTTCACACCTTTGCTTGAGCAAGTGACAGTGTGTCATTGATCTTTAGGAAGGAACTATCCAAAATGTTGGAAATATGTTTTTAAGTTTTATGAGAAGTGAATGTGTGAGCGGGAGCAATTCTACCAAGATGCCATAAAACCCAGGAGGGTATGAGATGAGGAAAGTCAAGAAGGAAGTGAAAGGGATCCTCAATATTTGACCTGTATACAAGAAGGTACAATTGCCACATCCCCCCACTCCCACCTCCTTTACCCCCATGGGGATCCTAATTCCGATGGGTAGTGAGGAAGGTGAGCTGGGTGTTTGGGATACAGGAGGATTTGCAAGAAGCAAAGGAAGATGTGTGAAGGGGAGACTGGCGTGGAGGATGGTGGGAATGTGTGTGACTTTGATATTTACCACTTTCCTTGTGGGACGCCTTGGGGAGAGAATGAACGTCATAAACCACTCAAAATATTTGAGGGCATGTTAACTTAAAAAATGATGGCCAAGTGCGGTGTCTCATGCCTGTAATCCTAGCACTTTGGGAGGCTGAGGCGGGTGGATCACTTGAGGTCAGGAGTTCAAGATCAGCCTGGCCAACATGGTGAAACCCCATCTCTACTAAAAATACAAAAAATTAGCCGGGTATGGTGGTGTGCGCCTCTAATCCCAGATACTTGGGAGGCCGAGGCAGGAGAATTGCTTGAACCCAGGTGGTGGAGGTTGCAATGAGCTGAGATCACGCCCCTGCACTCCAGCCTGGGTGACAGTGAGACCCTGTCTCAAAAAAACAAAAACAAAACAAAAAAACCAAACAAGCCAATTTCCTTGCACACTGACTGACATTTGATAAGGAATTAGTGTTAAGCATTTTAAAGAAGTAATACTGGTATTATGATTATCTACTTAGAAAAGAGTCCTTATCTTTTTAAGATACACATTGGAATAGCTACGGATGAAACCATGTTACAGTTGAGATTTGCTTCAAAAAAATGTAGGCAAAGATGAAGTAGGTGGCTGTAGAGGGTGAAACAAGATTGGCTGTGAGTCGTTAATTATTGAATCGTATGAAAGATCCAAGGGGGTTTGTTATACTATTCTGTCTACTTTGATAAATGTTTGACATTTTTTTGTAATCAAAAGCTTAAACATTTTAAGAAAACAGTTTTAAAAGCATTTAGAAGAAAAGCTGGAGCCCATGGTCAAAGATGCTAAAAAGGGGCTTAGTAGAAATGAAACACTCCGAAATAATATTCTACAATATTAGTAAGGACTAGAGAACTGCCAAGTGTGGATGGAAATGCCACTCGATAATCAAGTTGAAGTGGACGACACTATTCCGGCAATGTCTTCTCCTGTCGCCCATTTCAGAAGGGAGTTGACCCAAATAGGAAGCGGCCCGGCTGAACCTAATTGGGAGTAGCTGGCTGATGCAGGGCCTCTTGATCTGCACACAGCTGCCAATCTGAGGAGTTCCCCAGCTGAGAGCAGGAAGGAGGGACTTGGGAGAAGAATGCAAAAACAACCTTTTTTTTTTTTTTTAAAGCTGGAAATTACTCTGTCATTGGTTTTTTTTTTTTTTTTTTTTTTTTTTTGAGGGGAGGGATAAGAATTATAACTAACTTGTTACCTGCCCCAACAGCATAAATACCTCTATCACACAATTTCTTATTCCTTCACACTCATGCAGTTTGGCCTATCTATGGTATGATACACACTGGAATTTCAACTAACTGTCCTGAAACTGATCAGAACCTTCTATTAACCAGGATTTTGCTATACTCTCTGTTCAAGAGAAAACTTAGGCTAACAACAACAAAAAAAATCAGGAGGATTTGTTTTTCTCAAATTCTGTACATTTTTACATCGAATCTGCATTTGTAGAACTGTATTTGTAGTTGAACTCTAGATCAGGGTCAGCAAACTGTTTCTGTAAAAACTAGACCAGAATATTTCAGGCTTTGCAGACCCAATGGTCTCAACCATTGCTATTCAACTCTGCCATTGTAGCAGCCATGCACAATATACATGAACAAATGGGCACGACTGTGTTCCAATAAAACTTTATTTATGAAAACAGGTGGCAGGCCAGATTTGCAGACCATTGTTTGCTGACCCCTGATATTAAACTATCAATTAAATGCATTGTATTAGTTTCCTATCACTTTTGTTAACAGATTATGACAAATTACCATTTTAGTGGCTTAAAACAAACAAATTTAATTATCTTACAGTTCTGAAGGTCAGAGATTTGAAGTGGGTCTCTCTGGGTTAAAATCAAGGTGTTGGGAAGGCTGTGTTTCTTCTAGAGGATCCAGGGAAGAATCCCTTTCCTTGATTTTCCAACTGGTATGGGCTGCCAGCATTCCTTGGCTCAGGGCTCCTCCCTCCATCCTCAAAGCTGGCTACAGCCATCTGCGTCCTTCTCACATTGCATCATTCTGACCTCTACTGACTCTCTCCACATTTTAGGACCCCTGTGATACCATTGGACCCACCTGGATAATCCAGAATAATCTTCCCATTTTAAAGTCAGCCAATTAGCAACCTTAATTCCCCTTGGCCGTGTAACATAACATATTCACAGATTCCCAGGATGGGAACATGGGCATCTTTGGAGGGGCATTATTCTGTCAATCATAGGGCCTGCTAGGAAATAACCCACTCAATAATCACACTGGTAGGTTTTGCTCACTCTCAGGAGTTGGCTCATGTCATTGGCAACGATGAGTGTACATCGACAGCGGAAGAATAACACTTCCAGCTTTAAAAGCAGAACAGTTAGTTCACTGTGATACAGAGGACCGTGTATGCATCAGCATATATCACAGCACACTGGGGAGGCGGCATGGGACACAACAGCATGCACTTAGGGGACTTTGAATCAATTACTTTCTTTGTGGCATCAGTTTCTTGATGTATCAAATGGGAATAACAGCACCTACCTTGCAGGGTATTACACATATTACATGAGATAATGGGAAGCAACTAACCCAATGCCTAGCCTATCATTAATGCTGTTTCTTCAGAACTGTTAGATTCTACTTAGAGTCAAATCATGTCCCTTTTTACACAATAACCACATGGAGAAAACATGCTATAGCCTAATTTCCCTGTGAGGCAAATTTTGGTTCTACCCCTACTGCAGCATTATAATTGGGTCCTAATTATCAAGCCTAAAGCAACATTTAGATGGCCTTAAAATAGCACTGTATATGAATACCTAGTTAATAAAAACCTTCTGGGGCTGATAATACCTCAAAATATTTACTCTCAAATTACTCTGGCAGACCATTTTCCGGGGACACTGCTGAGGGCTTGCCAAGAACAGTACTTGTCATATTTTAAAAATAGATGTCAGAAAACCATTCAATAAATGCAGTAGCTTTTATAGTCTTAAGAAATGGTATTAGACTGCTTTATCCAGGGTATGGAATAAAGCTTGTTAAAATATAAAAGCAGAATTATTTTTCTCATTTTGGGAGTCAATCATCAGATGTTTTCAATAAGTGAATTTTAAACTATTCGGGGCATTGTACATGTCCTGCCAGTATTCTTTTTTTTGTTTGTTTTTTTTTTGAAATGGAGTCTCACTCTGTTGCCCAGGGTGGAGTGCAGTGGTGTGATATTGGCTCGCTGCAACCTCCACCTCCCAAGTTCAAGCTATTCTGCCTCAGCCTCCCAAGTAGCTGGGACTACAGGTGTGTGCCACCACGCCTGGCTAATTTTTATATGTTTAGTAGAGATGGGGTTTCACCATATTGGCCAGGCTGGTCTCGAACTCGTGACTTCGTGATCCGCCTACCTTGGCCTCCCAAAGTGCTGGGATTATAGGCATGAGCCACCACGCCTGGCCAAAGTATTCTTAAATATCTTCTTGGCATTCTTAATTATTTTTGTTTTAGCACTTTATAGAAGTTGGGGAAAAGCAAAAATTAGCTGCCCAAGGCCACCAAGGAAGCTAATGACAAACTAGAAAAAGAAATCCTAATTCCCATCTTAATGCCCCAACCACTAACATACTCATATGCAGTATTAAATGAAAACAAAGCATTCCCTCCTAGAGAACTTCCACAATCTCAGGAGAAATATTGACATATTACATCTGAGTCATTTTTCTGTGGTCTGTCTGAATATCAAATTCTGAAGCTCTCCAAGCTGTTCCAAATGCACACCTATTTTGTATCTATCTAGCCAGAGCATCTGGGGTGAAAAGAGCATTCTCAAATGCATGCTAATTTCAACATTCAGATGGTTTTTTAGGGCAGTTCACGTAGAAAGGAATTATTTTCTTTGAAGAAAATTATTCCGACGACTAATAGCTTTCTCCTTCCTCATCCCTAGGGCTTCCCATGTTTTTTGAATTCTCCACTTCAGAGTAAATCCTTAAAGTGAAGCTGACTCATGTGCCCCATGATTAACCATAACTTCTTTTCCTTTCCTCTTCCAGATCCTTTCCACAATGTGAATATTTCCTGCAGTGGCTAGCCAAGATTCTTCCGCCAGTCAAACTGAAGCGCAAGATGACCACATTTTTTAGTAAGTGAAAGGTCTTTGAAAGTGGATTCCAGGTCTCCAGTGAACTTGGAGACAGGCTACCATCTAATTGTATTTTTAAAAATCAAATTCTGAGAGCAATAAGATCAGGAAAAGGCACAAAAATGGGTGAAGTCATTGTCAACTTCACCAGCCGATTTAGATCTGTATTGATGGAATTTGATGATTTGCTTATCAAAATAGACCTATAAATATAATCAGAAGTTATTTTGCATCCAAGAAACGTATCTAATTTAACCAGATTCCCTATTTAAGTCCTTGGAAGAACTGGCCACAGGCATAAAAGAATGCAATTGAAATGCCGTGAATACTCAAGAATTTGGTGTTTTTTTTTCATATTTATCACTGTTGTTTCATAACAATATGTTTCCTTTAGCTGACACGTGTTTAGAAGTATGCATCTCAGAAAAGAACTCATATTTTAAAAATAATAATATCCGGTGGTAGTAAGAACACAAAATAAGCCCCAGATACTTCTGGTGAGAACTGGAATGGCCTTTCTGCCACTTGGCAATAATGTATCAAAAGCCTTAAAAATATGCATCACCTTTAACCCAGAAATCCCACTTCTTGAAATGTATTCTGATAAAATCATCAGCAAGGCACAGGAAGATATACACTTTTGTGCATCATTCTGTATGATATCATCATAGCATTGTCTATGATATCAAAAACTAAAAGCCCATCTAAAAATAGAGAATCAATTAAACAAATTGTAACATATGTCCATAATATGGGATATATCTAGCTGTTAAAATTATGTTTTAAAAGAATTTGGTGAAAAGATTTAAGATATAGTATTGAGTTAAAAATAAATTATATGCATTATGTACAGTGTGATTCCAATATACGTGTAACTTTATGTGTAACGTGTAGGTGTATAAAAGAGAAAAAAGAATTCAAGGGTATGTCCCTAATATACCAAATACAGTGATAGTGATCATCTCTGGTGTTTCTGTACTTTCTGTCCACTCCACAATGAAGATGTTTTACTTCTTAAGATCATAATACATGTTGGTGTTTTTTATTTCAGAAATGGGCTTTTGCAAGAAACAATCTTTGTTTCCAGTCTTGTTTCTTTTGTTAGCCATTTATCACCTTAAGTATTTACAGAGTGTTTGGTCCTAAATAGTTGGACTGGCCAGATGCCAGGTCCCTAATGGTGTTTGAGTATGCTGGTGTATCAGGAGACAGGGGCGGCAGCAGCCAAGGGAGGGAATAAAGGGGCAGGGGAGACAGGGGTGAGGAGTAAAAGAGAAGCAGCAGTTTTGATGCAAAGATGGATGGTGTCTTTTCTCTGGACACAGTCACGCATGGCTCAGGGGATGCCTGAAGGCAGGACACGGGAGCTGGTCCAGGGTATCAGGCCAGGCCTGGCTACTGTGTTGTGTCGGGCATTGCCAGGTCAGCCCCAGCTTCAGGGATGGCCTTCTGGTAATGTGGTCAGGAGGCTTAGCCTAGAGTGACAGAGGAACCTAAGTGGCAGGCATCTGGCTGGGAGGGGACCCACTCACTGGGCTGGAGTCAGTCATAGGCCTGGAGGTAGGCTCGCATCTTAGAATGATTGAGATGTTATACAAGATGAGCATGTGGAGGCTGAGGATCCAGCCTCCACAACTACCGGGAATGCGCGGGGCTGGAGCACGTTTGGATGCAGGCAAAAGCCCAATTACCAGGACACAAAGTTGAGGCTAAACTAGCAGCAATGGTTACTTGATGTTAAGTCTCAGAGAGCTAGGCTACACTTATTGGAATCTCTCCTGCCAATATGAGAATTGGCAGGGACAACAAGCTGGTCTATTAAAGAAGGGTCTGCCGGACGCAGTGGCACACAGCTGTAATCCCAGCACTTATAAGACCAGCCTGGGCAACATGGCAAAACCCTGTCTCTATTAAAAATACAAAAATTAGGCCAGGCATGGTAGCTCACACCTGTAATCCCAGCACTTTGGGAGGCCGAGGCGGGCAGATCACTTGAGGTCAGGAGTTCGAGGCCAGCCTGGCCAACATGGTGAAAACCCGTCTCTACTAAAAATATAAAAATTAGCTGGAGGTGGTGTCAGGCATCTATAATCCCAGCTACTTGGGAGGCTGAGGCAGGAGAATTGCTTGAACACGGGAGTCGGAGGTTGCAGTGAGCCGAGATCACGCCACTGCACTCCAGCCTGGGTGACAGAGCGAAACGCTGTCTTAAAAAAAATAAAAATAAATACAATCACAAAAATTAGCCAGGTGTGGTGGCATGTGCCTGTAGTCACAGCCACTCAGTAGGCTGAGTTGGGAAGATTGCTTGAGCCCGGGAGGTCAAGGCTGCATTGAGCTGTGATTGTGCCACTGCACTCCAGCCTGGGTGACAGAGTAAGATCTCTTATGAAAAAAAAAAAAAAGAAGAAAGAAGGGGCAATTAATTGACCCTAGTTGTGGGAAAAATAGGCAGGATATAGCATGTGAACACTGAAATGGAGTCAGAGAATTCTGTCAGAATCTCCCTGATGCAGTTTAGTTTACAATCAACAAGACAAGTGAATAGACATCCTCTATGTAGCAAAAACAGGAGGCCCTTAACAATGTGAACCTTAGCCATTCCTGCTCAAATCCCTTTATGATGTCCCTAATAAAGATACGGGCACACATCAATTCAGATTGGTAATGTCAAGCATGTGTCAAAAATAAAAGGTTGGTCTACATGCATTGTAGCTTTGTTTTGCCAAATAAAGGAGAAATTTGTATAGGATGGACATTTTAGTATTGCTACACCAATGCCTCTACTAAAAACTCATAAGAAGAATTTCTAACTCCATAGTTTCAATGAAAATGCCATACTATACAAAATATTCTAGCTCATCTGTTGTTTTTATAAAGAGTATTTGATATTTAAATATGTGGCTGGAATATAAGGTTGAATTTTGCAGTATTTCTTTCCTTCAGATCCAAAAGTTGAAGCTATTACTATAACCTTTACTGGAAACAAAAGTCTCTTGATGATAGCCCACATTTGACTGGCTTTCCCAAAAGTCAGTTTCTACTCTATAGACCCTTATTTCGGTGGCTTATAGCTAAAGCAGTGATTCTCAATCTTGGTGTCTTATTAGAGTTGCTTGGGAGCTTTTATGATTCCCAGAGCCAATGCCGCAGACAAATGAATCAGAATCTCTGGAGGTAAAACCCAGGCATCAGGATTTTGTAAAGGCCCCCAGATAATTTAAATATGTGGTCAAAGTGGAGATCACTGGATGAGAGTGATCATTTTAATTTATTATCCAAACTAGGACACCTTTAAGAGTGAAAGGTGACACTATTACTGATCACTTTGGGCCAGTTAAGTCCTAGCTATGCCAGGGTATATGGTCACTCTAGTTTTGGCAGTCAGCTGATGTCACTCTTGTCCCTTAAAATTTACAAAAGCTCATATGAAAGCTCTACACCCCTTGGGAAATCCCAGTGTTTCTGGAATCTCTTGAAAATACTTTTAATTTCCTTTAATTCTGATTTCCATCTTTGGTTGAATTCTCTGCTTAGTCTCTTAGAGCTTTTTTTCCCTCATCTTTACTTTGAGAATGGCCTAAACAGGGGACTCAGGCCCTTCTCCTGGTTCTCCATCCCACGCCCCAGAACAAATATCCTGAGGCACCTGGCTAGATCTAGCTAGAGGCAATCACATTGAATCACCATATAGGAGATCATTTTAAATGTAATAAATTTCCTTGTGCCTAAACAGTTCCCTCAGCCATTTCTACTGCCCAGGACTCCAGTCTCTATCATATTCCCTGACTCTTATTTTTTTCTCTTCCATGTCATCATTACATTCCTGCTTGTCCCTTTCTTATGCAAGGTGATTTACCACCTCTTTTTTTTTTTTTTTTTTTTTTTTCTGAGGCAGAGTCTTGCTCCATTGCCAGGCTGGAGTGCTGTGGCATAATTTCGGCTCATTGCAACTTCCACCTCCCAGGTTCAAGCAATTCTCCTGCCTCAGCCTCCAGAATAGCTGGGACTACAGGCACATGCCACCATGCCCGGCTAATTTTTTTGTATTTTAGTAGAAACAGGGTTTCATCATGTTGGCCAGGATGGTCTCTCTCTCCTGACCACGTAATCTCCCCGCCTCAGCCTCCCAAAGTGCTGGGATTACAGGCATGAGCCACCGCCCATGGCCTGATTTACCAACTCTTTAGTACTTCATTCCAACCTATGGTATAAGGGCTTCCCTGTCTATTCAGGGAGTATAGACAGGCTTCCAGGCTTCCCTGTCTATATTTATATATTAATTGAAAGGCTTAAATTGGGATTGAAATTCTAAATTTACTTGTGACAATAGGTGTTCCACCAAACAAAGCAGCATAAAGCAGCTTATCAAAGGCCTTCCTCAAAGACAGTTCCCTCTTTTAGAGAAACTCAAGTGCCAGCTTAGATATCCTTGGTGTCAAAACTTGCTAGGAACCCACTAGAATGGCTAAAATCAAAACGAGTGACAATGCTGAGTGTTGGCAAGCCCATATAGAAAGTGGAATTCTCATAGCTGCTAGTAGGGGTGTAGAAAGATATGACCACTTTGGAAAACTGTTTTTGCACTTTCAATAAAGTTTAACACATATCTATCTTCCGACCCATCAATTCCACTACAAGGTGTTTACTCAAGAGAAACAAAAATATGTCCCCAGAAAGATTTGTGCAAGAGTGATCATAGCAGCTTTATTCATACTAGCTCAAAGCTGGAAACATCAACTGTCAACAGGAGAATGGATAAACAAATTGACACATCCATACAATTAAATACTACTCTCATCCATAACATGGATGAATCTTACATTATGCTGAGTAAAAACCAAAAACAAAAAACCTGGACACAAGAATACATATTGTACAATACTATTTATATGAAATCCTAGAACAGACAAAACCATGCTATGCTGATAGAAGTAAGAAAGATGAGAGAAATTTCCTATATCTTTTTTTTTTTTTTTTTTGAGATGGAATTTCACTCTTGTTGCCCAGACTGGAGTGCAGTGGTGCGATCTTGGCTCACTGCAACCTCTGCCTCCTGGGTTCAAGTGATTCTCCTGCCTCAGCCTCCTGAGTAGCTGGGATTACAGGTGCCCGCCACCATGCCCAGCTAATCTTTATATTTTTTAGTAGAGATAGGGTTTTGTCATGTTGGCTAGGCTGGTCTTGAACTCCTGACCTCAGGTGATTCACTCACCTCAGCCTCCCAAAGTGCTGGGATTACAGGCGTGAGCCACCTCACCTGGCCAAAATTTTCTATGTCTTGTGCTGAGTGGTGAATACAATTGTAAAAAAAACAAAAAAGTCATCTAACTGCATAGTTACAAACCATGCATTTTATTATATGTAAGTTATATCTCATTTTTTCAATCAGAAAACAATTACCCCAAATATGACCTGCTATGACACATTTGGACCTTAAAGTGGGTCTTTTACACGCACAGGGGAAAAGGTGGGAATTAATATTTGGGTCCTACTGTATAACAGGCTCTGTGTGAGACTTAACATAGAAGAATTAGACTTTTCCATAAAATACTAGGTAATCCTAGGAACCAAATGTAATTCTGTGACATTTCTTATGAGGCCCTTTCAAGAGCAACCATTTCAGGCATTTTAATGGCAGATGGAACTTTTAAGGAATTTTCATTTCTAGGTGGACTAATAGTTCACCTTGAAAATGACAGTAATGTGCATCCAGTTTAACATGATAAAGCATTTCTATATAAATGTTTGATGAATTTCACGTCAACAAGATTATATTTGCCAGTAGAAGGGCTTAAATCAGGATTGAAATCCTAAATTTACATGTGACAATGATAAGTGTTCCATCAACTTGAAAGCACACCAAACAAAATAATAAATTATCCTTGGAGCCACAATGAATCTTTTTAATACATTTTTATTTCAAGAATATAACAATCCAGGAAAATCCCAGATGTTCATTTTATAAAGCCAAAATGAAGAATAGAACAAGAATAATCTATAAAACAGAACTTGCTATTTGGGGGAGAAAAATGAAGTGTGCAGGAAATAAATGTAGGTTTTCTATTATTCTTTTGTACTCTACTTCTCCAGATCTATTTGCTTTATATATTTAGGTGCTCTGATGTTCCATGCATGTATATTTACAACTGTTATATCTTGTTGCTGAATTAACTCCTTCATCATTATATAATGACCTCCTTTGTCTCTTTTTAGTTTTTGACTTAAGATCTATTTTATCTAAGTATAGCTACTTCTGTTCTTTTTTGGTTTCCATTTGCATGAAGTATCTTTTTTTGTCTATGTGTATCCTTACAGGTGAAGTGAGTTTCTTTTAGACAGCATATAATTGGGCCTTTTTTGTTTTGTTTTAATCCATTCAGCTATTTAACCCATTTACATTCAAGGTTATTAGTGCTAGGTAAGGACTTACTATTGCCATTTTGTTTATTTTTTTTTTTTCTAGTTCTTTTGTGGATTCTTTGTTCCTTCCTTCCTTTCCTACTGTCTTCCTTTGTGATTGTGATTTTTCTCTAGTGATATGTTTTGATTCCTTGCTTTCTGTTTTTCATGTATCTACTATAGGTTTTTGGTTTGTGGTTGTCATAAGACTTACAAAAAATATAGTTATAACAGGTTACTTTAAGCTTATAACAACTTAACTTTGATTGCAAAAAAAAAAAAAAAACAACTTTATACTTTTATTCCACTCCCATTCCCCTCACCCACATTTTGAATTTTTGATACCACTATTTACATCTTTCTACGTTGCATATCACTTAACAAATGATTGTAGTTATTATTTTTAATAGTTTTCCACTTTAACACTCATACTAAAGCTGTAAGTAATTTACACACCACCATTACATTATTAGAGTATTCTGAATTTGACTGTGTACTTACATTTATCAGTGAGTTTTATCTTTTTAAATGTTTTGTGTTACTCACTAACATTCTTATCTTTCAGCTTAATGAACTCCATTTAGCATTTTTTCTTTCTTAAATAAAAAGTATAATTTAATAAGGCAATAAAAATATTTAAAATCAATGTGATAACACTGAGTATTTTCTAATTGTTTAAAGACCAGTTATTGCCAATAAATTATTATAGCATCACCTGTAGCCATGAGAAACCACCCAGAAATACTTATATTCTAGAATGGAAAGATATCTTGTCATACTCTCATGACTGATTCTGATCAATTTTATTAATATTAAGATCCTGAGCAGGGTACATATTTAAGCGAATAACATTTGAAGGGAAACTGCCCTTACACACACTCGTGCCCATCTTGACCTCTTCTTCAAGTGACAAAAGCTCAGTATAACTGGTTTCCCTAACCAAGAGAATCCTCTCCAATAAAATTAATGCCCAGGAGACCACACGAGCCACCTTCTTCACAAGTGCCCATTTAGAGGGCCCAGTCTTAAATTCCTTTGCTTTTTTTAAAAAGATATCTTTTTGTTTCTGGCTGGGCACAGTCGCTCACACCTGTAATCCCAGCACTTTGGGAGGCCAAGATAGGCAGATCACTGGAGGTCAGAAGTTTGAGACCAGCCTGGCCAACATGGCGAAACTCCATCTCTTGAGACAAGATGTTGCCACTGCACTCCAGTCTGGGTGACAGAGCGAGACTCTGTCTCAAAAAAAAAAAAAAAAAAAAGAAAAGAAAAAAGATATCTTTTTATTTCAATAGCTTTTGGGGGTACAAGTGGTTTTTGGTTACATGGATAAATTGTATAGTGGTGAAGTCTGAGATTTTGTACCCATCATCTGAGTAGTGTACATTGTACCCAATATGTAGTTTTTTATCCCTCACCCCCACTCTCCCCCTTCTGAGTCTCTGAAGTCCATTATATCACTCTACATGCCTTTGCAAGTCCATTATATCACTCGACATGCCCTTATCCATAAAAGAAAGTCTAAACTTTAAGCCTATTATTGGAAGCTTTTTATAATCTGATCCAAAGTTTTATAACCTTTATCTTCTATGACTTTTCTACACTTGCTCTTTGGTCCAGCTAACCCTGTCTACTTAATGACTTCAGAATGACTTTCCAATTCTCACCTCCAAATTTTGTTCATGTTATTATTCCTAGTAGAGTGGCAAACTGGACAAAGCATAAATTAAGTTCATTCTCACTCCCTGTTTGGCCACTTACTAGCTATGTGATCCATGTGAGCTTGAGCAGGTCTCTCAATCTTCCTTAATATTGATTTTCCTATCTTTAAAATGAGAATATTAGTACCTACCTCTATTTTGATAGTTCGTACTCTATTTTAAGTACTAAATGAGATGGCTGGTATGTCTGACACATCATCCAGGATAAATATTACTTTCTTATGAGGTTTTATCTTCACTTCTGCCTTGAATTTCCCACCATCTCTAAGCCTTCCTAAATCCTATTCTTCCTTCAGAGTCCCACTCAAGTCCTACATCTTGAAACCTTGTTAAACCACCCACTTCGCCACTGAATTGGCCATTAATATCATACTGCCTGATGTTGCTTTTTAACTTTTTACCAGAATATCTTGTCTCCTCAGTGGTCTTGTAAATTCCTCAAGGGGAGGAACTATTTTTGTGTTTATTATACATCAACCACAGTGCAAGTTCATAGTAGATTTTAATAATGTGTTTCTTCATTAGGATGGGAGAACCCAACAAAACTCAATGGCAAGGCCAGCTACATAGGTGTGTGATATGGTTTGGCTCTGTGTCCCCACCCAAATCTCACCTGGAATTGTAATCCCCATAATCCCCATATGTCAAGGGTGGGACCAGGTGGAGGTAATTGGATCATGGGGGCCGTTTCCCCCATGCTGTTCTCGTGATAGTGAGTGAGTTCTCACAAGATCTGATGGTTTTATAAGCATCTGACATTTCCCCTGCTTGTACTCACTCCATCTGCCACCCCGTGAAAAAAGTGCCTGCTTCTCCTTTGCTTTCCACTATGATTGTAAGTTTCCTGAGGCTTCCTTAGCAATGTGGAACTGTGAATCAATTAAGCCTCTTTCCCTTATAAATTACCCAGTCTCAGGTATTTCTTCATAGCAGTGTGAGAATGGACTAATACAGTGGGCAACCTGTGCAGACAACAGGTTCCTATGTTCAGAAGGGCCCCAAGCTTGGTTTAATGCTTGGCTGTTACTGTCTTGGAATTTTTAGTAATTTGTGAACAAAGGCCTTGCATTTTATCTCGCATTAGGCTTTGTAATTATGTAGCCAGTCCCGTGTGACAGCCTCCCTGATTTGAGGAGACAGAATTCAGAATGCAGAGTAGCCAAGGTAGATAGAATGGAAGTACCATAAAAGAGAAAGCTATATGGAGAGGGGGCTCCAGAGATTTGCAGAGAGTTCCTCTCAAATCTTCAGCTAAGTACTTATGTGTGCATATGTATAAAGGGACTACCCAAGTCTAGAGAAAGAATCACTGGGCCGGGTGCGGTGGCTCATGCCTGTAATCCCAGCACTTGGGAGGCCGAGGCAGGCAGATCACGAGGTCAAGAGATCGAGACCATACTGGCCAACATGGTGAAACCCCATCTCTACTAAAAATACAAAAATTAGCTGGGCGTGGTGGCACGCACCTGTAGTCCCAGCTACTCGGGAGGCTGAGGCAGGAGAATTGCTTGAACCCAGGAGGCGGAGGTTGCAGTGAGCCAAGATCGCGCCACTGCACTCCAGCCTGGTGACAGAGCAAGTCTTCATCTCAAAAAACAAAACAAAAAAAGAATCACTGGAAGGGGAAAGACAGAATAATCACCAAAGTTTCTTTATTAATATCAAAGTTGATTTCAAAGTAAAGACCATTCCCAGAGATAGAGTTTTTTCATAATGATTAAAGATGACATAATCCTAAATATTTATTTAGCATTATTTATCATGAGGACATAAAAATCCTAGATGTTTATATACGTAATAACAGAGCTGCAAAATACTTGAGGTAAAACTTATAGAACTGGAAAAATAGAAAATTCTGCAATTATGATCATAGATTTCAACATACCTACCTCATATAAAATCAATAAGGATATAGAATTGAACAACACTATCAACCCACTTGACCTAGTTGACATTATAAAACATTCTACCCAACAACAGCAGAATACACATTATTTTCAAGTACACATGGAACATTTTAGCAAGATGGAACATATTCTGGGCCTGTTTTAAAATGTAGGTTTAATTATTATTCAAATATGGTGAGGCCAACAGAACAGGAGACAATTGCTATTGAAAACATAGTTTGTTCTACTCATAGATCCCAAGAGGAGGGGACAATTCATGCCACAGGGGACTACACAGGGAAGTACCAGGGTCAGTCAGAAGGCTCAGGGAGAGGTAGGAACTGTGTGCAAGAGCCTTATTGTGGGTTTCCTTGAGCGGGAATGGTGAGACAGGGCAAGCAGGCTTAAAACTGCCTAATTTAAATAATTTCAGCCTGCTCTGGCCATAGGAGTTTTCTGTCCCTAGTACCTGGCCCTGGGATGATTAGGGCAGATGGGTAGAGTGGCCTGGATTGTAAGAGCTCCATAATGGAGGTGGTTGGGTATGGGCTCTGGATTGGTTGGTTTGCATATGAAAAGCACAGTCCCAAGTGAGTTGTTTGCTATCTCTAGGAACTACCTAGCCCTGGGATTGGCGGCTCCTCTAGGGTCAACAAGGCCCTAAAATGTCAATGCATCAGAAAATACATAATAGGCCGGGCATGCTGGTGCACGCCTGTAATCCCAGCACTTTGGGAGGCTGCGGCAGGCAGATTGCTTGAGCTCAGGAGTTTGAGACCAGCCTGGTGGGCAACATGGTGAAACCCTATCTCTACCAAAAAATACAAAAAAAAAAAAAAAATTAGCCCAGCGTGGTGGCCTGCGCCTGTAGTCCCAGCTACTCATAGGCTGAGGTGGGAGGAGTGGTTGAGCCAGGGAGGTCAAGGCTGCAGTGAGCCGAGGTTTCGCCACTGCACTCCAGCCCGGGCGACAGAGTGAGACTCCGTCTCAAAAAAAAAAAAAAAAAAAAAAAAAAAAAAAAAAAAAAAAGAAATAATAAAGAGCAGAAACTAATGAGACAGAAAACATAAAACTGAAAAATCAATGGAACTAAAAGGTGTTATTTGAAAACAATAAAACAAATTGATAAATCCATCGTTAGGTCGATCAGGAAAACGGAAAGGAAACAAACTATCAGAACCAGTAATAATAGAGGGAAAATCACTATAGAATAAATAGACGTTAAATAGTTAATAATGGAATATCAAAAACAACTTTATACCAATAAATTAGACAACTGAGATGTAATGGGCAAATTTCTTTAGTGAGCCTTGATAGTTTGGTCATTAAAGAAGTAGATAGCCCAAGTTTCCCTATATCTATTAAATAAATTAAATTTGTGGTTAAAACCATTCCCACAAAGAAAACTTCAGGCCCAGATGCCCTCAGTGGGGGAATTCTGCACATAATATTCCAGAAAATAAGAAACACTTTTTTTTTTTTTTTTGAGGCAGAGTCTTGCTCTTTCACCCAGCCTGTAGTGCAGTGGCATGATCTTGTCTCACTGCAACCTCCATCTCCCAGGTTCAAGCAATTCTCCTGCCTCAGCCTCCCAAGTAGCTGGGACTAGAGATGCGTGCCACCACGCCCAGCTAATTTTTGTATTTTTAGTAGAGACGGGGTTTCCCCATGTTAGCCAGGATGGTCTCGATCTCCTGACCTCGTGATTTGCCTGCCTCGGCCTCCCAAAGTGCTGGGATTACAGGCGTGAGCCACTGTGCCCAGCCAGAAGAAACGCTTTCTGACTCATTCTATGAGGCCAGCATTACCCTGATACCCAAAGCAGACAAAATCATTACCAAAAAAAAAAAACAACAACTATAGACCAATATCTTATATGAATATAGATACAAAACTTAAAATTTGAATAAGTTGGATCCAGCAATATGTAAAAAGAATAACACAGCATGACTAAGTGGGATTTATCCTGGGAAAGCAAATGTTGGTTTAACATTTGAAAACCAATCAATTGTAATTTACTGTATTAACAGATTAAGAAGAACCATATTATCTCAATAGATGCAAAAAAAAAAATTTGACAAAATTCAGCATGCATTCTTAAAAGCTCCAAGAAAACTAGGAATAGTGTGCAACATACTAAGCCCAATAAAGGACATCTACAAAAACCTACAATCTTTAACTTTATGGTGAAAGACTGAATGCATTCCCTATAAGATTATAAATAAAGCAAAAATGTCCACTCTTAATACTCCTATTCTACATTGTACTGAATGTCTTAACCCATACTTTAAAGCAATTAAAAGAAATTAAAGGCATACAGATTGGAAAGGAAGAAATAACATTGTCTTTATTAACAGACAATATAATCATCTATATAGGAAATCCTAGGGACTCTGCAAAAAAAATCAAACTAGAAATGATTGTCAACTAATTTTATTTCTATATACTAGCCACAAACCATCAAAAACAAATTTAAAAGATGCCACTTGTAATAGCATCAAAAATATGAAGTACTTAGGGATAAATTTGGCAAAATACATGATTTATACAGGAAAAATTATAAAATGTTTCTGAGAGAAGACTTGAATGAATGAGGAGATATATACTGTGTCATGGATTAGAAGGCTCAATATTGTTAAGATGTCACCTGTTCCCAAATTCATTTAGAGATTCAGAACAATCTCAATCAAAATCTCAGCAGGCTTTTTTGAAGAAGTTGACAAGCTGATTCTAAAGTGCATATGGAAACACAAATGACCTAGAATACCCAAAACAATTTTGAAAAAAGAACAAAGCTGGAAGACCTACATTACCTGATTTCAAGACTTACTATAAAGTTAAAGTAAGGAAGACAATGTGGTAAGGTAAATATATACTTTTAGATCAATGAAACCAGAATAGAGTCCAGAATAAAGTCACATATAAAACATCAATTGATTTTTTTTAAAAAGGTGCCAAGTCAGCTAATAATAATATTTCCAACAAATAGTGCTGAATAGTGCTGAAACAATTAGCCATATGTAACAAAAAAAACTTGCAACTTTTACCTCATACCATATGTAGAATTTAAGTAAAAAATGTAAGAGCTAAAATTGTAACACTTCTAGAAGAAAATAGGGAAAATTGTAGGCAAAGACTTTTTGTTAAAAAAGATTTTTTTCTCTTTTTTAAAATTTAAGAGAAGGGATCTTACTATGTTGTGCAGGCTGGACTCAAACTTCTGGGCTCAAGTAATCCTACCACCTCAGCCTCCAGAGTAGCAGAAACTACAGGTACATGCTACCATGCCTGACTCCAAAGACTTCTTAATGGGATATTAAAAGCACAAAATATTTTGATAAATTCGACTCAATAAACTTGAAAAACTATTCTTTAAAAGTCAGCTATGGCCGGGCATAGTGGCTCACACCTGTAGTCCCAGCACTCTGGGAGGCTGAGGTGGGAGGATCACCTGGGTTAGGAGTTTGAGACCAGCTTGGCTAACGTGGTGAAACCCCGTCGCTACTAAAAATACAAAAAATTAGCCAGGCATGGTGGTGCACGCCTGTAATCCCAGCTACTCGAGAGGCTGAGGCAGGAGAATCGCTTGAACCTGGGAGGCAGAGGTTGGAGTGGGCCGGGATTGCGTCACTGCACTCCAGCCTGGGTGACAGAGTGAGACTCCGTCTCAAAAAAAATCAGCTACAAAGATAAAAAGGCAAGCCACAGTATGGGAGAAGATATTTGCAAGACATATATCTGACAAAGGACTTGAATATAAAGCCTGAAGAAACTCTCCTAACTCACTAAGAAGACAAACAATATAATTTAAAAGCTGGCAAAAAATTTGAACAGGTACTTTATCAGAGAAAACATAAAGATAGCAAATAAGCAATGAAAATATCCTCAGTATCAATTATTATGGAAATGTAAATTAAAACTCAATGAGATACTGTATTAATTTGCTAGGGCTACCATAACAAAATACCACAGACTGGGTGGCTTAAACAACAGAAATTTATTTTCTCATAGTTCTGGAGGCTGGAAGTCCAAGATCAAGGTGTCTGCTGGGTTGGTTCCTTCTAAGGGCTGTGAAGAAAGGGTCTGTTCAATGCCTCTCTCCTTGGCTTGCAGATGACCATCTTCTACTTACGTCTCTTCAGATCATCTTCCCACTATGCATATTTATTTCTGCATCCAAATTCCCCACACTTTTTTTTTTTTTTTTTTTTAAGACAGAGTCTCACTCTGTCACCCATGCTGGAGTGCAGTAGCACAATCAGGGCTCACTGCAGCCTTGACCTCCCAGGCTCAAGCGATTCTCCTGCCTCAGCCCCCCAAGTAGCTGGGATTACAGGTATGCACCACCATTTCCCTCCCTTTTTTTAAGGACACCAGACGTATTGGATCAGGGCACACCCTAGTGATCTCATTTTAACTTGATTACATTTGACCCTACCTCCAAGTAAGGTCAAATTCTAACATGCTAGAGGTTAGGACTTCAACATACGGATTTCTGGGGAGGGGAACACAATTCAGCCTATAACATCACTGCATACATATTAGAATAGTTACGTTTTAAAAGACGTGTTGGCAAGGATGTGGCACACCAGAAACTCTCATACTGCTGCTGGTGGGAATGGAAAATGGTGCAATGACTTTGGAAAAGTTTGGTGGTTTCTTATAAAGTTAAACACATACCAAGAAAACCACACAGAAATTCCACTCCTAGGTATTTGCCCAAGAGAAGTGAAAGCATATGTCTATACAAAGACTTGTACAGTAATATTCATAATAGCTTTATCTGTAATAGCCCTGAACTAGAAACAACTCAAATATCCTACAACAAGTCAATGGATAGACAAGTTATGGAATATTATTCAGGAACAAAAAGGAATAAACTATTGATACACATAGCAACTTGGATGAATTCCAAAATAATTGGTCAGTGCAATGAAAGAATCCAGACACAAAAGTTTTCATTTATATAAAACTCTAGAAAATGTAAACTATTAAGTAGTGAAAAGAAGCAGATCAGTTATTGTGAATGGACAAAGGGATAGGGGAAGGGAGAAATTACAAAGGATCATGAAGACATTTGTTATTTCAATTGTGCTGATGGGTTCATATATATATATGTATATATATATATATTACACCTATGAAACCATCAGCATGTGTGTGTATATACATATATATACACAATGTTAAAATGCATCAAATTATACTTTTGAAATATGTGCAATTTATGTTTATATCAATTATACTTCAATTAAGCTGAAAATAAAGGCAGGTGATTATATCAACTCTTTTTTTTTTTAGAGTGATTGCAAAGTTATACCACTTTCATTTCATTGCACAATCATTTCACATGTGTTGTTATTCCAATTAAAATTCTAATGTTACTTTAGATTTGTTTTTTATGGTTAAATATTTAATAATGTCTCCACCTCTGCCTAACATGAGAACAAAACAAATTAACATTATCTTCTTTAGGAGAATGTGGTTCAGTTTATGTAAATTTTTTTTTTTTTAATTTTTTTAAAATTTTATTATTATACTTTAGGTTTTAGGGTACATGTGCACAATGTGCAGGTTTGTTACATATGTATCCATGTGCCCTGTTGGTTTGCTGCACCCATTAACTCGTCATTTAGCATTAGGTATATCTCCTAATGCTGTCCCTCCCCTCTCCCCCCACCCCACAACAGTCCCTGGAGTGTGATGTTCCCCTTCCTGTGTCCATGAGTTCTCACTGTTCAATTCCCACCTATGAGTGAGAACATGCAGTGTTTGGTTCTTTGTCCTTGCAATAGTTTACTGAGAATGATGTTTTCCAGTTTCATCCATGTCCCTACAAAGGACATGAACTCATCATTTTTTATGGCTGCATAGTATTCCATGGTGTATATGTGCCACATTTTCTTAATCCAGTCTATCCTTGTTGGACATTTGGGTTGGTTCCAAGTCTTTGCTATTGTGAATAGTGCTGCAGTAAACATACGTGTGCATGTGTCTTTATAGCAGCATGATTTATAGTCCTTTGGGTATATACCCAGTAATGGGATGGCTGGGTCAAATGGTATTTCTAGTTCTAGATCCCTGAGGAATCGTCACACTGTCTTCCACAATGGTTGAACCAGTTTACAGTCCCACCAACAGTGTAACAGTGTTCCTATTTCTCCACATCCTCTCCAGCACCTGTTGTTTCCTGACTTTTTAATGATGGCCATTCTAACTGGTGTGAGATGGTATCTCACTGTGGTTTTGATTTGCATTTCTCTGATGGCCAGTGATGATGAGCATTTCTTCATGTGTTTTTTGGCTGCATAAATGTCTTCTTTTGAGAAGTGTCTGTTCATGTCCTTTGCCCACTTTTTGATGGGGTTGTTTGTTTTTTTCTTGTAAATTTGTTTGAGTTCATTGTAGATTCTGGATATTAGCCCTTTGTCAGATGAGTAGGTTGCAAAAATTTTCTCCCATTCTGTAGGTTGCCTGTTCACTCTGATGGTAGTTTCTTTTGCTGTGCAGAAGCTCTTTAGTTTAATTAGATCCCATTTGTCAATTTTGGCTTTTGTTGCCATTGCTTTTGGTGTTTTAGACATGAAGTCCTTGCCCACGCCTATGTCCTGAATGGTATTGCCTAGGTTTTCTTGTAGGATTTTAATGGTTTTAGGTCTAACATATAAGTCTTTAATCCATCTTGAATTAATTTTTGTATAAGGTGTAAGGAAGGGATCCAGTTTCAGCTTTCTACATATGGCTAGCCAGTTTTCCCAGCACCATTTATTAAATAGGGAATCCTTTCCCCATTTCTTGTTTTTGTCAGGTTTGTCAAAGATCAGATAGTTGTAGCTATGCGGCATCATTTCTGAGGGCTCTGTTCTGTTCCATTGATCTATGTCTCTGTTGTGGTACCAGTACCATGCTGTTTTGGTTACTGTAGCCTTGTAGTATAGTTTGAAGTCAGGTAGCGTGATGCCTCCAGCTTTGTTCTTTTGGCTTAGGATTGACTTGGCGATGCGGGCTCTTTTTTGGTTCCATATGAACTTTAAAGTAGTTTTTTCCAATTCTGTGAAGAAAGTCATTGGTAGCTTGATGGGGATGGCATTGAATCTATAAATTACCTTGGGCAGTATGGCCATTTTCACGATATTGATTCTTCCAACCCATGAGCATGGAATGTTCTTCCATTTGTTTGTATCCTCTTTGATTTCATTGAGCAGTGGTTTGTAGTTCTCCTTGAAGAGGTCCTTCACATCCCTTGTAAGTTGGATTCCTAGGTATTTTATTCTCTTTGAAGCAATTGTGAATGGGAGTTCACTCATGATTTGGCTCTCTGTTTGTCTGTGATTGGTGTACAAGAATGCTTGTGATTTTTGTACATTAATTTTGTATCCTGAGACTTTGCTGAAGTTGCTAATCAGCTTAAGGAGATTTTGGGCTGAGACAGTGGGGTTTTCTAGATATACAATCATGTCATCTGCAAACAGGGACAATTTGACTTCCTCTTTTCCTAATTGAATACCCTTTATTTCCTTCTCCTGCCTGATTGCTCTGGCCAGAACTTCCAGCACTATGTTGAATAGGAGCAGTGAGAGAGGGCATCCCTGTCTTGTGCCAGTTTTCAGAGGGAATGCTTCCAGTTTTTGTCCATTCAGTATGATATTGGCTGTGGGTTTGTCATAGAAAGCTCTTATTATTTTGAGATAGGTCCCATCAATACCTAATTTACTGAGAGTTTTTAGCATGAAGCGTTGTTGAATTTTGTCAAAGGCCTTTTCTGCATCTATTGAGATAATCATGTGGTTTTTGTCTTTGGTTCTGTTTATATGCTGGATTACATTTATTGATTTGCATATGTTGAACCAGCCTTGCATCCCAGGGATGAAGCCCACTTGATTATGGTGGATGAGCTTTTTGATGTGTTGCTGGATTCGGTTTGCCAGTATTTTATTGAGGATTTTTGCATCAATGTTCATCAGGGATATTGGTCTACAATTCTCTTTTTTTGTTGTGTCTCTGCCAGGCTTTGGTATCAGGATGATGCTGGCCTCATAAAATGAGTTAGGGAGGATTCCCTCTTTTTCTATTGATTGGAATAGTTTCAGAAGGAATGGTACCAGCTCCTCCTTGTACCTCTGGTAGAATTTGGCTGTGAATCCATGTGGCCCTGGACTTTTTTTGGTTGGTAAGCTATTAATTATTGCCTCAATTTCAGAGCCTGTTATTGGTCTATTCAGAGATTCAACTTCTTCCTGGTTTAGTCTTGGGAGGGTGTATGTGTCAAGGAATTTATCCATTTCTTCTAGATTTTCTAGTTTATTTGCATAGAGGTGTTTATAGTATTCTCTGATGGTAGTTTGTATTTCTGTGGGATCGGTGGTGATATCCCCTTTATCATTCTGATAAAATGATTTTTCATTTTGATATCCCCTTTGTCCATTTTTTATCATTTTTTATTACATCTATTTGATTCTTCTCTCTTTTCTTTTTTATTAGTCTTGCTAGCGGTCTATCAATTTTGTTGATCTTTTAAAAAAACCAGCTTTAAATGTGTCCCAGAGATTCTGGTATTTTGTGTCTTTGTTCTCGTTGGTTTCAAAGAACATCTTTATTTCTGCCTTCATTTCGTTATGTACCCAGTAGTCATTCAGGAGTAGATTGTTCAGTTTCCATGTAGTTGAGCGATTTTGAGTGAGTTTCTTAATCCTGAGTTCTAGTTTGTTTGCACTGTGGTCTGAGAGACAGTTTGTTATAATTTCTGTTCTCTTACATTTGCTAAGAAGTGCTTTACTTCCAACTATGTGGTCAATTTTGAAATAGGTGTGGTGTGGTGCTGAAAAGAATGTATATTCGGTTGATTTGGGGTGGAGAGTTCTGTAGATGTCTATTAGGTCTGCTTGGTGCAGAGCTGAGTTCAATTCTTGGATATCCTAGTTATCTTCCTGTCTTGTCGATCTGTCTGATGTTGACAATGGGGTGTTAAAGTCTCCCATTATTATTGTGTGGGAGTCTAAGTCTCTTTCTAGGTCTCTAAGGACTTGCTTTATGAATCTGAGTGCTCCTGTATTGGGTGCATATATATTTAGGATAGTTAGCTCTTCTTGTTGAATTGATCCCTTCGCCATTATGTAATGGCCTTCTTTGTCTCTTTTGATCTTCGTTGGTTTAAAGTCTGTTTTATCAGAGACTAGGATTGCAATCCCTGCCTTTTTCTGTTTTCCATTTGCTTGGTAGATCTTCCTCCATCCCTTTATTTTGAGCCTGTGTGTGTCTCTGCATATGAGATGGGTTTCCTGAATACAGCACACTGAAGGGTCTTGACTCTTTATCCAATTTACCAGTCTGTAAATTGGTAGCATTCAGCCCATTTACATTTAAGGTTAATATGTTATGTGTGAATTTGATCCTGTCATTATGATGTTAGCTGGTTATTTTGCTCATTATTTGATGCAGTTTCTTCCTAGCCTTGATGGTCTTTACAATTTGGCATGTTTTTGCAGTGGCTGGTACCTGTTGTTCCTTTCCATGTTTAGTGCTTCCTTCAGGAGCTCTTTTAGGGCAGGCCTAGTGGTGACAAAATCTCTCAGCATTTGCTCGTCTGTAAAGGATTTTATTTCTCCTTCACTTATGAAGCTTAGTTTGGCTGGATATGAAATTCTGGGTTGAAAATTCTTTTCTTTAAGAATGTTGAATATTGGCCCCCACTCTCTTCTGGCTTGTAGAGTTTCTGCCGAGAGATCAGCTGTTAGTCTGATGGGCTTCCCTTTGTGGGTAACCTGACCTTTCTCTCTGGCTGCCCTTAACATTTTTTCCTTCATTTCAACTTTGTGGAATCTGACAATTATGTGTCTTGGAGTTGCTCTTCTCGAGGAGTATCTTTGTGGCGTTCTCTGTATTTCCTGAATCTGAATGTTGGCCTGCCTTGCTAGATTGGGCAAGTTCTCCTGGATAATATCCTGCAGAGTGTTTTCCAACTTGGTTCCATTTTCCCTGTCACTTTCAGGTACACCAATCAGATGTAGATTTGGTCTTTTCACATAGTCCCATATTTCTTGGAGGCTTTGTTCATTTCTTTTTATTCTTTTTTTCTCTCAATTTCTCTTCTCCCTTCATTTCATTCATTTGATCTTCCATCACTAATACCCTTTCTTCCAGTTGATCAAATCGGCTACTGAGGCTTGTGTATTCGTCATGTAGTTCTCGTGCTGTGGTTTTCAGCTCCATCAGGTCCTTTAAGGACTTCTCTGCATTGGTTATTCTAGTTAACCATTCATCTAATCTTTTTTCAAGGTTTTTAACTTCTTTGCCCTGGGTTCGAACTTCCTCCTTTAGCTCAGAGTAGTTTGATTATCTGAAGCCTTCTTCTCTCAACTTGTCAAAGTCATTCTCTGTCCAGCTTTGTTCCGTTGCTGGTGAGGAGCTGCGTTCCTTTGGAGGAGGAGAGGTGCTCTGATTTTTAGAATTTTCCGTTTTTCTGCTCTGTTTTTTCCCCATCTTTGTGGTTTTATCTACCTTTGGTCTTTGACTATGGTGACATACAGATGGGGTTTTGGTGTGGATGTCCTTTCTGTTTGTTAGTTTTCCTTCTAACAGTCAGGACCCTCAGCTGCAGGTCTGTTGGAGTTTGCTAGAGGTCCACTCCAGACCCTGTTTGCCTGGGTATCAGCAGCGGAGGCTGCAGAACAGCAGATATTGGTGAACAGCAAATGTTGCTGCCTGATCATTCCTCTGGAAGTTTTGTCTCAGAGGAGTACCCAGCTGTGTGAGGTGTCATTCTGCCCCTACTGGGGGGTGGCTCCCAGTTAGGCTACTTGGGGGTCAGGGACCCACTTGAGGAGGCAGTCTGTCCATTCTCAGATCCCCAGCTGCATGCTGGGAGAACCACTACTCTCTTCAAAGCTGTCAGACAGGGACATTTAAGTCTGCAGAGGTTTCTGCTGCCTTTTGTTTGGCTATGCCCTGCCCCCAGAGGTGGAGTCTACAGGGGCAGGCAGGCCTCCTTGAGCTGTGGTGGGCTCCACCCAGTTTGAGCTTCCCAGCCGCTTTGTTTATCTACTCATGCCTTGGCAATGGCAGGCGCCCCTCCCCCAGCCTCGCTGCTGCCTTGCAGTTTGATCTCAGACTGCTGTGCTAGCAATGAGCAAGGCTCCGTGGGCGTAGGACCCTCCGAGCCATGCGCGGGATACAATCTCCTGGTGTGCCATTTGCTAAGACCATTGGAAAAGAGCAGTATTAGTGTGGGAGTGACCTGATTTTCCAGGTGCCATCTGTCACCCCTTTCCTTGGCTAGGAAAGGGAATTTCCTGGCCCCTTGCACTTCCCAGGTGAGGCAATGCCTCGCCCTGCTTCGGGCTCACGCTCGGTGCACTGCATCCACTGTCCTGCACTCCCCAGTGAGGTGAATCCGGTACCTCAGTTGGAAATGCAGAAATCGTTCATCTTCTGCGTCGCTCATGCTGGGAGCTGTAGACTGGAGCTGTTCCTATTTGGCCATCTTGGCTCCGTAGATCCCAACTCTTTTTAAAAAGGAATCTGATAATTCTAATGTTATTCAAATTGCTGTAGACTATAGAAAAAATTTTTAAAATGTTTATATATAAAGTTGGACTAAAATCTGATAAATATTGCAAATACATACATACAATATTACAGTCTAATCTCAATTATGTATTTTGAGGCAAAAATTATGAATAAAACATGAACAAACAATGTAGCAGCATATTGATCAAATTAATGACTAAGTACAGTTTACTCAGGATTAAGAAAAATTCAATATTAGTAAATTTTTAAAATATTATTTGTCATACTAATAGATCTGGTGGGAGATGAAGTGATCCTTTCTCTAGACACTGAAAAAGTATTTGGTAGAAATTAGCCACTGTTTTTTTGCCACTATTTTTGATAGAAAAAAATACACATAAAAAATAGGAAGATATAGACTCTTTAAGATGTGCACACACACACACACATAGCTATCTTTGGCTAAAAGCCAGCATATTACTTAAATGGAAAAACACTAGAGCCTTTCTCATTAAGTCAAGATCAAGACAAAGAAAACCATTTTTTGTCACTGTATTTGAGGTACTACTGAGCACAATTAGATGGGGAAAGAAAACAGAAGTATAAAAATTGGGAAGAGGTAAACTATCAAAAGAATCAATGGAAAAATGATTACAAATACAGAATTTAGTAAAGCAGCAGGTAAAAATTTAATAAACAGTCATATGTCCAAAGAAAAATGAAAAGAAATGACCACGCTTACAAAAGTAACAAAAATTCTCCATTACCTAGGAATGAAATTCTCAAGAAATATTAATATACAATATGAAAGCAAAACTTTGAAAGACTATATATATATATGTGTGTGTGTGTGTGTGTGTGTGTGTGTATCATGTTCTTCGTGAAGAATTGCCTTCATAAAGATTTTTTAATAAGAAAAAGACAATTCTTCAAAAATGGGCAAAAGACCTGTAGCATTTCACAAGTTAAAATACAAATACCCAATAAAAGTATGAAAAGATCCTCAATTTCATGGGTTATCAGAGAAATACAAATTAAAGCCAAAATGAAATACTGTATACCTGCAAGATTGGCAAAAATGACTGTCTGACAATATCATGTTCATAGAGATAAAGAATAAGGAGAACCCTCATAACCAAGGGTAGGAGTCTAAATTGCCAAAACTGTGGCACTTAGAAAAGTACAGTTTGTCATTGTCTTCTAAAGCTGAAAATTTATATTTTCTCCAGATTATAAACAAACCTTTCAGAAACTTGCCCACTTATGTACCAGGACACAAGTAAAAGAATAGCAGCATTGTTTCTGATAGCCCCAGATTGGAAACAACCCAAATTTCCATCAACAATAAAATGATACATTAAAGTGGTGTATTCTTACAATGGAATACTTCACAGCAATAGAAATGAATGAGCTAGAGCTACATGAACAACCTGATGAATGGCACAAAGCAATATTTTGCATTCTCACAAAAGAATATGTATAATATGTTTCCTTTTAGAGAATGTCAAACTAAATTACCACATAGATGATGAAATTATATGAAAGTGAGAAAGTGATTATAATAAAAGCCAGGTTCCTTTTAGGGCAAAGGAAAGGAAATAGTAAGGAGGACTTGGATGCTTAAAATGTCCTTTTGTCCTTTTTTTAACCCAAATGATATTTAGACAGGTGTCCACTTTATAATGTTTCATTATGCCTCCTACTTTTTTGTGTATTTTTTGCCAAGTTATTTCAGAATTTCAAAGGAAAAAACCCCACTACAATAGTAAGATGTGCTAAGTTTATAAAAAGATACCAAGAAAAAAGGAATGGCAGATGGTTCTTAAATATGAGACAAGATGCTCAGCCTCACTCGTAAAAAAAAAGATGCAAATTAAAATTATATTCAGATACCACTTTTTGCTTATAAGATTGGCAAAAATCCATAGCACGCCTTGTTAGTGAGGCTGTGGGAAACAGACAACCTCATATACTAAATCTGCATGATCCCTGTGGAGGGTAATTTGGCAATATCTATTAAATTACAGATGTATATTACCATTTCATCCAGCAATCCAATTTTTGGGAATTTCACGTAAAGTATACCTCCTTATGTCTAAAATGATGTATGTACAGTATTATTCAAGCATTATTTGTAACAGCAAGTAAATGAAAAACACTCAAATGCCCATCAATCGGAAACTGGGTACATAAATTATGGTACAGCTGTACGAGGGAATCCATGCAGCTAGAGCAAGGCAATGAGGAGGGTCTGTATGTACTGACATGTAAAACTCTCTAGGATGCATTATCAAACAACGGGAAAGATTCAGAACATTGTATATAGAGGCTACTTTTGTTTGCATGCGTGTAACAACTCTGGAGGGATATACATAATAGTAAAAGATGATACCTATAGGAGGGTGAGGAGTGGAAAATAAGTGAGAGATGGAAGTGGGAAGGAGACTTCTGCTATATAACCTTTATATATAATACATATATATAATATATACATACAAAATATGTAAATTATATAATTTTATATAGAATATATGACTATATAATTACATATTCTATATAAAATTATATATTATATGATAGATTATATATTTATAATATATTAAATTACATATTTTATAATATATTTAAATGTCTGAAACAAGTAGATAGAATATCAATTCAAAAAGTTAATTTTTTTTTTTTTTGAGACAGAGTCTCGCTCTGTCTCCCAGGCTAGAGTGCAGTGGCACTATCTCAGCTCACTGTAACCTCTGCCTCCTGGGTTCAAGTGATTCTTGTGCCTTAGCCTCCTGAGTAGCTGGGATTATAGGCATGTGCTACCATGCCCAGCTAATAAAAAACTTAAATTCTCAAAGGAAAAAATATATATACACAAAAATGTTTTCCAATGGAACCATAAGTCTGTTGGTGTTTGGGGATGGAGAAGAGACAAATGACTTCACACTCAGGTGAACAAGACCAAGTCTGTGAAAATAAAATGACACAACTCTAATCAAAAAGTCACTGGAAGGTTCTTGGATAACACTGAAATACCATTAAGAGCCCTTGATACCTTGTGACAAAGGGGGAATCAACAGTCATTGATTGATAAAAGTTACTAGGAAAATTGTTTCCTTTTTATACCCCATTAAAGTTGAGACTGCGCGCCAAACCTTTGCATCTGTGAAGCGTATCAAAGGATACAGAGTTGTGTCTGCATTTCCTATTTAGTTAAACTTGAAGTTTCATTATTCTTTAATTGAATGATACATCGCCAGAAGTTAAGTAATCTCTCTTAGATATCAGTAGAAAGCTTATTTACTGATAGATATTAGCATCTTAGTAACATTTATGATCGATGAGTCAATTCCACTAACATTTCCTTGCTTGGAAAATTCTGTGATCTGGTCCAAGAAATTTCTCAATCTCTACCTCTTTTAATTCTATTATATGTAACATGTCAGGCAATTTTCTTGGGTAGACATTTTTCATTTTAAAACTGCATCATGTCATCTTTTAAAAATTTTCAGTGACAATCATGAAACCAAATTTAAGTTAAAATTCAACCATGTCTGATATTACAAATGCAAATACCACCAACATAATGTTTAAATGGTCAGATCATTTCTATACATGGCATAGACAATCACAACCACATCACAACTTGCTGCTTTGCCTAAAGGCTGGCAAATTTTCTTAAACATGTATTGCCATTTGGGAATTGTTAAAATATTTTAATGCCTCATATTATTGACAAAATATGTTCAAGACTTGTTAAAGCGAATTTACATAATTTTCATCAGTACCTTTAGGATATAGTTTAGGGAATAGGTAGTAAATTTCAAAGTTTGTAGGTGAATTGACTGAATAACATCATTTAAGATTGTGTTTAGCTGCATATGGCCTAACTGTGGTGACATATCCAAATAGGAGTTTATATTTCTCACATCGGTGGAATTCAGAGGTTGGCAATCTGATCTGCAAGCAATGTCCCAGGATCCTTCCACTTTGAACTCCACCAACCTTAGAGTATGGTTTTCCATACTGTCCTTGTTACCCAATGAATATGTGATGGCGACTCCATCGCCAGCCTTATGTCCGCATTCCAGCCAGAAAGCATCGACAAGACAGGGAGGTGGGGGTAGCATCCATATCAGAATATCAAACACGTTCCCAGAAACCCCTTGTTGACATCTGTTTAGGTCCCATCAGCTACAGTGTGTCACCTGGCGTTACTTCGCTGCAAGGGAATCTGGAAGGGTATTTTTAACTAGGCACGCTGCCTTCCAGAACAGAAGTCTGTGTCATCAAAGAGAAAATGGGCATTGAGTATAGGTATCTAGCAGTATCTTCCCTGTCACCAAGAGGTTAAGACAAGTTAAGGACTTGTCTCCTTACTGTCAGTTAAATGCCCCACGATTCAGAGGTGGGGGCGCTGAGGAGAAAAATGAAAAAGAGCATATTCATGCAACAATATATTTCATCCAAAAATCCCACTGTTTTTAGACACAAAATTAGCTCCTGTGTGGTTATTAAAGAAGATTCAGGTTATGTAATCCAGAATCCTGGTGTAACCCTGGACCACATGTGATTGTTCAGGATCACCATGAACTAGACCTTGCTCCACATGGCTATTCTTGTTTCCAGTCACATTGTCTTCTCATGTTCACCACAGAATGGATGGCAAGACAGAGCTGGTCATTCGCTGCCCCACAAGAATATTTCTATAAAGGTTTCTAGTGGAGCCTATGAACAATCATCCTTGGAAGAGAGTCTTGACTGGAAATAGTTGTCATTGGGTATATCTTGTAGATAATCAAGGACCAAGAATGGGTCTTTTGGTCCTGTAACTAAAGAACACAGACTTTAGCATGGCCTGTATCAGATCAACTGAGTTCAGTTTTCTGGACTCCTCAAGATTATCATTCAAAAAAATGATTTTGTACATGACTTACAATGATTAGACCAAGAAAGCAGACTGAATCCACATGCCAGCCTTCCCTTCTACCCTCAAACCTGTTGAAATGACAGAAAAGATATACACACACAGTTTTGAAAGTAATTAATGCATGTCAGTGCTAGAAAATAGGAATCTCGGAAAGAGGGAAAATGGGATTGAATAGAAAGCAAGAATAAATTAGAGATTTTGGAAATTAAAATTTTGATTGTTGACATTTTCTGCTGTGCAACTCCTAGTTATTTATAAGAAGTTTTAAGAGAGGGGCCGGGCACGGTGGCTCACACCTGTAATCCCAGCAGTTTGGGAGGCTGAGGTGGGTGGATCACCTGAGGTCGGGAGTTCAAGACCCCAGCCTGGCCAACGTGGTGAAAGCCCATCTTACTAGAAATACAAAAATTAGCCGGGCGTGGTGATGCATGCCTGTAATCCCAGCTACTTGGGTTGCTGAGGCAGGAGAATCGCTTGAACCGGGGAGGCAGAGGTTGCAGTGAGCCAAGATTATGCCACCACACTCCAGCCTGGGTGACAGAGTGAGACTCTGTCTCAAAAAAATAAAACCCCAAAACAAAACAAAAACAAGTTTTAAGAGAGGAAATAAAGAGTCTTAAGCCCTGGTTTCTAAGTAGTTAGCACCTTCCAAATTAGTAGTTTAAAAATCATAGAGTATAGCTCTTTAAAGATGAAGATAAATCATATTAGGGTAGAATCACTACCAAAGTTTTGGATTTGGAAAGGACTTTGGCCATTCTGAAAAAATGAGGCAAGTCTAACCAATTTGCTAGCCCAGGGTGAAAGAGGATGTTGCTTCTATAGTGTGATATGGTT
>NW_026652282.1:16022082-16052828 GCF_009828535.3 Hylobates moloch
CTGTCTCCAATAAAATAATAAATAAACAAAATAAAACTTGAAAAAAAGGCATTTCAAGAGTGTAAAACGAAGGGTAGAAATTTACAGCATTAGAAGAGTGTACAGCGAAGTGTGCGACTTCTACCTCTGCACCCTGGTTCTCCTTCAGGAAGGTTACCACTGTTTTCTGCTTACTTGTAGATATAGCCGTGTATATACTATATATATACTTTTTAAAAAGAACACAAATGGGAGCATACTAATCATTGTTTTGCAACTTCCCAGGATAGTTTATAATTGTTCGTAAATACATAGGAGCTGCCCTGTAGTTTGTTTAGATGGGGCTTATTTATAGAGTGATTCCAAATCTGATGTCTTTATCTGCACATACAAGTCATAAAAATGGGCCGGGCACGGTGGCTCACACCTGTAATCCCAGCAGTTTGGGAGGCTGAGGTGGGTGGATCACCTGAGGTCGGGAGTTCAAGACCCCAGCCTGGCCAACGTGGTGAAAGCCCATCTTACTAGAAATACAAAAATTAGCCGGGCGTGGTGATGCATGCCTGTAATCCCAGCTACTTGGGTTGCTGAGGCAGGAGAATCGCTTGAACCGGGGAGGCAGAGGTTGCAGTGAGCCAAGATTATGCCACCACACTCCAGCCTGGGTGACAGAGTGAGACTCTGTCTCAAAAAAATAAAACCCCAAAACAAAACAAAAACAAGTTTTAAGAGAGGAAATAAAGAGTCTTAAGCCCTGGTTTCTAAGTAGTTAGCACCTTCCAAATTAGTAGTTTAAAAATCATAGAGTATAGCTCTTTAAAGATGAAGATAAATCATATTAGGGTAGAATCACTACCAAAGTTTTGGATTTGGAAAGGACTTTGGCCATTCTGAAAAAATGAGGCAAGTCTAACCAATTTGCTAGCCCAGGGTGAAAGAGGATGTTGCTTCTATAGTGTGATATGGTTTGGCTCTGTGTCCCCACCCAAATCTCATCTCAAATTGTAATACCCGTGTGTCAAGGGAGGGACCTGGTGGGAGGTGATTGGATCATGGGCAGATTCCCCCATGATGTTCTTAGGATAGTGAGGCAATTCTCACAAGATCTCATGGTTTTAAAAGTGGCAGTTTTTCCTGCACCCTCTCACTCTTCTGCTGCCCTGTAAGATGTGCCTTGCTTTCTCTTCGCCTTCTGCCATGATTATAAGTTTCCTGAGGCCTCCTCAGTCATTTGGAACTGTGAGTCAATTAAACCTCTTTTTCTTTATAAATTACCCAGTCTCAAGTATTCTTTATAGCAGCATGAGAATGGACTAATACATAGTGCCTGAGTGATTTGCTAGCAATAAAAAAAATCCATGATATTCCATGTGGTCCAAACAAGGCTTAAGTTGTGACAGGTGCCAAAACTACACTGGAAGCCTTGACAGAACCAGCTGACTCTTCTATACAGTTTCCAGCCTCTAAGCTTTTCAAGTCTTAGCTGGAAATACTAGAAACAAAATCTTTCCCAATCTTTTGAAGTTTGTCTAGCAAAATCACTTTGTGAGTTTGTGCTTAAAAAAAAAAAGAAGCATGAATCTGATTCTGTAAAACAAATTAGTGTGTAATGAAATGATTTAAAATTTACTACATTCATTATCTGCTCATAGTGTCTGGTGTGATTACAATAAAACTCCATTAGAGAAATATGGAATGGTCCAGATTCAGAATTATCTGATTTCTTAATGAAGAACAATAGGGCATTTAGTTGGTTGAGAAACAACAATTCCTTTGAATTACAAATTAACTCAATATTATTGTTGTGGTTTTAATGCATTTAATATTTCATCACAGTAGGAAGTCTACTAGGCTTGAGACAGGACATCTGAATTCTAATTCTAGGTCTGCTACCACATGCCTCATGACTTTGAACAAAGCAGTTAACCTCTCTGAGCTTTGGTTTCCTCATCTGGAATATGAAAGGATTGGACTAAAATATTCTCCAAGGTTTTCTTCCTAGCTCTGAAATACGGTGGCTCCGTTTCTTTTTGTCCCCCCAGGGCCCTTTGATTCCCACACCTCCTTCCTCTATTCCAGGCTTCTAGGTTGCTCTTGCCTCTACTTTCCCCACTGCCCAAGGTTATTCTTTGTGACATCTGCCATCCTAGGCAGTAGCACCTATCCCAGGCTTCTTCCTCCTGGACGCCAATGAAAACTTCCTCTCATGTGTCCCATTTCCTCAGAGCCATTCTACACGTGGATTTCCTTCTCTGAATAACAGTTCCTTCACCTAAGGGAGTGAAGTGACGCTGAGGATAGGAGCTACTGTGGCTAGGGCAGGGTTGGGGAAAGGTCAAGTTCTGCTGTCTGTTCCATGCTGCTGGGGCCTGTTCCGTGAGAATAGAGGCTTGGGTACTTGCCTCTAATGTGGGTCTGTAAGGAGGGTCCTGGGGGGTTGAGAGACTGAGGGAGGGAGATGCCCACCTGGTTTTGAATAAAAGCAAAGGGAAAGCCTTTGCCCAACATGCATAAACGTCAGCCTATTCAGGCTGGGCATGGTGGCTCACGCCTGTAATCCCAGCACTTTGGGGGGCTGAAATGGGCAGATCACTTGAGGTCAGGAGTTCAAGAGCAGCCTGGACAACATGGTGAAACCCCATCTCTCTAAAAATATGAAAATTAGCCAGGCAGGTTGGCACGCACCTGTAATCCTAGCCACTCAGGAGGCTGAGGCACGAGAATCACTTGAACCTGGGAGGCGGAGATTGCAAAGGTTGCAGTGAGCCAACATGGCGCCACTGCACTCCAGCCTGGGTGACAGTGTGAGACCGTGTCTCAAAAAAAAAAAAAAAAAGTCAGTTATTTAAATTTTAATTTAAATGTATGCAAATGAGGTAGAGTACATGTAATTGCATCTATGTACATAATAACCATTATGTACAGTGTTGTAATAATTTATATCTATACTTAAACATAAGTGGTTTTGTTTTGATTTTTGCCTATGGGGCTCTCACCCCAAACCCTTAGATGTTTGTCTAATTCTCTCTCGGGTTTTTTCTGTCCATCATGGGCTTTGAAGAAAGTTTGCTGGGCAGTGGAGACACCAAGGCACTAAGAGTAAAAATTACTTCATGGCCGGGCACGGTGGCTCACGCCTGTAATCCCAGCACTTTGGGAGGCTGAGGTGGGTGGATCACGAGGTCAAGAGATCAAGACCATCCTGGCCAACATGGTGAAACCCCGTCTCTACTAAAAAATACAAAAATTAGCTGGGTGTGGTGGCACGTGCCTGTAGTCTCAGCTACTTGGGAGGCTGAGGTAGGAGAATCGCTTGAACCTGGGAGGCAGAGGTTGCAGTGAGCCCAGATCGCACCACTGCATTCCAGCCTGGCAACAGAACAAGACTCCTTCTTAAAAAAAAAAAAAAAAAAAAAAAAAATTACTTCACAATCCCCTATATTGCCTGTCCTCCCAATTCTATGAGTCAGTTGGCATATTTATCTTATAACCCTGCATGTCACAATACCCACCCTGCCTGTGACCCAAACACAAGGTCACAAAGTGCCTGCGTGACATTTACAAGCTCTCCTGAACCCCAAATCTTCTCTCCAGAAACCAAGTTCCCCCGAGCATCTCCCTTGTGGATGAATTGGCATGGTTGTAGTGTATATTTATGCACATGTGTGTTTACCCTACAGGCTAAGTGATTGCAGCTTTTCTTTTAACACACTTACATGAGAAATGTCTCCTGCATATGGCCTGAAACTTTATTTTTCACTTTAACCAAAACAGTATCTCTCACCTATCAATATCTTGGCCCGCGTGGTGTTGTGCCACGGCAGAAATACTGAGTATGAGAAAACCAAAAGGCAAGGAAATTCTGTGTTGTCTCCCTTGGTATTCCACCTCCCCACCCCCACCCTCGTGTCTAGACATTGCAGCAGGCTTAACAGTTACCACCCTTTTTTTTTTTTCCACATTTCATTAATTGGACAAGTCAAACAATAGCTAATCTGGCAATTCTGTGCAGGTTAAAACACTGGAACATGTTACCCCGCGTTGCCTGCCAAATCACACTAAAATTTGGATCCACGAAGGTGCTGAAAGACTTTTTCAAAAGTTTGTCCTGCCTGGCTTCCTGCTTTTTCAGCCGACTTTTAAAAGGGATCAGAGGAAGCTGTTCAAGAAGCAAATCAACAACAACAGCATAAACAGCAAAACAGCATAAAAATAACTATTCCTTGTTATTTTTCACAATTAACTGAAATCCAGAGTTTGGTGGCAGGGGAGAAAAAAAGGGAGTGAGACAGAGCGTCCCCACACCCTGAGATAATTGCATCAGGGTGGAAAAATGAACACCACACCCAGGCGGTCAGATTTCTGGGGTCACTTAATCACGCTCTGCACACCTGTGCTCAGAAGGCAGTGCAGCTGCAGAGACAAATGCTATTAGATGAAGAAGCCAATGATCGTGTTCCTTGCTAGATTTAGCTGCTTCCAAATGTCCAAGATGAGCTCAAACAATCTTTGAAATGTGAAGTGAAGCAAAAGCACAAAAATGGTCTCTGCAGTGTGCTCTGCCAGAGTCAGTCTCGGGGCTAAAACTTCTCTCCCACACTGCTTTAACCTGTGCTTGGCCTTCTAACAGCCCACAGGACCTCAGTTTCCCATGGCCATGATGTTCTTCAGATGCTCTGTGCATGGGGCGAGCTGTATAAATGAGGGTCTCCAGCAGACCCCAGAAGCACCTTCAGATTCAGTCCCTCTAAATATCATCAACTCTGTCTGCACCTCTGCCTCCTGGGTTTCCTTGCTTATAATATTCCCAGTAAATGTTACTAAGAGGTGAGAATGTGAACACTTGCAGGAAGCAGAACAGCAATCATTCTTTCATCACAGATTTCCATGGAGATCCAGGAAATGAAACAGAAAGGAAGTTGATCAAAGAACTGCTTTAGGTTTGTAGTCTGATTTTCATGAAAGTTCGTTCAGGAGACCATAGTAGAGGACAATCTCAAAGGCCAATTTAGGCCTGAATTGCATCTTTTTTTTTTTCCCCTACACATTAGGATTTGGGTCTGGATTGGGAACAGGATGTAATATACCAATACAGGCCATGAGCCTGGCTGCTGAACTTCCTGAGTTCAAAAGATGTGGTTGGTTGCCATATCCCGCCATGGATTTGGTCTATTTTACAGCTAGAGGCAAAGATCCAGTGTTTGAGCAGAAATCCTGGGATGGTTCTGAGATTGTTGTTGATGATCCCAAACCTACCCTGGAAGTCTTCAGAAGGACAAATCTATCCATCTCTCTAGGGCACTTAGAAGAGGACCTGGGGTTGGCCTGGAGCCTCTGAAAGCAATTACCAGCAAAGCCGATTCCCTCGTGGGAATCCACTTCAGTTTTTACACTCATCTAGAGCTAGCACGGATGATAAAGCAGGTTTGCTGTCAGTGCCCTGTATCCCCTGTTAGAGTCCACAGGCCCCATATTGTTCTTTCCCTTTCTTCCTCCCAGGTACTTAATGCGCTCATGTGGCCCCTGCGTGGTCCAGCGTATTCCACCAGCTAGATGAACCCTGGTGCCTCCCAGCCACTGTCACACCTCACTTGGATCCTGCAGCAGTGTCTGGTCTTGAACCTCCTACAATCTGTTTTCTATCCTAGAGCACAAATCTTATCAGGTTATAGTCTTTCCTAAAACCCTTCCTTGGCTTTCCATTAGCGTTAGGTTGGACGGCACGCTTCTTTCCGTGGTGGGCTTATCATTTAACATCTGGCCTGTGCTGCTCTCTCCAGCCTCACCTCTTGCTACTTTCCTACGCACATGCAATGCTCTCTGCAGAATTTTCTTCAGTTCCTTTACTGCACCATGCCTTCCGGCCTTCATACCTGCTATTCCCTCTCCCAGAATACTCTTTCCTTCCTTCTTTGCCCAGGTCATCTTTGACATGGGGTCACTCCTCATCTTTCTCCACCATGACGCCCCCTAATTTCCCTAGGCTGGTTTCTATTCTCTTACAGCCAGCTGTATGTCTCCAGTCACACCTCCTTGTCCCTGCTTCATTCGTTGCCTGTCATCCCTGACTAGACAGAAAGCTCCACGGATGCAGGAACTTTACCTGTTTTGTTTGCCATCAATCCGTCCAGGCACCTGGATGTATTCTTACTGCCATGCTTAGCAGATGTAGCAGAAACTCACCGTCACCCTTGGCCTGATGGATCTTGAAAAATAACAATACTACCTAATATTTCCACTTCAGGGTCTACAACGTTACTTCCTTTGACACGTCATCTTGAGAGGTAGGCAGATGAGCTCCACCTTAAGATACCAGTGCCCTGGGGCTCAGGGCGAAAGCCTCAAGCGTCATTGTCTATTCACTCAGTGGCTACTTCTGTCTACAATAAAAAAGGCCTCATGTTAGTTTCTAAGGATCCAAAGATGAAAAAACAATGATTTTTGTACCCGAGAATCTCAAAGTCTAGATAGAAACAAAGTGTGAGAAGTTGCAATGGAGGTATGAACAAAATGTGGTAGAAACAGAAAAGCTACTGACTCGACTTGGGGAAGGTGGAAAAGTCACAGACAGTCCCTCTTGTCTTCCTGCAAGCTTCTACTGATCCTTTGAGACTAACTTAACCTGCTACCCGATCCTTGTCTTTTCTCCTCTCTATCCCTTTTTGAGGCTCCCTCAGTTCTACATAGAACAAACTGAACCGTGGTCCCATAGCACACTACTTTTATAACACCTATCAAGTTCCTCGAGTCTAGCAAATTTCTGTAAGTCAGGAAAAGCGGAAGTCGGGCCCACCAGATGGCTGCTACACATGGGCTGAGGAGCCTCCAGAGACAGAACTTGATCCCAGACACACTGAGCCCAATGGGAAACCTTAGTCATCAGGCAGGAGAGGCAATCCACAAGCTAAAGGATGAGAAACGATTCTGAGGACAGCGGGATGTCTGCCACTGAGATTTTCATCCCTCTAAACCTCCAATGCAAACTCATAGCTGGAGTGTGAGCTGGAGGGCTATGAATGAAAGCCGAAAGAGCTGTTTCACTAAGAACCTTTAAGAAATTCAGATATTGGCTGCATGCTTTGGGAGCCCTCTAACAGACTGAGACATAAAGGAGAGATGGCCATCCTCCCCCTTTATCCACTGCAGACCACATCTCTGGTACTACAGGGACCCCAGTGAGCCTGGAATTGCCCCTGACCAAGCAGCAGTGACACCCAGCCAAGACTTCGATGCCATAAGTAGAAAGACAAGCACCCAGTGGGACAAGATAGATTCCTAGGGTAGTACTTACCAAATTGTGGGGCTTGATGCATTAGTTAGTGGGTCATGAAAATAAATTGGTGGCTCATGACCAGCAGTTTTTCATAGACTAGAATAGGATTAAAAAGTCAGAGCGCCTCACAAGTAGTGTTTTATGGAAGTAGGCATATATGTATATGCAGGTATGTGTGCGTGTGTGAGTATACATGTATAAATGTACTGGGTCATTGTGTAAAATATATCCCTTCCTGTGGACCGTGGTCAAAATCACAAAGGGATTGCCTGTGGAACAGTAGTATATGATAGAAATTGTAGTTAACTTAAATCCTGTATTTAAGTTCATAAATATTCCCAGATATAACCAAGTAGGGTTTGCAAGAGCTAGCTGCACGATCTACTATAATAGCCACTAGCACATGTGGCTATTTAAATTAATGAACTAAAAGTAACAATTCCATTCCTTAGTAGTACCGGCCACGTTTCAAATGCTCAAAAGAGACTTGTGGCACAAAAGAGGCTATGCTCAAAAGAGGCTAGTACATTTTTTGCATATTCCTTATTGGATAGCACAGATATAGAACATTTCCAACATCCAGAAAGTTCTATTGGACAGCTCTAGGCTACAGGTTCCATATTAGCAGGAGCGGGGAAGAGTTAGTGAAGTATAGGCACTGACTGTTCTGGCTTCTTCCTATACCCACAGACAGATGAGCCCTGGGGATCCTAGAGAAATTATGTACTATCTACTTCCCCACAACCTATTTCCAGCCTGTCCAACTGGATTGTGAGGCCCTTGAAGATGGATGCTATGTCTTACTCATCTGTGTCTACGAGAAGAAGAGCAAGTTTGGGGAACTGAGAGAACTGAAGCTGAAAAGATTATGAGATATCCAGGAAGAGGTATTCCCAGGATATGGTTCTTAACCCTGCTTCTGTGTCAGAAATTACCTGTGGAGTTTTAAAAACATGCAAATGCTTAGGCCTTGCTCTACATAAATTGGACCAGAAATCCAAGGGATGGGGCATGTACACCTATATATTTTTAAAGTTCTACAGGTGATTGTGAAGTATAGTCTGACTCCATCATTGATCCCTATAAATATAGAACTTGAAAAAGAGGTTAAGCTGGACATTAGATTTAGAAATCATCAACATGTAAACTGTACTTATGCAAGAGGAATGGATGAGTTCACTCACGGAGACTGAAGAAGAAGAAGAGAGGATAAAGCACAAAACCTAAGATGGAAAGAGGCAAGACTAACATAGGAGCCTGAGAAGTGGAGGCCAAAGAACTAAAAAGGAACATCAGTAAGTGTACATTTAGATGCAAGTAACAGAACGTCCTAGCTCACATCAGCTTAAACAATAAGGAAACTACTATGTCACACACAAGAAGTTCACTAGCCTGGGCTCCAGGCATACTACATGAGGGCTTCAACTTCACTTCTGTGAAACTTGTTCAGAATAGTGTCGGCTTCCTCCCCAGGCTGGAGGGGAAATGACTGCAGAAGTTCTTAAAACAATTGTTCATTGTCATGTGGGATAGAACCATCACGATTGACTTAGACTAATCATATTTGGGTTTGAATGAATGTCGAGGTGTCAATCACAGTAAACAGGACAGAAGGGAAGCAGAAGAGATGGGTGTCAGAGAAGTCAAAGGAGAAAGTAGATTACCTGCAGAGTCAAATGCAGCATTGAGGTGAGGGTGCATACTTTGCACATAGTAGAATTGAATTATTTTTAATAAAACATATTTTCTGGTGGTTGATCATGATAAATTAGCCTTTACCTAGCTGGAACCATGGTATATAACAGCTCAGAATTCTAGCAGGTCACTCAAAGGCAGAGATCAAGAAACAAAGAGGGTCATAGTAAAACAAGAAGAAAAAAGAATGGAAGGTCAAGAGTAGGGAGAAAAAAAAGAGGTTTTTAAGTTGCCATTAACAGCACAGAAAACATCTTACCATCATATCCGGCCAAGAAAAAAATGTTAAATCAACCAGAGAACACATATTCCAAAGATCCAGATTTAAGAGCAGCTGTAACTTGTGACTTATGGTAAATTTAAAGAACTTCAGTGTCTTGTTTTACTTAGTGTTGTCAAGGCAGCCCCATGGCCTCGAAAACTTTGGCAAAGCAATTTTTGGCCAACAGAGAAGCCATCTCTCGGAGGCCTCCGTTGGCCATTACCCACTATGTAGATCAGTTCCTTGATGCTATTCTCAGAACAAATTTTCCAACAGATGATAAGTCAATGAGAACACACTGAGAATTGTAAGATAATTTATTTTCCATCTGTTTTCACCTGTATTCAATTGAGGATACCAGACCATAGCCCAGGCAGTATATGACAGAGGCCAAGGGCTACTCCACCCGTATTTTATAAAGTGCCCATCATGGCAATTTTAGCATTGCAGCTGTAAATAACAAGACCCCAGAGTCCCGGGGAGTGATCTCATTCTCAGACATACATCTGAGCTTAAAGACAACCAGTGTGTTGTTAGGGATCATTGTGTTACTGGGGGTGCTGAGCTCACTAAAGCTTATGTGGCCCAGCTTCATTTCCTAAGGGTTCTTATGTACATTCTCCCCTCCCTTTTCCATCTGGGAATTGCATAAACTGTTTCCCAGGGACCAAAATATAAGAACCATGCACGGGGAGATTTGGTAAGAAGTAGGGGAGGCACATCATCTCTACTGGCATAGTGTGATAGTTTCATTTTTGTATTACTCAGTGGGGAGTTTAGCAGCAAAGCACACTGGAGATGTCAATTGAAAACTCTCCTTAAAATCTGTCAACAGTTTCCCATGGCTTTTGCAATAAAGATCAAATTCCTAGTATGGCTTACAAGACCTTGCAGGGTCTGCCGGCCCCTCCAGCATCCACCATACTGCCCCCTACTTCTCACTGTCCTCTGGTTCCCCACCAGAGGAGGTCCAGTTCCCTCCATCTGGAACCCACTCTACCTCACGCACAGTCTTCACCTACTTTGTTCTTAATAATCCTAAAAAGTTCAACTCAAAAGTTACTTCCTCAAAGAAGCCTTCCTAGAGTATTATTAGGATCATCCATTATACCTTTTCCTACTATTTGAATTTTTTTTTCCTCTAGGACATTTATTCAATTGTGTAATTAGTTCTTTAATTTCTGTCTTTCGTGAACACTCTAAGTTTAATATTGTGAGTTTGGTGATCGTGCCTGTCTTGTTCACTCTCCTCAGCACCCAGCCCAGTGCCTGGCACATTGTAACTCAATAAGTATCTTGCCTACCAAATGACTGCATGCGTGAGTTGCCATTCCTCATCTCCATTTGAGCTAAAGTGGGTGATTCTGAATCTGTTCAATATTGAAATAGCTCAAAAGGTTTTTTCTTATGCTAGTTAGTTAAATTCCATCTGATTTCTTCTCCCTTGTTCACTTTTTTTTGTTTGTTTGTTTTTGTTGTGTGTTTTTGTTTTGTTTTGTTTTTTGAGATGGAGTCTTGCTCTGTCGCCAGGCTGGAGTGCAGTGGCGCGATCTCGGCTCACTGCAACCTCCGCCTCCCGGGTTCAAGTGATCCTCCTGCCTCAGCCTCCAGAGTAGCTGGGACTACAGGCACGTGCCACCATGCCCAGCTAATTTTTGTATTTTTAGTAGAGACGGGGTTTCACCATGTTGGCCATGATGGTCTCGATTTCCTGATCTCGTGATCCGCCCGCCTCGGCCTCCCAAAGTGCTGGGATTACAGGTGTGAGCCATCGTGCCTGGCCCTGTTCAAACACTTTTTAAATAACAGTTTCATTGAGATATAATTCACATGCCATATAATTCACCTACTTAAAGTGGACAGTTCAATGATTTTTGGCATATTAACAGTTATGCAGCCATCACCACCAGTAATTTTTGGTATGGTTTGGCTTTGTGTCCCCACCCAAATCTCATCTTGAATCATAATCCCATAATCTCCATGTGTCGTAGAAAGGACCCAGTGGGAGGCAGTTGAATCATGGGGGCAGTTTCTCCCATGCTGTTCTCGTGATAGTGAGTGAGTTCTCACGAGATTTAATGGTTTCATAAGCGACTGGCATTTCCCCTGCTGGCACTCATACTTCTCCTTCCTGCTGCCATGTGAAAAAGGGCATGTTTGCTTTCCCTTCTGCCATAATTATAAGTTTCCTGAGGCCTCCCCAGCCTGGTGGAACTGTGAGTCAATTAAACTTCGTTTCTTTATAAATTACCCAGTCTCGGGCAGTTCTTTATAGCAGCATGAGAACAGACTAATACAATTTTAGAATCCTTTAATCACCCAAAAAGGAAATCCTGTACCCATTAGACAGGCACTCCTCCATTTTCTCCCAGTCCTAGGCAATCCGTCTACTTTCTGTCTCTGTAGATTTGCCTATTTGGGACATTTTATATAAATGGAATCATATAGTATGTGGTATTTTGTGACTGGCTTCTTCACTTAGCATAATGTATCAAGACAATAGCATATACCAGCACTTCATTTCATTTTATTGCCAAATAATACTCCATTCCATAGATAAACACTTTATCAGTTGATGGTCACTTGAATTGTTTCTATCTGTTAGGTATTATGAATAATGCTGCTGCTATTTATACATTGATGTGCAAATTTTTGTATGGACATGTGTTTTCATTGTTCATGGCATATACATAAGAGTAGAATTTCTGGGTCATATGGTAATTCTATGTGTAACCTTTTGAGGAACTGCCAAACTGATTTCCAAAGCAGCTGCACCATTTTACATTCCTACCAGAAGGATATAAGGGTTCTAATTTCTCAACATCTTCACCAACACTTATTATAGTCTGACATTGTAATTATAGCTATCCTAGTGGGGTATGAAGTAGTATCACATTGTGGTTTTTTGTGGGGTATTCTTTGTTTTGTTTTGTTTTGTTGTTGTTGTTGTTGTTGTTTTGAAATGGAGTCTTGCTCTGTCACCCAGGCTGGAGTGCAGTGGTACGATCTTGGCTCACTGCAACCTCTGCCTTTCAGGTTCAAGCAATTCTCCTGCCTCAGCCTCCTGAGGAGCTGGGACTACAGGCATGCACAACCACGCCCAGCTAATTTTTGTATTTTTAGTGGAGACGGGGTTTCACCATGTTGGCCAGGCTGGTTTCAAACTCCTGACCTCAGGAAATCCACCTACCTCAGCCTCCCAAAGTGCTGGGATTACAGGCGTGAGCTACTGCACCCGGCCCATGTTGTGGTTTTGATTTGCATTTCCTTGGTAATGAATGATGTTGAGTGTCTTTTCATGTGCTTATTGGTCATTTGTATACCTTCTTTGCAGAGCTGTCTATTCAGAGCCTTTGCCAATTTTTTCATTTAGTTGTTTTCATTGTTGAGTTTTTTATACATCCTAGATATGAATTCCTTATCAGACATCTGATTTACAAAACTTTTCTGTCCCTCTGTGGGTTGTCTTTTCACTGTTTTGATACTGTCCTTTCGGGCACAAAAGTCTTTGATTTTGATGGAATCAAATTTATCTACTTTCTCTTTTGTTGCCTATACCTTCGTTGTCATATCTGGTGTCATATCTATGAAGCCATTGCCTAATCTGAAGTCATAAAGACTTAGGCCTATTTTTCTTCTGTGAGTTTTTAGTTTTGATCTATTTGAGCGAATTTTTGTATGTGATGTGAAGAAGAGTTCTAACTTCATTCTTTTCATGTGAGTATCCAGTTGTCCAGTACTATTTACTGAAAAAACTCTTCCGCCAATTGAATTATTTTGTTACTTTTGTCAAAAATCAATTAACTGTAAATGTGATTTATTTCTGGACTCACAATTTTATTCCATTGAGCTATATGTCCAACCTTATACAAGTACCACACTGTCTTGATTGTTGTAGCTTTGTAGTAAGTTTTGAAATTGGGATATTTAAGTCCTCCAACTTTGTTCTTCTTTTTCAAGATTGTTTGAGCTACTCTGGGTCTCTTGAATTTCCATGTCAATTTTAGGGTCAGTTTGTCTATTTCTGCAAAGAAGCTAGCTGGGGTTTGGATAGGGATTACATGAAATCTGTAGATCAGTTTGAGAACTATTGCCATCTTAATGATATTAATTCTTCTGGCCTATGAACATGAGATGTCTTTCCATTTTTTTAGTCCTTCTTTAATTTCTTCAACAATGTATGGTAGTTTTCGGAGTACATGTTTCATACTCCTTTTGTGAAATTTATTCCTAAGCATTTTATTATTTTTTATGGTATTTATAAATGAAATTATTTTCTTAATTTTATCTTTGGATTGTTCATTACAAGTAGATAGGAATAAAATTGATTTTTGTATATTGATCTTGTACCCTACAACCTTGTTGTTAAAGGTATCACAACCTGGAATCTGAACTATCAGTTCTCTTTCTTTTTTTTTTTTTCTTTTTGAGATGGAGTCTCGCTCTGTCACCCAGGCTGGAGTGCAGTGGCATGATCTCAGCTCACTGCAACCTCCACCTCCCAGGTTCAAGCAATTCTTGTACCTCAGCCTCCCAAGTAGCTGAGACTATAGGCGTGCACCACCACACCCAGCTAATTTTTGTATTTTTAGTAGAGATTGGGGTTTTGCCATGTTGGCCAGGCTGGTCTCGAACTCCTGACCTCAGGTGATCCACTCACCTTGGCCTCCCAAAGTGCTGGGATTACAGGTGTGAGCCACCGTGCCCAGCCTATTGCTTCTATTGCATCTAATTAATCACATCTGGGTTGAAATCTTACTGTTCAATGTTACTCTTTATATGGAGGTTTTATTTTAAATGAATGAATTAAATTGTCATATTTAAAGGATAACTTGGCTGAGTATAAAATGCACAGGCCACACTTTTTTTTGATGAGAATTCTAAAGCTACTACCCCATTCCTTTTGGGCTAGACATGGCTATGGAGAAGAATTAAACCAGTCTGCCTGTATGCCTCTTTTGTGGTTGCCTTCTTCGTGCTTGGATGCTTGATTGAAACTCGATTACTTAATAGCTCTGTATCTTTTTCCTAGAATGGAGAGGTGTCCTTTAGATCCACAGTAGAGTAATTAATTTCAGTAAATGTGATATTGGCAATACTTTATCATGCATATTCCAATTTTGTCAATGGACTCAATAATGTTCTTTATAGCATATTCCCTTGTAATGCAGGATCTTCTGTAAGTTCATGTATTGCATTAAGTTGTCATGTTCTTTAAACCCCTTCATATGAATCAGTTCATTGGCATTTGTCTTTCATGACATTGACATTTTAAAAAAGTACAGATCGTTGGCTTTTTTAAATAGAATGTTCCTTAGATTCCAGTTTTATATTCCCAGCCAGAATACCCAGAATACTATATACATGTTGTTGTGTCTTTCTCAGGGTCTCACAGCCATCTGATGTCTATCTGACCCTCATTTGTGATATTAATTCTAATCCCCTCATTGAGATGTTACCCAATTCTATTGCATTACTAATATTCTAAAATGTTAACATTTGTCTTTTTCCTCTGTTCCAGCTGCATAATCTCAAACTTTTTCTCTGTCAATAATTTGATATTATACTTTGTATCCATTCTCCTTGCTGTTTCTAATTGATTCATTCAACCTCTAATAGTATTGTTCTGGTCCTCAGTATGTTTCCTTATCTCTGACATCTCCCTTTTTAGCCACACCTGTTGTTTCAGCATTTCATTTTGTTTCTTTGTCTTCTATTTTCTCATTCTCAGTGTTGGCAGCTGTCCAGATCTGTTTTTCCTGACATGATGCGGGTCAATTCTTGACCCCCTTCCAATTTACCTAAAGTTTATTTATTTTTCTCTTAAAGCTCCCATATGAGGTCTAAATCAGGTGGTCTGTACACTGTTCTCCACCCTGACAATATGATCATGCAGGTGGAGGCAGAGAGTTCAACTGGAATTGTGTGTCCCCAGTGGACATGGACTCTCTACAGAATTTCTTCCGTGTCCTATGCTAGGAGTTCAGACCTCATACTTGGGGACATATCCTATTCCTAATATGTTGCATCTTTAGGCTTGAAATTTATGCTTCAAATTTTAAATAAATCCATAGTAAATGGCACAATCAGGGGATTTAATTTTTCTGTCTCTAATAAAATACTCGAGGCTTTTCCTTGTTTTTTCCTAGAGATTGTTACTTTCTTTTTTTTTTATTTTTTATTTTTTGAGACAGAGTCTCGCAATGTTGCCCAGGCTGGAGTGCAGTGGTGCAATCTGGGCTCACTGCAACCTCTGCTTCCCGGGTTCAAGCGATTCTCCTGCCTCAGCCTCCCAAGTAGCTGGGACTACAGGCATGCATCACCACGCCCAGCTGATTTTTGTATTTTTAGTAGAGATGGGGTTTTACCATGTTGGCCAGGCTGGTGTTGAACTCCTGACCTCAGGTGATCCACCCGCCTTGGCCTCCCAAAGTGCTGGGATTACAGGCATGAGCCACTGTGCCCAGCAAGAGTTTGTACTTTCCTTGTCAATTCTCTTTTCTCTAAATTGAGAGTTACTGGTAAGAATTTAAGTTTTTGTTGACTCACCTTTTTCTCCTCCAGTATGACTTCAGGTGACTGTAGGTAGAGGTAAGGGTAAGGTTAAGAGCAGTGGTGTGGGGGTAAATGTTTAACAACTGGCTCTCAAAAATAAAAATCCCTAATGTATAAGGTATGCCAATTTTCATAGTATAAATACTCCCACCATTGCCAGGTTCAAGCTGCCAACATGACACTACTAAATGTGGAACTGGCACACACATCTTCATTATATAGTATTCCTACCATACAGATAGACTAAATGTAAATAGCCTCACAAGCATAGACAAAACCAAGATGAAATAAAACAATTAGGAAGTGATGATTTTTGAGAATTTACTACCTTTGCTTTAAATATAACTTATTAATTATAAATTTATATAATTTAATTTGTAATAATTGCTGTGTTTATGAACTGGCTCAAAAGATCTCTGAAAATTGGACTTTGGGCTCCGACAAACCCCAGTATGAAACTGCTCCAACACAGCATTAGGCCCAGAGTAAGAGCCTGAATTATCCATTTCTTCCTCTGGCCACCATTTCTTTATTTTTATTTTTTATTTTTTGGCACAAGGTTGTACCCCTTTTCTTCTATGGTTGCTGTTGTTAAACTTTTGCTATTTCTTTAAACATTCCTTTTTGTTTGTATTAAGGGAAATAAATTCTATGATTTGCTTCATCCTGCCATCTTTATTTCAAGATCTTACCCTTTTTCTTGCTCTACAAGTTTCTCTTGGTCTTTTTAGATTTTATGTACTATTTGGAATTGAGAAGAAAGTAATAGCATCTAAAATAGAAATCATAAGTCTTAGCTAAGTATAAACACTAACCAGAGTTGGAAAAACAGTAAGTTAAGCACTCAAGTTGAGGAAAGTTAACAAAGAAACAATTGTAGAACTATGTAAAGATTTCAAACAGGCAATATTCAATGATAATAATGGAGATAATTTACCTTGAAGAAAGAAAGAATCGTTTTCCAACACATAGCAGATGAGCAGCCTCTTACATGTTACTTTGAAGGGTAAGGTTTGGTGATAGATGCCTCAGTGTACCCAAGAGCATGTGAGCTGGTCAAATACAGGTAATTTGTTTTATATATATATGTTGGCCAAATTTTTGATACACACACACACACACACACACACGTACACACATACACACAACATATATATAATTTTTTGAAAAAAATTCTATACTGAGAAATTAAGAGTGTTTTTAAAGGATTACTTATTAAATGATTCCTTGCTGAATCAAATCGTAGATTCTAGTCAGTATTTCCAAAAATACAAGTTATTCCCAGCCCTGGCTGAACATTAAAATCACCTGGGGAGCTTTTAAAAAGCACCAATGCCAGGACCCCACTCCAAAAAATTGTGATTGAATTGGGCTAGGGTGGAGCTGTGCTATTAGTATGTTTGAAAAGCTCCCCAGGTGATTTTCATCAGCAGCCAGGGTTGAGAATCCCTGTCGTAATGTAACATTTAGCATTCTATTAATACTCCAGAGAATCTACTAAAGTAATATATTCGCCCCATAAGACAGTAATGAATAGGAAAAAAGGTAACTTTCCTGGAGATATTTAAAGAAAAACAAGATAATCACAATGTCATGAAGGTCTGTTTTGGCTGGGCCTCCAAATGTTTTATAATTTTTAAGAAACCTATGCAATGACTTAAGGAGCAAAAGTTTCACCATTATAATAATATCTTGAAGCTACATACTAAAAAATAGCATGTTTTCAGTTTTTCTTTTGGAGCTCAGGATTGTCACGATCAGGACATCAGCATGTACAGTTATTCATCAGGCGGGGACAGATCCCATGAGCCCTCAACAATAAAATCCTATTGATGTGTTTTAGTTAAAGAGGGAGCCAAAATTTATCCTTTCTGAGCAAACCGTTTCTCAGGAAGACAAATTAAAATGATAAATAAGATTTTAAGGGGAGATCTCTAAAATATTTAACCGAATCAACTTCCCCCAAGGGCTTGATTACAAGGGAATTAATAGACTTAATAGATGCGTTAATTATCTACTCACCAAAACAGGATCCCTGAAGATCTCTTCTGCTTTTCAAATTAGATTTAGTTATTGAGTGTATTTAAAATAATATAGAGACATTTCTCTATTAATCAGGACTCTTTTGGTTGCACATAAATCCAATTCATTTAAAGTTAAGAAGAAAAGGAATTTATTGGGTCAAATGACTAAAAATTCTAGAGACAGATTTCAGGCAAGGCTGGATCTAGGGTCTCAAACAATGTCATCAGATATTGGTCTTGTCCTTTCCATCTCTCTTCTGTTTTCCCTGCAAGTAGACTCCATTCTTAGGCAGATTGTCTCCTCATGGTAGCAAGCTGGCTGCCAGTGGCTCTAGGCTTTCCTACAGCTGTTCAGCAGCCCCAGCAGGACATCACTCCATCTCAACGGGGCCAAAAAATCACAAAATTGAGTCTTACCGGCTCGGATTGGCCTGGTTTGGGCCCCTCCTTGAGCCCATCTCCATATGCACTGGGGTGCCATATTCTGATTGCCCGGGATTTTTTCACATGCTTACCCCTGGAACTGGAGTGGGGTCAATTGCACCTGATTTACATGATTGAGGGTGGGGTAGAGGGTGGGTACCCAAAGGGAGATTGCTATCAGAAGACTTGGGGAATAGATGTTGAGCCAAGAAAAACAGGTTCACCACGATTTAGACAAATTATTTCAAATTAAACTTCCCCACCTCTCTTTACTCCAACTTCCCATACAGCTACAACCACTGAGGCTTTATGGTATCTTAGAGGTTATCTTGTTTCTCAAAATTCAAGTATCCTATATCCCTTTGGTATCGTGAATAAATATCTTTGGATAAGAGTTAGGTACTTAAGCCATAAATGCTGAAGGGGGGTTGTGCTATATCAGGCTACTACTAAAGTTTGATATATTACCTTTTTATTTGCCTCAAGAGAGCTAAATTTTATTTGGTATGAGAAATGCAACTTTTTAAAGAAGATATTAACATGGCTGAAGACACTGCTCTCTAAACACTCTTTAGTGACAGAGACAAAAAGCCTTATGCCCAAGTTTCTCTTGAACCCAAAGCAGACGTCTTGAGGTTATTTTCAAACTGGAAGGAAGCACACCCTGAATGGGTGAGAATATCAATATAAACTACCTCAGAAACACCATCAGTTTCCACAGTTCTGAGGTGTACTGTTAGAAGCGAGTTAGGGACCAGTGTTGAAAGAGTTTATGGTTTCTATTTTGTTAGTCCCAGTCGTCATGGCAACCCACGGGTTCTACATAAAGCCTGAAGCCAGCAGACATGTAATGGAATACATTCCTCCGTGTGAGTCAAGCCTTGTTGAAAAGGAAGCAATCACCCTGTTATGGAAATAAATCATAAACTCCTATGAACTGCCCAGCGTTGAAATAAGCAACTTTTTTGGAATCACATTTCCCCCTCCTCCCACATATTTTTGATGATAAGTAAGTTGGCAGCGCTTCATTTCTGATGAGACTGTCCATTCCATCTTTGAGAAGGGGCGTGGTAATCTGTGGCCTGCCTGTCTACCTCCCGAGATTTCAGCAAGGATCAGATGAGAAGAAAGTACGGGAGAGAACTGTGACCAATGCGTTGGGCTACACTAACGTGGCTAGTGCTATTAGGTTAGGAGTCCTTAACATTCAGAAATGGAAGTTCCGGATATTATTTTCACCCACCCTTGAGCCATTAGAGACGACTTCCTTTGACATACATACGAATATTTTGTTCAGTCTAAAAACCCAAGTGACAAAACTTCCGCTGTTCCCCTGGGGCATCCTGTTCCACCACAGAGCCAGCAAGTTCATGCCAGTAGAATATAGTGTTTAATAGCTTGGACTTTGGAATCAGACAGATGTGGATTCAAATCCCAGCTCTGCTGTTTTGTAGCAATGGGAACTCAGGCGTGTTACTTAACATTTTTGCATTTCAGATTCTCGTTTATAAAATGGAAGTAATGGCACCTACTTCATAGAGCTGTGAGGAAAATTCAGTACAATAATGTTAATACAATAACGTAAATACAGTAATGTTAATAAAAGCACCTAGCAGTCTCTGGCACATAGGGGCAAATACATGTTAGATATAATTGTTATTAGCTTTATTCTCTTGGGACATGACCATTTTTACTTTCTTGCTAATTCTTGTTGGAAGTGTTTCTTACCATATTAAATTCTTTTATCTTCTTGATTTTCTTTCTTGCTTTCAAGTACCATTTTAGGCCGGATGTGGTGGCTCACGCCTGTAATCCCAACACTTTGGGAGGCAGAGGTGGAAGGATCACTTGACCCCAGGAGTTCAAGACCAGCCTGGGCAACATAGTGAGACCCCCATCTCTACAAAAAATGAAAAAAATAGCTGGGCATGGTGGTGGATGCTTGTAGTCCCAGCTACTTGGGAGGCTGAGGTGGGAGGATCCCTTGAGCCCAGGACTCTGAGGTTGCAGTGAGCTGTAATCGCACCACTGCACTCCAGCCTGGGCAACAGAGCGAGACTCCATCTCAAAAAAAAAAAAAGAAAGAAACCCAAATCACCAAATGCTATTTTAATACTTTCTGCTATTTTAATCATCACCTTTTGTTATCTCATTGATTAGAATAAACACAAACCATTGATTGGTTTATCCTTGAAAAGTAGATTTCATAACAAAGATTCTTAGCATCTTTAGTTACTTATTGTCCAGTATTATTATTATTGGCTTTACTGAACTATGCTGACCCCAACTCACCACCATGTTTTCATGGGACCTCCTTGGCTCAGATATGAGAACATTGTTAAAGTGTCAGTGGGAGAACCCACTTCTGGCAGGCAGGATAATGGGGGTCAGCAGTGACAGCCATACACTCCCTGATGCCTTCACCTGGCAGGGAGCTGGGCTTGGATGGTCCACAAAAGCCACGTTGCACAATTTTGGCAGCAAGTTTCATCCATCATTTATCTATTACGTGGACAACCTGGTTAGACGCCTGTAGCTCGGGCCTGAGCTCTTCATCATTCCAGCATTGTCAGCCTGAGCCGACCGGTTTCTGCTTCTAGGAACGTTCCTTTAGAGAGGGGTGGAAATTCCACCAAACTCCAGAATTCCTTCAAACTCCTGAACTGGTGAACCCTTGAGCAGATTCTTCTAATAGACTCAGAAGAACAGGATTTGGAGCTGCACATTTGCATAGGATCAGTTTTTCCAAGAAATGTAGCCCTCCCTTTGGATAATTAATTTGGAAACATTGGCGATTCCTTCTACCTGGCCACATTTGTTTTCCCCATCTTCTTGGAGACTGACCTTAAAATAGTTTCTCTATCTTCATCCTTCCAGCGATTTCATGTATTCTTTTCCAGCATCTTCATTAATTTTAATACCAGGCTGATTTTTCTCTGCCATAAAAGGTTTTTATAGCTTTAATGATAGCTCCTTGATTCCTCCTGAACTTGCTTCTCCAGCACAGAGTACAGTTCAACAAAAGGGATTTTTACAGGCACACCACATCCCTTAGTGACCAACATGATAAGTAATTCTTGGCCTCTCCTTCACCAGCAAGCCTCGATAGTTGGGTTGTGTGGGGAGGGAGGGGGGTACAGTAGTCAATTCCCAGAACAGATTTTTTCCTCTTTACTCAAAGACACCTTGAGGACCTCATGTTCAACTCAGAACTATTTTTGGCGAAAAGGAGACAGGACATTTGATACCTTTGTGTCTGGTAAAATCCTTCCCAAATAGCATTAGACTGTCATCTCTTCTTTGCAGTTGCTAATGGGTCGGTCAAATGCTGATTACACCACCCTTGCCTCGGTCTGTACTCTGAACCGAAGACCACTTCCTTTTAGGCTGGGCATTTCTTTAGTTAGAACCACAACCTGAAGGGAAAAATGTTTTTGATTAGAGTGTGAGGCAATTTTTAAAAAAAACTTCTTGTGCTCCAAAATTATTTTATTCCATCCGACCAAATAGCCTGGTGTCTATTTTTAAAAATATCGATTATGCCCTGCAATAAACTTGCCATTTTCAAAACAACACAAACTCTAAGGCAATAATAGTGATTTGTAGTTACATTGGTAAACTAGGGGTACCTAACTTAATTGGAGTGTGGTTTTTAAATTGCAAAGTTGCAAATATTATTTACAATTTCTTCACTAATGGAGCTGTAATTTCATGCAGAAAAGGGCTTCTCAACCTCAGCACCATTGACATTTGGGCCGGAGAATTCTTTGTTAGGGAGTAGTGTTCGGGGTCCTATGCATTATGGGATGTTTAGCAGCACCCCTGATCTGTACCCACTAGATGCCAGCAGAATTCTCATTCCAGTTGTGACAGCCAAAAATGTTTTCAGACATTGCCAAGCATCCCCTCGGAGACAAAACAGACCCCTGGTTGAGACACACTGATGTACAGGACCCAGTGACTCAGTCTTTGCCTTGCTTGCTTTTCTGAACTGTGAAAATCTTACAGTCTGATGAAAAATAAGAACACATTAAGTCCCAGAATGTCCCATTTTGACTCTATTGTTATAAAATCCTTTACTTTTCTCATTTGACATTTTTGGGAAAACAATAACATTTCCAAATATAGTTATGATATATAAACATTGGCCCCTGGCACATCTCACCTCTCTGCTCATGGGTCAACAAGAACAGGACTTTTCGTGAGGTTTTCCAAGAGCTCGCAGGCCCCCTCTCTGGCCTAGTTCACTGAGGGCCAGGGTAAAACTACTCATTAGCAAAGTGACTAATCTACAGGCCCATTAGTTGAAATAGTCAGTGAGGGGAAAAGGAGCGTAATGTTTCCTGTGTACTGTTTTCTTTTTTAAAGTTTAATATGCAGTCGTCTAATGAGTGGCCACATCCAAGTTGGTTTTACAAATTGGCAAGTTTGGTCTTTTGCTGTCCAAGTACTTCCAGGCTCATCGGGATTTCTATAGGCCCTGAAGTAAAAGGAAAATGGTGGCATCCCATGCATTCTCTGCTCTAATAACTGCTCCTCTACCCCATCTCCTCTTTCCTTCGCCATCCAGCTTCTTCCTGACTTAGGCTTTCTTGCTATTCTGAAGACCGGCTGACCATCCCACCCACTCCCCTAAGCTTGGAAAGAGGCAAAGAAAAGAGCAGTAACCAGAACCTGGAAGAGTAGCTGTGGGGGCATCTATCTTGTGGGAGCTGGTTGGTACACCACAAAACCCAGCAAGCCGTGTTGACCTAGCAGGGAGGGGACCTGGACAATAAATAGCCCAATCTCACTCTCTCTTGCCCTCCGGTTCCTGCCGCAACCTTCTATTGGCCAAACCCAACCAGAAGAGGGAGAGCAAGGGAGCCTGATGATGCCATCCATATGGGGTGGCCTTCCTAGGCATACAGCAGAGTGGAGGAGGACGAAGAATGGATCTGGGGAACAAACGGAAGATATCTAGCCCACACTGCAATCCCAAGGAACATCAGAAGCCCTTGGAGTAGGGAAAGATGTCACTTGAAAATTCTCCCTTGGTAATTCCCCTATGTCCTCTGGGGTGGAGACCAGTTGCCTTAAAGCATGATGGAATTTTTCAAAGCTCTCTAACCCCCTGCAGAGGTTTCCATTGCCGAACTACCCAGAAATAGACTCAGCTTCTACAATCACCATTCCATTCTATGCCTTTTCCACTTACCCATTGTTTTTCTGATTTCTGCATGAATCTGTAGGAAGATCATTTGCTAATCTGTTTTCTCCTCACTTTCGTGTTCACAATCACTTCAACTCCATGTAATATTCTTACGTAAAGCAAACTTTTAAAATCAGCTTTATTAAGGTATATTTGACAAATAGCAAGCATTTCACTTCACATGGGAGGTCATGAATATTCCTTCATAGAAGAGTGTGGGCATCCCTAGCACGTGGACAAACTGTGTAGGCTTCTGGGGTTTTTGGTTTGTTGGTTTGGGTGGGGAGGGGAGTGTTATTGGGTTTTTTTCTGAGAAGCACACAAAATCACACTGCTTTCTGGAAAAGGTACCATCTCAAATTAATAGCACTACGAAAAGTGTGAAATCCTGGTGAACAGCAGAATGACACTGCATATACCCACCTAAATTTGAAGTGTCTCTCAAAGTATCCCCACTACTTAGAAATATCAGTGACAATGTAGTTTCTGATTGACTACTAAGAGAGTTTTACAAGGTATGATTTATAAGCTAATTTAAATATAGCAATCATCATCATCTTCTTCTTCTTCTTCTTCTTTTTTTTTTTTGAGACGGAGTCTCGCTCTGTCACCCAGGCTGGAGTGCAATGGCACCATCATAGCTCACTGCAGCCTCACGCTCCTGGCCTCAAGTGCTCCTCCCACCTCAGTCTCCTGAATGGCTGGGACTACAGGCACTTGCCACCATGCCTGGCTAATTTCTTAAATTTATTGTAGAGACAGGGTCTCGCTCTATTGCCAAAGTTTGTCTTGAACTCCTGAGCTCAAGTGATCCTCCTGCCTCCACCTCTCAAAGTGCTGAGATTACAGGCGTGAGACACCACACCCAGTAGCAATCTCCTTGCATAGCAAAATAAGTAAATCTCACAAAGAAAATGAATATGGGAAACTAATGTTAGTATCATCAAAATACAATAGACAAGAATAATGGGGGAAGTTGTAGGAGTTACCCTTCAGTTTACATTTAAATCTACAAACATCATTTTGGGATGGTTACATCTAGATAAGTTATTAGTGTCCATTAATAAGTAAAGCTTTTATTTCAAAGTATATTTGAATTTGACCACTAATATATGTAAAGCAAGAAAGCGAGTTTAACCAACTTCAATATTAACAAATAATTAGCTTTTACAATTGAAGTGTAAGCAGAGATAATCCCTGAATATTGTCATTCTTTCTATCCTTACTGTTAAGTTTTTAACTATTACATTTACATTTATGTGTATGTTTGATACACAGAGATACATATATAATGACGTAGCTTGTGTTTTTGTTTGAGAAACTTAAAATTATGCTCTGACGTTATGCCAAAAAAAAAAAAAAGAGAGACTTGAATTCGCTACCACACCTGAAGTTGACACAAAATCTGCTAATCTACATACTCTTCGGAATCTGCTGTGAATTTCTAATTTCTGGTAGAGTTGAGGAACAAAAATCATCTATATCCAAGACCAGTTTTACATGTAGGTGAAGTCAGTGGTTTATTATTTCAACAAAAATTAATTGAGCTCCTCCTATAAGTGGGGCCCTGTGCTAGATGCTAGGAATGTAGTGTAAATGTGACAGGAAATGTCCTGATTATGTTTCAACAGAGGAGATAGACAACAGGTCAACAAATAAGTAGGCGGTGTCATTCCAGGGGGTGATAAGTCCTCTGATGGTGTGAAAGGATAGGAAGTGGCTAGGTGGGTGGCTGTCTTAACAGGATGGTCAGGGAAGGCCTCTCTGAGATGTCATTTAAGCAAATATCAAAATCAGTGGCTCATGCCCGTAATTCCAACACTTTGGGAGGCCAAGGCAGGAGGATCCTTCAAGTGCAGGAATTCGAAACCAGCCTGGCTGATGTGGTGAAACCCCGTCTCTACAAAAAATACAAAAATTAGCTGAGCATGGGGGCATGCACCGATAGCCCCAGCTACTCACAGGAGGATCGCTTGAGCCCAGGAGGCTGAGGTTGCAGTGAGCCATGATCGCACCACTGCACTTCAGCCCAGGTGACAGAGCAAGACCTTGTCTCAAAACAAACAAACAAACAAACCCACAAGTGGAAGAGTGAGCCATGAGAGTATCTGGAGAGTGTTCTCAGCAGAGGGAATGGCAAGCGCAAAAGCCCTGAGGTGAGAATAACCTTGATATATCCCCAAAACAACAAGAAGGCCAATGTGGGTGGTCTGGAGTGAGCAAAACATGGGATCAGAGGCAGAATCCAGATTATGCCAGGCTTTGTACACATAGGAAGGCATTGGGGTTTCATTCTAAGTGGGATAAGAAAAACTATTGGAGGATTTTAAGGTGAGGAATGAGCTGATTGAATTTGAATGAATCGTTCTGGCAGCCGTGTGGAGAATGGATGAGGAGGGGCGGAGAGACTGTGGGATAGTCTAAGCAGGATATGATGACAGCTTTCTACAAGGTGAAATTGGAAGCATATCAAGGAGATCTTCTTTAGCCAGGCATGGTGGCACATGCCTGTAAGTCCCAGTTACTCGTGAAGCTGAGGTGGGAGGATCACTTGATCCCAGGAGGTCGAGGCTGCAGTGAGCCGAGATCGTGCTACTGCACTCCAGCCTGGGCGACAGGGCAAGACCCTGTCTCAAAAATTAAAAAAAAAAAAAAACCTCTAAAAGACCTTGTCCTAAAATATCTTCCCCACTACCCACCACCCATTCTAGAAATTCCGTCACACATAGACTAAAATCAGAAGGATACAAACATGAATAGCACGGCACCTGTGTGAGGTAGTAGTTCATTTGTTTAAACATGGCATTTTTCCGGGCATTCCTTGAAGTTGCAGGCATATAACATCAGTTCACCAGCTGCGTGGTACCAATGAGTTTATCAGGGCATTTTCCCCTAGGTCAGGCTGAAATGGGCAGCGTGGTGGGGAACCCTGGCCTCAGCAGAAAGAAAGGAGAAAAATGGAAAAAAAAACTTCTTCAATGGAGGAAGGAGTCTGTAGTGGGCACTGAATAAGTACCTGTTGAAGAAAAGAACCTTTCCTGTCATCACTGTCTTACCCAGAGCTGACCCAGCATGTTGAGTAGGCCACCAAATGGCCCACAGTCACCAACACCGAGGACCAGGATCAAAACATGGAAGACATGTAGGTGTGGACTCAGCCCCACTAGACCAGACAGGTGGGTGATCAGCTGGCAGAATTCCCCATAGCTGCTGCAGTCCTGCAGCTTGGAAGACAGGCAGGCCTCTGTGAGGAAGCTGCTTGACCTGCCTTCCAGAAGGGCTCTGAGGACACAGGCCATGACTATACACAGCTAGGGATACCCAGTAGCCTCTGAGCCTGTGGCCATGACCCTCTCGAGGTTGTGCAGCTGTATACCCCCTGAACTCTGGAAGACAGGCCCGCAGGAGGAGCAAGGGGTCTTGTGGACGTGGACTCTGAGCTAGGACCCATCATTGCTTTGCAGAGCAAAGCCGTGCAATCATTAGTACTCACTCCACATGCAAAAGGACTCCCTGCCTGTCTCATGGTTTGTACCCATTTTGTTCTGCTTATGCAAGAGTAGGGTTTAGGGCTGGGTCTTCCCTAAACCCTACTCTTGCACCAATGGATCCTGGTGATCATAATCATCAGAGGTAAATATGTGCACTGTCCTGACCTGAATGTTTATAATCGTTCACTCACCGGGTCCCAGCACAGTGGTAAAGAAGGTACTACTATCTTCATTCTCCAAGGGAGTCTCAGAGAAGTTAAGTCATTCGCCCAAGGTCCCAAATCTAGAACCCAAATCTGGGCTTCGTCATGCCAAATCCAAGGCTTTTCTCATAATCCCGGCTCACAGTATCACAGGTAGATCATAGCAAATCTTAAATTCACGTGTGTTGGAAAGAAGGGAGGGAGACAACAAGTGGGGAGGGGGTGATTATGTCGTATCTTTAGAGAACTGATCAAACAATGAATTGAAGCACTTGGATACCAACCAGTTCTCTAAGCTCAGTTTCTGAAAATTTTGGCCTCTGATAAAATTATTTCCTGGGTGGAAGATCATTAGATGTCAAATCAATCATGCTGGCAAGATGGAATTTAGGGAGTTTTAACTCCCTATCCACCCTTTCCCCATCCCTACCTCCCACCCTTTTCAGGGCAGGTTTACATTTAATTCTATATTGATCAGGGAGCCAAAATAAATGTATATTTAACTTTCTAAAAAAAAAAAAAAAAAAGCTAGATGTTTATCAAACCTCTACTGTGTGTAAAGCAAAAGGCCAAGGGCCACGGGGAACCTATGTTTCCTGGAACCTCAGAGATTAGAATGTAGTGTAGAACTGAGTCTAATTTACTTAACCTCATGAGACCTTAACCTTCTTATCTGTGAATGGAGATCATAGTGCCTACCTCATAGGATTGTTGTGGGGATTAAAGGAGAATGTTCCATATACACTAGTGCATAATAGATGCTCAAAAACATATAGCAATGACTCCATTCCTGGAAGGGTCAGTATGTTCTTAAGTAACCAAATTGTATTAGTCTGTTCTCACACTGCTAATAAAGACATACACGAGACTGGGTAATTTATAAAGGAACAAGGTTTAATGGACTCACAGTTCCACATGGTTGGAGAGGCCTCACAATCATGGCAGAAGGCAAGGAGCAGCAATTCATGTCTTACATGGATGGCGGCAGGCAAAGAGAACTTGTGTAGGGGAATGCCTCTTTATAAAACCATCAGCCCTTGTGAGACTTATTCATTATCATGAGAATAGCTCTGGAAAGACCCACCCCCATGATTCAGTTACCTCCCACTGGGTCCCTCCCACAACACGTGAGAATTGTGGGAGCTACAATTTAAGATATTTGGGTGGGGACACAGCCAAACCACATCACACATCCAGCAAGTGACATTAGAGGTGTGCCAAGAGTTGGCTGATTTAACTTCTCACTAAGATGTAAAGGGCTGGCACTGGACCCCTTCCCTAGTAGGTTTTGATAGGAAGAATGGAAGGGTAGGCTTCTGAGGCAGGGAGCACTGCCAAGAAGAGGAAGAACACGCAGTGGGAAACAAAGTGCCCTAAGGGCTCAAATAAGATGTTCGATTTGAGGGCAGAGGCAGGCAATAAGACACCACACCATAAACAAAGCTGGTCTGAGTATTTGTTTTCTTTGTTCTGCACCTCCTGGAAGCAAGTGCAGCAGGGAAAGGCCAGGAATTCTGAAAAATAAAGGCTCATGTTAGCATCAGTCCCAACTCACCAAGCCATGCTGTCCTGGAGATTTTAGCTGTGCAGCATTCATCCTCATTGCCCTATGGGTTCTGGTCAATGGAAACTGGTTTGCTCTTAGAAGGATTTTGCAAGCTGACTTCAGTCCCTGACAACATCTGTACTCTCTTGCTTCTCTTAGAACTTGAAATAATATTTAGGGACTGTCTTGAAACACTGAGTGCTGTCTGGTTCTTTAGTTCGGTACTTCCTCCATCATCTCATCCTGTCCACTGAAGGCCCCAGCTTCTATGAGACAAGCAGGCTGCAGGCTGCCTTGGTCACATGGTGCCTGGTTATGTTACCACTGACCCAGTTTATGCTATCACATTACCACCTAGGCTTCTTGGGATCAGAGCTTGAGGCCCCCATCCAAGATGACAGCACATTAACTTGTGCTGCCCCAGAGAAGGCCCTGTATAACCTGAGACCCCCATTACTGTGACTGGAATGAATGAAACCAAAACACACACTTCATTGGAGAAACCTTGGTGGAGCAATTTCAAAAGGACTTCAAAATCACACAAATCATGGGAATGTCAATTAGTGCAGCCACTGTGGAAAACAATTTGGTGGTGTCTTAGTCTGTTCTGTGCTGCTATAACAAAATACCTGAGAGCGGGTAATTTATGATGAACAGATATTTACTGGCTTACAGTTCTGGAGGCTGTGAAGTCCAATATCAAGACACTGGCATCTGACAAGGGCCTTCTTGCTGTGTCCTCACATGGCAGAAGGTGAGAAGGAGAGAGAGAGGACAAGGAGGGGACCAAACTCACCCTTTTATAATGGCACGAATCCCATCCATGAGGGTGGAGCCCTCATGGCCTATTACCTCTCAAAGTTCCCATCTCTTGATACTGTTTCAATGGCAATTAAATTTTAATATGCATTTTGGAGGGGACAAACATTTAAACCATAGAGAGTGGTAACTAAACAAGTTAAACATAGACTTGCTATGTTTATGCAGTTCCACTCCTGGGTATATACCCAAAAGACTTGAAAACAGGTGTTCAAACCAAAACTTGTACACAAATGTCCATAGGAGCATTATTCATAAATAGCTAAAAGGTGGAAACAACACAAATGTCTGTCAACTGAGGAATGGATAAACAAAAGTTGGTATATCCATACAGTGGAATATTATTTAGCCATAAAAAGGAATGAAGTACTGATAACAGGCTACAGCATGGATGAACATTGAAAACAGTATGCTAAGTGAAAAAAGTCACAAAGAGCCAGATATTACACGATTCAATTTATATAAAATGTCCAGAATAGGCAAATCCATGGAGACAAAGTGATTAGTGGTTGCCAGGGGCTGGGAGGACAGAGGAATGGGAAATGACTGCTTAATGGAAAAGGGGTGATGAAAATGTTTTGGACCTAGATAGTGGTAATGGTTGCATGATGTTGTGAATGTACTAAATGTCACTAAATTATACCCTTTAAAATGGTTAAAATGGTAAATGTATGAGTATTTTAGTATAATTTTTAAATTAAATTAAATTTTCAAAAAAACAGTTTCAAATACTTCCTTCCTCCCCATATTTTTCCTGCTTTGAACAACCTTGCAGAAAATACAGTCAATAAGTAGTATTTGAATTTTGAAGTCTTAGAAGTTTTTAAAAAACAGCTAGTATCAGTTGAATTTTACCTTTTCAACATGTTATTCATTATAAAATATATGGAATTATTTAAATTCACTTTGTTTTTATTTTTCCCGGCTTTATTGCAATATAATTGACAAAAATTGTATATATTTAATGTTTGCAACTTGATGTTTTGATCTATGTACACATTGTAAAATGATAACCATAATCAAGCTATTTAACACATTTATAACCTCACAGTTACTTTGTGTGTGTGTGTGTGTGTGTGTGTGTGTGTGTGTGAACACTTAAGATCTACTGTCTTAGCAAATTTCAAGTATATGACACAATATTGTTACCTATAGTCATCATGCTATACGTTAGATCTCCAGAACTTATTCATTCTGCATAACTGAAACTTTGTACCCCTTGACCAACATTTCCCCATTTCCCTCACTCCCAGCCCCTGGCAACCACCATTCTACTCTGTTTTTT
>NW_026652282.1:16057615-16063427 GCF_009828535.3 Hylobates moloch
TGGGACTATAGGCATGCACCACCACGCCTGGCTAATACCGATTCTTAATTTTGTTCATCTTTTCTATTGTTTTTCTAATCTCTATTTCATTTATTTCTGCTCTGGTCTTTGTTATTTCCTTCCTTATGCTAACTTTGGGCTTAGTCTGTTCCTTTTCTAGTTCCTTGAGATGTAAAATTTGAATAGAGACTCTATGTAGAGAATAATATTGTGTCTACCACTGTTGAATGTCTTGGCCTTGATAATTATATTGTTTTTTCATAAGAGTTTCCTTGTTCATAAGAGACACATGCTGAAGTATTCAGGGTGGGGTAAAATGTTATCATGTCTACAACTTGTGCTCAAATGGTTCATTTAAAGTTATGGAGAGAGAGGGAAAGAGGGAGAGAAAGCAAATGTGGTAAAATGTTAACAATACATAAATCCAGGTGAATGGTGTACAAGTATTTGTTGTACTGTTCTTGTTGTTACTTTTGTGTAGGTATTAATTTTTCTAAATAAGCTTTAGTTGTCATGGAATATGAAGAAATGTTCTATGATGAGGCCCTGAGGGAAGGGGGGACGCAGCCTCATGATCCCTGCCGCCTTGTCAATGCCCCAGGAAGGTGGCAAGACCTTGGAGGGTAGAGCCATGTGATATGTTAAGGGACACTGAGTCCCAGGGACGGGGGCTCAGCAAGTAACTGGTAGAGCCAGGATTTGACCTCAGGCAGCCTGACTTTAGAGTCTAGGCTCTTATCCCCTCTGCCATGCTTTTGGGTGGCTGCCCATCTACCCATAAGGCCAGTTCTCCCTGTACAATTCCCACTTCTAGCTCCCAGCTTGCAAAATAGAACCTGTGATTTATTAGAGGAAGATGCTACTCTGTGGTGTAAGAGAAATGTCAGAAGCCTATCCCAGCTCAACAGAGCACAGGAAAATTATTCATTCCATCCCTCTCAATAGGCAGCCAAACTTTCCATACTGCAGATGACTAAAAGATAGAGCTGATTGTGCCCAGGAGGGCAGGACTCTACTGCCAAATGTCCTGGCTGGTGATGCTTTCCCCTCCTGCAAAGAGTGAGGTTCTTCCAAGCGACATTGGTGTTCTCCATCTCCCCCACGGGTGTGTGACTTAGGTAAGCCTGCCAAAGTCGCACACTACGCCTCATCCAGGACCTTAAAAGAACTGGTCCTGCACTGACGGCGACTTGTGAAGCATAATGAATTGCAGATTCCTTCTGGAGATGCTTCAGCTCCTTGATGTCTCAGATGTGTGGCCAGCATGGAGCGCTCCTTGGCAGTGAGGATCCTTCCGCCTCCAGCTGGAGAGGAGGTCCAGATGACAGAAACCAAGGGTATCACTCAGATAGTGCGTGGGTTTCCCAAGACTCTGTGGAGCAGGCTCACGTGTATGAATGGGGCTTTGGGGAGCCTACCCTTTCGGCAGATCCAAACCATACAGATCACAGAGATCTATGGAAAATAATATCTTCGTCATGAGTTGACTCAATGTTAGCAATAGTCTTTGGTTTGGCTCAGTGGCACTCTGGGTGGAGAAATGATGCAAAGAGCTTTTTCTCTAAGAAAAGGGGGCAACAAAGTTGGCAAAGGACATGCTCTGTAACCTCAAGAAAGGCCTTCCCAAGATAGCATTTGCTTTCTGTTCAGAGAAGCACCATGGGCTTTGATTCTGTGACTAGTGTTTCCAGTTATATTTCTTACCTATTATTATCAAACCATAAAACTAATATGGATGCAGCTGCCTATAAATTTGATTCTTCCCCAAACCCTGAGAGGTAACAGTCATATATTCCATTTTACAAATAAGTAACCAAGTTAATAAAAACCAAAATGATTTTAATTTTAAGCAAGATCAAGTTAGAAGCAGAGTACATTCAACAACATGGACAAATCTCATAGATATTAAGTCAAATGAAAGAAGCCAGGCAAGAAAGAACACATACTATATGATTCCAGTTATATGAAGTTCAAAAACAGTCGAGAAAAGAAATCAGAACAGTAGTTGCTTCTGGGAGCGTGGTATTGACTGGCAAGAGGCATGAGGGAGCCTTCAGGGATGCTAGAAAGTTCCGTATCTTAATTTCAGTGGTAGTTCCACAGGTGTAGACATACACAAAAGTTCATCAAGCTGTACTCTTTAAGATTTATGCACTTTATTTAAATTATCTCTCAAAAAAGAGGTTACAATTTTTACAGAAATCTTAAAGAAAACATAAGAAATCTTAAAGAAAATTTGGGGTTTTGAAGATGCAAAACCCCAAATTAACAATCAGCCTTTATTTAGATGGGTCTGAGCAAATCAGTTCATATCAGTTACCATAAAAATTCAGTTAAGCTTTAGTTATTCTGTATGTTGACATCATAAAGTTGCCCTTAAAAAGAAAACAACAAAAATCCAAAGAAGCGTCCCGAAACGTTGAAAGGTTTGCTTCCAAGGACTGTTTACTTGTAAACTTGGAGCTATGAACGCTTCTTATAGGAACTTACATTTCTTAGAATGTTTACTTAAAGTTGTGGCCGCTGATTGCTATGCATGGTTGATTTTACTCAACTACCTTTGATTACCTGGATGGCCATGACTGTGATCTAATTCTAAATGCAGTCATGTGTTACCTAACAATGGAGAATGTTCTCAGAAATGCCTTGTTAGGCAATTTCATCATCGTGCAAACATCATAGAGTGTACTTACACAAACCTAGATGGTATAGCCTAATATACCTATTGTTGGCTATAAATCCCCTGTTACTGTACTGAAACCATAGGCAATGTAAAACAATGTAATATTGTGAGAAATAAAATTAAGAGCATAGTTAAAGGCATTTCTCCTTGAAAGACATTTAGAAGATAAGGCTACCAAATGTGAGAAACAGGCTTGGAGTTTAGAGATTTAAGATGTATTAATATGATTATGGAGGCTGGCAAGTCCAACACCTGCAGGGTAGACCAGTAGGCTGGAGACCCAGGGAAAAGTCAATGTTGAAGTTCAAGTTTGAAGGCAGTATGCTGGCAGAGCTCCTTCTTGCTTGAGGAAGGTCAGTCTTTTTTTCTATTCAGGCCTTCAACTGATTGGATGAGTCCCACCCACTTTATGAAGGGCAATGTGCTTTACTCAATCTACCAATCCCAATGTTAATCTCCCTCAAAACCACCCTTATAAAAGCACTCGGCATACCGTTTGACCAAATATCTGGGCAAAATTGGTCAGGCAAGTTCACACATAAAATTAAACATCACAAGTCCATCCCTTGTGAACCTGGCATTTATATGCATCTCCTTAAGCCACACTTAATCTCTAAATAGAGATAATAACAAGGTCATAATTCCACCTAACATGATAGAACCATCCTGCATACAACTGAAAACCCACTAACCCCTTCCCCAGAAGAGAAGGTAAAGTCTTTAACGTTTACCCTTCTCTTTGACATCCCATAACTTAAATACTATGATGTAAAGTGAATAATACCCAAATACTATGATATAAAATCAACACATCTTATGTTACATAATAAGGGGATAAGAAAGGGAAGAAACCAAAGATATTTCACACACACAAACATAGTCACAACAAAATAAGAAATACTCATGACGATTACAGTTCTGGTTTCTATACTAGTCACATAGTCAGAGCTGATGTTTATAACTATCTTCCTTCACTATCCATCGGTATTCCCTTTGCTCTAAGAATCCCATCCTCATACAACAGCATCCAAAGGCTAGACTTGGGAAGGAAAATACCTCTTTACCTCCAATATTTTCTTAAAAGTCAGGAAAACTTTCCCAGAAGTCCCCAGACAGTTCCATATGTCTCATTAATCACAACTGCCTTCCAGGCCCATTCATAAACCAGTCAATAGCAAGCAGAACAGAATTTCCATGATTGGCTTAAATTAAGATTCTTCCCAAGAATTGTTGGGGGGAGGGGGGGAGGGGGGTGCTGTCTGACACCTGAACAAAATCAAGGCTCTCTTCAAAAGAAGAAACGCAAAATGGCTGAACCAAGATGCAACCAACAGTATCTGTCATACAAAGTCAGGAACAAGACAAGTACAATATTACTACTGTTCAACAATGTCCTAGAATCCTAGACAAGGCATTAGGACAAGAAAAAGAAATGAAATACAAATAAAAGAGGAGAACATTGTCAGACTATATTCTGACAGTATGATTTTCTGGCAAATCAACTGAAAATGAACAGACATGTTAGCGATGAAAATTATAAGTTGTAATAGAAAAAAATCTCTTTTTCAATAGCTACAAAAATGATAAAATACCTTTGAATATGTCTAAGAAGAAATGCAAAAAAAAAGCTAAGTAATTGACATGTATTTGCAGTAGCAAATTAAGTACTTAATCCTCTCAAGATTAAATAGAATCCTCTCAAGAACCCAAAGATCTAGCACTCTTATTATCTCCTCTTGCCCTGTGAAGAAGCTAGAACACAGATTAGCTACCTTATTTAAGGTTGCACAGCTAGTAAGCATCAGAGCTGGGAATAGAACCCAATAAGTTGGCTCAGGAGCTGGTGTTTGAACTACTACATTGCATCAGCTCCTGAAGAGAAATTGATGAAACCTGACTGAACCATATATTGCAAGAGAATTTTTTTTTTTAAGACAGGGTCTCACTCTGATGCCCAGGCTGGAGTACAGTGATGCAGTCATGGCTCATTACAGGATCAACCTCCTGGGCTCAAGCAATCCTCCTGCCTCAGCCTCCCAAGTAGCTGAGACCACATGCATGTGCCACCATGCCCTGCTAGTTTTTGTACTTTTTGTAGAGATAGGGTCTCGCCATGTTACCCAGGTTGGTCTCAAAATTCCCAGCTCAAGCGATCATCCCACTTCAGCCTCCCAAAGTGCTGGGATTACAGGCATGAGCCACCGTGCCTGGCACAAGAGGATTTTTCAGACCTTCATAGGATGATTCTAAAATTCACATGGAAATAAGAATGCACTGGAATAGGCATGACATTGTCTAAAAAAAGAGCAATAAGGGAATGTCTTCTTCTACCAGATAAAAGAGCATGCTATATAGCTATGATAATTAAAAATAGTACAGTATTGGCACAAAAAACAATAGAGCAATAGAAAGGAATTCAGATCCCCTAATAAAGAGACTCATGTATATTTGGAGATTAAGGACAAGCCTTTCAGTGACTTGTATGTATGTATCCCTCTTGAGGAGATACCTAGAAGTCAAACTTGGGGCAGGAACTCTGTTCTGGTCTATGGCTGCAAACATCCTTGGTTCAAATCCTGGGTCAACTATTTGCTAGATGGGCCCCCATGTGCCTGTTTCTTCATAAGTAAAGAGGAAATGCTCAGAGTACCCACCTCATAGGATTTCTATGTGAGGATTAAATGAGTTAATACTGATGATGAGCTTTGACTGGTACCCAGCACATAGCAAGCGCAATTGAAGTGTTTGTTAATTAAATAAATACAGTTGACCCTTGAACAACATGAGTTTGAACTATGAGAGTCTACTTATACACACTTTTTTTCAACCAAAGGAAGATTGAAAATACAGTATTCTTGGGGCCAGGTGTGGTGGCTCACACCTGTAATCCCAGTACTTTGGGAGGCCGAGGTGGGCGGATCACCTGAGGTCAGGAGTTCAAGACCAGCCTGGCCAACATGGCAAAACCCTATCTCTACCAAAAATACAAAAGTTAGCCGGGTGTGGTGGTGGGCACCTGTAATCCCAGCTACTCAGGAGGTTGAGGCAGGAGAATTGCTTGAACCTGGAAGGCAGAGGTTGCAGTGAGCCCAGATCGCACCATTGCACTCCAGCCTGGGTGAGAGAGCG
>NW_026652282.1:16063437-16080966 GCF_009828535.3 Hylobates moloch
AAAAAAAAAAAAAAAAAAAAAAAAGAGTATTCTTGGGATGCAACACCTGCAAATACAGAAGGCTGACTTGTTCTAAAAGGGCTGACTGTGGGACTTAAGTATTTGAGGATTTTGTTATACGCAGTGGGGAGGAGGGTGTCCTGGAACCAATCCCTGGCCTATACCGAGGGATGACAGTAGATGACATTAGTGGTAGTTCAAGTTAGTGGGGAAAGAATAGTCTATGCAATAAATGGGCTGGGATAATTAGCTATCCATTTGAGGAGAGGAGTTGGGATTTCCATATCATGCCATTCAAGCCAACACATATACCCTCACACATATGCACACATACATAAATTTCAGTTGAGTAAAAGACATAAACACAAAAATATAGAAATATTAGAAGATATGGAATCTGTTTATAACCTCGGAGTTAGGAAAGGCCTTCTTAAGACCAAGAAAATCCCCCACAAACTCATTAATTATTGACATGATTCAAGATGAAATGATTAGTAAGTGTAACTGCATCAAAACTAAAAATAAGGCCAGGCATGGTGGCTCACTCCTATAATCCTAGCACTTTGGGAGGCCGAGGTGGAAGGATTGATTGAGCCCAAGAGTTCAAGACCAGCCTGGGATACATAGTGGGATGGCATCTTTACCAAAAAAAAATTTAATTAGCTGGGCATATGATGCATGCCTGTAGCCCCAGCTACTCAGGAGGCTGAGGCAGGTGGATTTCTTGAGCCCAGGAGTGCAAGGCTGCAGTGAGCCATGATCGCACCAATGCACTCCAGCCTGAGCAACAGAGCAAGACCCTGTCTCAGAGAAGACAGAGATTTAAAAAAATAAAAATATCTGTACAACAAAAAACAACATAGACAAGGCTTAGAGAAACAATTGGAATAAAATATACGCAACATATGTGACAGGTAAAAAATGTACTGCATATATAAAGAACTCTTAGAAGTTCATAAGAAGAAGACAGACACCCAAAAGAAAAATGAGCAAAGGATTTTAAGTAGGCAATACACAAAAGTTGAAACATAAATGATCAATTACTTAGGAAAAGATGCAAAAAATCATTAGGAACAGGGAAATGCAAAGTAAATAACTGAGATTGCTGCTATTAACCCATCAGACTGGCAAAACTTAAGAAGTATGACATCAGGGGCTGTGAGAGGTGCTTTCAGGTACCACTGTTGGGGGTGTAAACTGGGAGGCAGTCCACAGGCCCTTATTTGAAATCTATAGGACCAGCTGTGTTTCAGAGTTCACAACACTTCTAATTCTAGAAAGGCAGTGCAATGTGCCCACCATATGTTGCATAACACCCACAACAGGGTGTTACAGCACCTTTAAAACTCCAATCCAATTAATACTTTCTATAGCAACTCTAAGACTATTAAACACTTTCAATAGGCTCATGTCAGTTCAGGTAAGGTTTTGGAACCAGATGGATTCAGAATGAATTGGATTTTACCACCAAATGAATCATCAAAATCCTTTAAACTTTCAGAACTTTTTGGATATCAGGATTGGAGTGATGAGATTGTGAGCCGGCACTGCTATTTTGAAGGTAATACAGCAATAGCAATAAAATCCAAAATATGCAAACCCATTGACCTAGCAATTCCACTTGCTGATATAGACCCTAAAGAAACACTCCCAGCCTGGGCAACATAGTGAGACCCCTCTCTACAAAAAAATACAAAAATTAGCCAGGTGTGGTGGCTCACACCTGTGGTCCCAGCTATTCGGGAGGCGGAGGTGGGAGGATTGCTTGAGCCTGGGAGGTCGAGGCTCCTGTCACCCATAATCATGCCACTGCACTCCAGCCTGGGTGACAGAGTAAGACCCTGTCTCAAAAAAGAAAAACACTCACATGCATGCTCAAAGAAACATGTGGGAGGATGTCGATTACAGCATTATTTGTAAGGATGAAAATCTAGAAGACAAGGAAATGCTCATTACTATTAGAATGCTTACCTAAATGAAGATGGCCCCATACTCTGGTATACAATGTAGCATTTAAAAGAATGAGGAAGATGTGTATGTGCTGGCATGGAATGATCTCTAAGAAATATTTGTAAGTGTGAAAAAAAAAGTTTGCCAAACAATAATTGCCATTATCACTTATGTAGAAAGAAAAAAAATAAGATGATGTATTTCTTTAGATTCATGCATCTTAATCATGGCTGTGCATTAGAATCTATGCCTTAGAATCATCTGTGGAGTTTTTAAAACTCCCAATGTCCGGGCAGTGCCCCGGACAATTACATCGGAATCATGCAGAGGACTGAGGTATAAGGGCTTTGAAAGCTCCCAGGTGATTCTAACGTAAAGCCAATGATGAGAATCACTGAATTCACTCTGTCTCTTAAACACACACACACTTTTATGTGAACACATAGAATAACAGGCATGAAAAATGCCCACAAAACTGACTATTGTGGTAACCCCTAGAAGAGGACTAAGACTGGAAGGGTTTGTTTGTTTGTTTGTTTGTTTTTGAGACAGAGTCTCACTCTATTGCCCAGGCTGGAGTGCAATGGCATGATCTTGGCTCACTGCAACCTCTGCCTCCTGGGTTCAAGTGATTCTCCTGCCTCAGCCTCCCAAGTAGCTGGGATTATAGGCACATGCCACCATGCCTGGCTAATTTTGTATTTTTAGTAGAGACGGGGTTTCACCACATTGGCCTGGCTGGTCTCGAACTCCTGACCTCAAGTGATCCACCCACCTTGGCCTCCCAAGGTGCTGGGATTACAGGTGACATGGGCCACCTTGCCCAGCTGGAAGTGTTAATCTAGGGCTGAGATCAGCAAACTGGATTTGGCCCGTGGACCAAATTCAACCAGCGGCTGTTTAACAAATATAGTTTTATTGGAACACAGCCATGCCCATTTTGTTTACATATTACCTGTGGCCACTTAGTTGATACAGTGGCAGAGTCCGGCGGTTGTGACATAGGGACCATATGACCTACAAAGCCTATCATATGTACTGTCTGAAGCTTTACAGAAAAAGTTTGCTGATCACAGCTCTAGAAATACTTTAATCTGTGTTTTTGAAAATAGAGAATTCACTCACATTTGTTTAATTTTAAAATACTTAAACACTGATAAATAAAAATGTAGATATCCAAAATAGGAAAAAAGTATGAAAAGATATAGCATATTAATGAACAATGCTGATGTCGATATAATGGGATTATTTGTGATTTTTTTTTTTGCATTTTTTGATATTTTATAAATTAGCCTGTATTGTGTGTGTGTGTGTGTGTGTGTGTGTATGTGTGTGTGTGTGTGTATATATTTTTTTTGGGGGGGGGAGGGGGTCTCACTCTGTCACCCAGGCTAGAGTGCAGTGGTGTGATCACAGCTTACTGCAGCCTCTGCCTCCCAGGCTCAAACAATCCTCCCAGCTCAGCCTCCAGAGTAGCTGGGACCACAGGCATGTGCCACCACACTTAGCTAATTTTTGTATTTTTTTTGTAGAGATGGGGTCTCAGTATGTTCCCCAGGCTGGAGTGCAGTAGCACAATCATAGCTCATAACAGCCTCAAACTCCCAGGCTCGAGTGATCCTCCCACCTCAGCCTCCTAAGTAGCTGGGACCACAGGTGTGTGCCACCATGTCCAGCTAATTTTTTGTATTTTTGGTGGAGACAAGAGTTTTGCCATGTTGCCCAGAATGGTCTCAAACTCCTGAACTCAAGCAATCTGCCTGCCTCGACCTCCCAAAGTGCTGGGATTACAGGCATGGGCCACAGCTCCCAGCTATATTTCTAAAAAACACAAAACGTATTTGAACAAAGCCATCTGGGTCTGCTTTGATGAGGGTGTGTCCTCCTGCACATTGTATGTCTCTATCAGGTTGTCCCACAGGAACTTGAAATGCAACTTGTACAGAACCAAACTCTCATATTTCCTCCTTTCTCAACCCAACCCCACAGCCAGTGGGCTCCTCCTGCTGCTTCCCTGGAGCCAGTACCCTTCCACTCTGTGCCATAAGTCCTCAGTTGCAGAATTAGCTTTGCATTATCCTTTACACCACACGAACTGCCCTCCTTCCTCCAGCTCCCTTCTAGCCCCCTTTCCCCACTGTCACCAAAGTCATCTCTCTAAGATGGAAATCAAATTGAAGCGGCCTCTTGTCTGGGGAGGGTGATGGAGGGGATAATTACGGTGACCCCACTTGGCTTCCATCTTTTGCTGGTGTCACCCACTGGCTCTGTTGATGCAGTTCATACAGGTCAGCCTCCCGGGCCACAGGAGAGGATGGAGAAGGTGAAAAGTAGGATTTTGATAGTAGAAGCAGAAGATACACAGCACCGCAACCAGCCAAAATGAAACAGATTGCTCTCCAACCTGCATTTACTGAACGTGCATGTACATATATTTTTAAATATATATACATATTTGAAAATATAGAAACAGGTCTCTCTATGTTGCTCAGGCTGGTCTTGAACTCCTGGCCTCAAGCGATCCTCCTGCCTTGGCCTCCCAAAGTGCTGAGATTACAGGCATGAGCCACCATGCTTGGCCGCATGCGTGTACTTTGAATCACCTGTCTTCATTTCCTTCCACCCACACTACCTGCCCATTTCCCATACACTGGCACCCCCTTCTCTGTGTTTGAGGTCCACACCACCTCTGGATGCCTGTGCCCTTGTGCTTTGACCATTTGACGATGCCTCCTTAAACTTTTCCATAACCATAGGCCAGTGTGGCCTCCAAGACAAAGTGCTACTGGAGCCGAGGCATGGGTCATGAGAAGAGGGATCTGTGCAGAGATCTAGGGGGCGCCCATTCTATGCAGAAGAAAACAGCAAGTTCAAAGCTCTGAAACAGAAGAGAGCTTGGATGGAATGTTTGAGAAACAGACAGTAACCATGCAACCGAGCGTGCAGAGCTGAATGCTTGTCCATGACGAGAATGATCAGCTCCACAACCCCACACACAAACAGCCCTCCATCACTGGGTGGGAAAGGAAGCCTTGCTTTGACAATGCGTTTCAGTTCTCTGGACCTGCTGGCTCATCTGTGAAGTGGGAGGTTTGGCTGGATCGAGCCTCAATTCACCTTCTACTCTAAAAAGGTCTCTTTCATCCTACAAGGAAAAAAGCTGCCAGTGTCATTAGTTTATTTGAAAATACTGAGTGGGCATCTGCTATGTGTTCACTATGGAGCCAGGGCAGCCCACACTGCCAGTGCACCAATGGTCACACCCTTGGCACTCACCGTTCCCATGCCCAATGGTGGATTCTTCCTGCAAGCACACCTCACTCTCCAGCCAGGGGCTGTGTCTGGCAATGGTGGGCCTGTGCTGAGCCAGCTTGCAGGGAAGGCCAGGGTGACAGGGAGTTCCCCCCAGGAGAGCCCTCCCTCTGCCAGTGATTAATGAGAGTGGGAGGATCAATACCCCAGCTTCCTCTCCCCTCAGCTGGGACAACCCTGAGATGTGTTCTGCACCCTCTCCTGGAGCTTCTCAGGGGTATGAAGCCCCAGTTGTCCACAAAGGTAACCTGCTCCTTAGGATGCCTTATACTGGCTTCTTTCTCTTCCCTGTCTCACTTCCACACTCCCTGACTGATGCTTCTCTCAAATAAACTACTCACACTCAAATCTTTTGTTTCTTTTTTTTTTTTTGAGACAGAGTCTCACCCAGTCACCAGTGCAGTGGCACAATCTTGGCTCACTGCAGCCTCTGCCTCCCAGGTTCAAGCAATCCTCCCACCTCAGCCTCCAGAGTAGCTAGGACTACAGGCGCACACCACCATACCTGGCTAATGTTTTTATTGATTGATTGATTGATTGTAGAGATGGGGGTCTCCCTATATTGCTCAGGCTGGTCTCAAGTTCCTGGGCTCACATGATCCTCCCGCCTCTGCCTCCCAAAGTGCTGGGATTACAGGAGTGAGCCACCATGCCCAGCCTGCACTCAAATCTTATTCTCTTTCTTTTTTTAGACCGAATCTCACTCTGTTGCCCAAGCTAGAGTGCAGTGGTGTGATCTCAGCTCACTGCAACCTCCCCCTCCTGTGTTCAAACAATTCTCTTGCCTCAGCCTCCCCAAGTAGCTGGGATTACAGGCATGCACCACCATGCCTGGCTAATTTTTGTATTTTTAGTAGAGATGGGGTTTCACCATGTTGGCCAGGCTGGTCTCGAACTCCTGGCCTCAGGTGATCCGCCCGCTTCAGCCTCCCAAAGTGCTGAGATTACAAGTGTGAGCCATCGTGCCCGGCCTCAAATCTTATTCTCAAGATCTGCTACTGGGGCTGCCTTACCTAAGACACCTAACACAGATAGTTACAATAAGAGATACCAAGGACTGCAAAATGTGTCTCCACCCACAATGACCTGACCATCCAGTTAGTTGTTTTCAAAGGTAGACATGAAAGCCTTAAAACTTTTGATCCAGCAGCCCAACTTCTAAGAATATATCCTTTGGAAGGAATCACACTTGTGCACAAAATGTTCATCTTTCATCAAAGCACTGAGAATAATAGATAAAACCAGAAAAATTTAAATATCCGATGGTAGGGAGATGATTAAATAATACAACAAAATATGATACGGTCATTCAAAATTATGTAGTAGAATGTTCCTTAACAATATGTACATGGTTCTGCAGCAGAATTTAAAAAGAGTTACAGTGGGTGGGTGCAGTGGCTCATGCCTGTAATCCCAGCACTTTGGGAGGCTGAGGCGGCTGGATCACTTGAGGTCAGGAGTTTGAGACCAGGCTGGCCAACATGGTGAAACCCCGTCTCTAATAAAAATACAAAAACTAGCCGGGCATGGTGGTGGGTGCCTGTAATCCCAGCTACTCAGGAGGCTGAGCCAGGAGAATCGCTTGCACCCTGGAGGCCGAGGTTGCAGTGAGCCGAGATCGTGCCACTGCCCTCCAGCCTAGGTGACAGAGTGAGACTCCGTCTCAAAAAAAAAAAAAGTATTTCTGCCATATATCATTTTTGTTAATAATATATTTGTATTTAGAAAAAAATACTAGAAAGCTAAAACACCAAAAGTTTGACAGTTGCTTGCAGTTTCTCTTCTCTGGGTTTATCTGTATTTTTCACTTTCTAAAGAGAATGTGCATTTTCTTTTCAGGCAATGCATGATTTATTTTCATAGTCTAAGACCATGTTCCTCAACTCCAGCACTGTTGACATTTGCTAACACGTTGTTCTTTGTTGTGGGCTTTCCTGTGTGCTGTGAGATGTTTAGCAGTGTCCCTGGCCTTGTCCCACCAGATGCCAGTAGCACCCTCCCCCCAAGCAGTGACAACCAAAAATGTCTCCAGACACTGCTAAATGGCTCCTAGGGACAAAATCACTCCTGAGATTTTGAGAACCACAGGTCTAAGAGAACCTAAAACCATAAAACGTATCAATGAATGACCATGAAGTGAAATAAGATTATTCAAACTTTGTTTCAGATTTGCATGATATTTTTTTCATTTTGAAGAAACCAGCGTCCTGCCAACATTTAACCTAAACCATACTTATTCCAGAAGACGAGGCCACGTCCTCAAATGTGTAAAACAGTAGCAAACAAGAAGTGCCAAGATGCAGGAGCCACGTGTCCCCTTTTAAACTCCTTTGTCCACTTGCTACAAGGTTGAGACCTCCAGAAGCTGAAGTCGGGCCAGCCTCACAGGGCATCTATTTCCCATGTGTCCTCACACTGGACCAAGAGCAGGAGAGAAACAGAACCCTCTGACATGGTCTCTGTCCAAGACTTCCTAAGGACCCTCATTCTTACTGATGGACTGTGGTTTCTTGTACGTACACAGATGCAGCTGACGCAAGGGTTTTGTGATACAATATTAGTCTGAGTGGAGAAGATTCCATGAACATGTCATCTAGTACCATTCTAGGTTCTGAGAGGAGCACCATGTTGAAGATACCTACCCTTGAAGGGTCCTCCCATTCTAGTGAGGAACACCCACGACAAACACATGAACAAAATCATTCCATGGAGCAGATGGGTCTAGTCACGGGGAAAAGTCGCTCAGCGGCAGCAGGGAGGGGCAGCTTTATCTGGTGATGCCAGCTGAGCCCTCAGGGCAGAGAAGGGGGCATCTATGCGGAGATCTGGGCATGGGCTGGCGAAAGCGGAGCTCGGAGCCTGGAACAAATGGGGGTATTGGAGGAACAGAAGGGAGAGACGATGTGGCCAGGCTACAGCCAACAGAAGGCCAGTGAGGAGGGGAGAAGTCAGAGTCTGATCAGGTCATGCCTTAATAGCTCTTGGTAAGAACTCTGGCTCTTACTCTAATTGCAGTGGGAAAGCACCGGTGCGCGTTAAGCAGAGGAGGGACAAGATCTGGTTTATGCTTTTGGAAGACACCCTTGACTGCCACATAGAGAGTGGACAGGAGCAGGACAAGACTGCTATTTAACCTGCGCAAGAAGCCCACATGAGAGAGATGGACAAGCGTGGCCCAACTAGGTGCAGAGGTGGAGGCAGCGACAGACGCAGTCCTGTTTAGAAGAAGGCTCTAGATCTGTGTGGGAAAGCTCAGGTGCCGTGGAGCACAGCTGAGGAGTGGCGGTAGTGTGGCACTCAGAGCTTTGCAAAGCTCCAGGGTGTGAAGCGGTGACTGATGACAGAGACCATGAATGCCAGGGCCCTGGACACCCATTTTGATTTTTAAATAGGCTGATAGGGCATCTTGTAACATCCCTGCGAGTCACAGCCCAGGGCCCCAGGAGCTCCCAGCTGTGTGAGCAATGCAGACTGGGGGCCAAAAAGCGCAGCCCAGTGCCGGGAAGAGCCCCGGATTCGTCTTTGACCAATCCCTAATCAGTGGCTGATGCCTAAAACACCACCATTTGAGATTTCTTTGGAGTTTAGGTCTTTAGCTCGGAAGAAAACGCAAATTCCCTTCCCAAAGGCAAAACAGTAGGTGGTGAGGGAGACTGGACCTGAAGTTAGCAGTGTGATCGTGAACTTGAGGGCAGTCAGACGGAGAGGCCGGTCAGGACAGAAGATTCGGATTTCCGATTTAGAAACAGCTTTTGGGCTGTGGAATTGGAAATAATCAGGGGTACATTAGCTGGTGAGCACCAGGAAAGCAGGCTTTGATGGAATGAGAGAACAGGACTCTGTGGCTTCGGGGGATCTCAAAAAGGAGGAGGCAGCAATTAGCACCAGAAAGAGCTGCCAGCTGGCAGGAAGGGAGTTTGTCTGCTTCCCAGGTTTCCTAAGCGAGCTCTGGCCTGGCCTCGAGTGTGTCTGGTCTGCAAATCACCAGGCCCTTGCCTTGTCCTTCTGCAGCTGCTGGTGCAGCCCAGCCTTGGGCAGAGTGAGACACTCCCTTCTGGGATGAATCCTGTGGGGACCCTAAAGGCAGCTTTTCCAGGCTCCTCTGGGCCATCAACCCAGTTAAGTGGAAAACCATGTTCCTGAATAACTAAGTTACTGAAATAGTTTCAATAGCTTCTGAAAGCACAATCAAACCTAATTTTCTTACTGAGTTTCTTTTTTTTTTGAGACAGGGTCTCTGTCACCTAGGCTGGAGTGCAGTGGTGCAATCTCAGATCACTACAGCCCGGGTTCAAGTGATCCTCCCACCTCAGCCTCCCAAATAGCTAGGACTGCAGGTCTTACTTTTTAAAAATAAACTTAATTTTGCTTATGTTGTAGTTCACTAATTTTTTTAAAAAAATCTCAACTTGAAGGCTTGAAAAGAACATCGTTATTCCAGTCTTGATCACATTTCCCCCTACCTGTCCAACTGTCTCAGCCTCCCAAGTAGCTGGGACTACAGGCGCGCGCCATCATGCCTGGCTGGTTTTTGTATTTTTAGTAGAGACTGGGTTTCACCATGTTGGCCAGGCTGGTCTCGAACTCCTGACCTCAGGTGATCGACCACCTCGGCCTCTCAAAGTACTAAGATTACAGGCATGAGCCACCGTGCCCAGCCTCATGTTTTTAATTCATTCTTCTTTTAACTTGTTTAATAAATATTGAATTCCTATTATGCATCGACTACTGTAGTAGAGGTTGAGGAGATTGAAAAATTAGATTATTTGATTTCTGCCCCAGAGGATCTACTACTGGTAGGATGAATGTGCAAACAAGTCATTAAAATGCAAACAATAAGCCCTATATTAAGATATATTCAAATCATATGTACTAAATTTTAACTTACACTTTAATTTACCAAGTAAATAAATTCTGTAAGTTTATCACCATGTATTAATATGGTTCTTGACTAAATTCCGAGAGAATTCCAGACACGTGACAAATTTTCTCATTATGTTACAGCACCACCTGTGGAATTCTTATGTAACTGCAGAGCTGGCTTTTTATTTCTTATGTTAGATGTGGACTTTTTACATAATTGCATAACAATTTTTAATTTGTTGTGTTACAGTGTCATCATGTGGAATTTTGTGTAATTGCAGAATATATTTTTGTATCTCTTATGTTAGAATGCCCCCTGTGGGGTTGTCATGTAAATTGCAGGATTGTAGGGCAGATTTTTTTTTTTTTTTTTTTTTTTGAGACAGGGTCTCACGCTGTCGCCTGGGCTGGAGTGCACCGGCGCCATGCACTTGGCTCACTGCAACCTCCACCTCCCAGGCTCAGGTGATCCTCCCATCAGTCTCCAGAGTAGCTAGGACTACAGGTGCACACCACCACACCCGGCTAATTTTTTGTACTCTATTTATTTATTTTTTGAGACGGAGTGCAGTGGCGCGATCTCAGCTCACTGCAATCTCCAACTCCCTGGTTCAAGCGATTCTCCTGCCTCAGCCTCCCGAGTAGCTGGGATTATAGGCACGTGCCACCATGCCCAGCCAATTTTTGTATTTTTAGTAGAGATGGGGTTTCACCATGTTGGCCAGGCTGGTCTCAGACGCCTGACCTCGTGATCCGCCCACCTTGGCCTCCCAAAGTGCTGGGATTACAGGCGTGAGCCACCATGTCGGGACGTATTTTGTACTTTTGTAATAGAGATGGGGTTTCGCCATGTTGGCCAGACTGGTCTCCAACTCCTGGCCTCAAGTGATCCGCCTACCTTGGCCCCCCAAAGTGCTGCGATTACAAGCGTGAGCCACCTCACCCGGTGAGATTTTTTTCTTTTTTCTTTCTTTTTGAAATAGTCTGGCTCTGTTGTCCGAGCTTGAGTGTAGCAGTGTTTTTCTTATTAATGAGGTTCGAGTGCCACCTAGTAAAATTTTCTTGTAATTGCACACAGATATGTTTTTCTTATTACACTGATTACATCGCCCCCTGATGGAATTTGCCTGCAATTGCTTATGAGGGTCTTCCCTATTACTCAGGTTAGAGTGCCACCAGGTAGAATTGTCGTGTAATTGCAGGACAAATATGTTTTTCCCACTATAGTGGTCCCTGCCAACCCTTATCTTCAGGAAATATGTTCCAAGCCCCCCAGTTGAATGCCTGAAACTTTTGAATAGTACTAAGCTCTCTGTATACTGGCTTTTTCCATCTAATCACCAAGATGGCTAAGTGACGAATGAAGGATAGCATATTCAGTATGGATACCGTGGACAAAGTGATGATTCACAGCCTGGGTGGGACAGAGCAGGACGGTGCGAGGTTTCATCACATTACTCAGAACAGTATGTAATTTTAAACATGAATTGTTAATTTCTAGAAGTTTCTGTTTAATATTTTTGGCGGAGGTTGACCATGGATAATGGAAACTGCAGAAAACAAAACCGCGGATAAAGGGGACGGCTGTACACAGGTTAATGAGTCACCTGGTGGAATTTTTCTGAAACTACAGAACAGATGTGTTTGTTATTTCTCATGTTGGAATGCCACCTGGCGGAATTGTCCTTTGTTAAAAAGTACATCTATGGTCCTCAAATTTGGCATCCAAAATACCTGGAGAGCTTGTTATTTTATTTTATTTCTGAGAAAGGGTCTTGCTCTAGCACCCAGGCTGGAGGGCAGTGGTGTGATCACAGTTCACTGCAGCCTTAACCTCCCAGGCTCAAGCGATTCTCCTGCCTCAGCCTCCCAAGTAGCTGGGACCACAGGTGCGCCACCACGCCCAACTAATGTTTGTACTTTTAGTAGCAGTGGGGTTTCACCATGTTGGCCAGGCTGGTCTCAAACTCCTGACCTCAAGCAGTCCTCCCACCTCAGCCGCCCAAAATGCTGGGATTACAGGCGTGAGCCAACGTGTCCAGCCCGGAGAACTTTTTAAATCAAAGATTGCAGGTTTCCACTCCCAGAGTTTCTTATTCAGGAGGTTTGGGATGGGGTCTGGGAACTTGCATTTCTAACAGATTTCCCAGTTTGTGTTGATGCTGCCTGTCTGAGGCTGCACTTTGAGAATTACTAAGTCCTCAACTCCTTAAATTTTAGTTGCACACATAAGTGGGTTCTTTCCTATATGATTTTCACAATTCTTTCATCTTTGAAGAACTGGAGAGATTTGAAATCTTGGCTTTCTGGAGCCTTTCCAAAGAACTCAGGATACCTTTTTTTTTTTTTTTTTAGTTGGGGTCTCACTATGTTGCCCAGGCTGGTCTCAAACTCTTGGACTCAAGTGATCCTCCTGACTCCTGAGTAGCTGGGACCACAGGCATGTGCCACTGTGTGCAGCTCGGGATACCTTTTGATTAAATCTACCGGTTGCTTTTGAAACCAGTTTTTACAACCTGATCTAAGTCACTTTGCAATGTAGGGTTTTGTCTGGTTTTTATAGCCCTGCATCCTAGAATAGGCACTCTTGAAATATCTGTTGGAAGAGTGAATGAATGTGGCCCTTCGACACCATGTCAGTTGGATAAATAGGGTTGTGTCCCACAATTAAAGCAGATGAAGCTCTTTGTCTCTTTCCTTCTCTACAACCTCACAATTATGCTACAATAAAAGAAGTCATAGACAGAATTCTATCCAGATCATTTATTTATGCAGGCACAAAATGTGCCATACATCCTGTTCCCTTAAGCTTGGCAAGGGCCTGTTCTCTCCTTCTGGGAACCGTGACAAGCTTCTTCATGAAGTGTTGATCCCAGGCAGACCCAAACAGGTGGCTTGTCAGACGGTTAGACTCTATTCACACAAGGGCTGGCGGCCCTGAGAGTCTTTCGAGCCAACTGCATATCTTTTTTTTTTTTTTTTTGAGACGAAGTCACTCTGTCACCCAGGCTGGAGTACAGTGGCATGATCTCAGCTCACTGCAACCTCTGCCTCCCGGGTTCAAGTGTACCCTCCCTGACTCAGTGTAACCCGCACGGACCTAGGGGGACTGAACAAAGGGGACTGAACGCGGGAATAAAAGACAAGAGACAAAATAGTATATTTGGAAGAAGGGGTCAGTGGCACCTCAGCTTCCCAAAGTCCTGGGATTTCTAAGCTTTGCTTTACCAGTGAGGACCCAGGTCACCAAGAAGTGAAAAGATTTGCATATTTACTTATAGTCACAAGGTTCTAGTATAGTGCTCATTAAGGATGGGGCTCTGTCTTAAGCGCCTGACAAATATTAATCCATATAAGCTTTATGACAGCCAGCCCTATGAGATGAATGTTGTCATTATGCTGCATTTAAAGATGAGGAAACCGAAGCACAGAGAGTTTAGGCAAATTGCCCGAGGTCACACAGCTGGTAAGTGGTTGAGCCAGGATTTGAGACCAGGCAGACTGGTGCCAGAGTCCAGATGCTAGGCCGCCTCTCCGTAGGACAGTTCTTAGGTTTCCAAAGGCTGCTTCGTTTGGGGGTCAGCCACAGAAAATGATTGATAGTAACTTCGGGCCAGACTCATCAGTGTGTGCCTAAAATCTTCCCTATTAAAATACGTATTTTTCCACATCTCCATTGGATAATAGAAAGACATGATGGGCCAAGTGCAGTGGATCATGCCTGTGATTTCAGAACTTTGTGAGGTTGAGGTGGGAGGATCGCTTGAGCCCAGGAGTTCGAGACTTGCCTGGGCAACATAGCGAGACCCTGTCTCTATTTTAAAAATCATATAGAAAGATATGCTCATACTCACTGTGGTTCAGCTATCTTAGATTCAGGAACCCTGTGCTCTCCTGAACACACTATGGCACCTCCTTCCATTAATCTCCTTTAGGATCCTGTCATGAGAGGGCACAGCTCATCTTCCATATTTACCAAATACAAAGCTGACACGAACATCCTTCTTTGGCTTCCCATTATTCTTAGGAAAAGTGTCTAAATCTTTAATGAGGTCTAACAGGACCGGGACAATCTATTGCTAACCTCGTGCTCAGCGCTCAGACCACAGCTGGAAGGTCTCCTCCTCAGTGCTGAGGTCTGAAGTGTGCCCCCTAAAATTCATCTGCTGAAACTTAACCTCCAATGTGAGGGTATTAGGAAGCGGGGCCTTTGGGAGGTGGTTAGATGATGAGGATGGAGCCCTGCCCCCTGCCCAGGCCCCCTTGAATGGAATTAGCACCCTGATGGAAGAGGTTGAAGGGAGCACCTCAGGCCATTTTTTGCCCTTCCACTCTTCTGCCATGCGAGCACTCAGCCAGAAGTTCCTCACCAGACACTGAATGCCCTGACCATGGACTTCCCAACAGCCAGAACCATAAGAAATCAATGGTTGTTTGGTTGGGTTTGTTTGTTTGGTTGGTTTTTATTGTTGTTGTTGTTGTTGTTTGTTGTTTTTTTTGAGACAGGGTCTTGCTTTGCCACACAGGCTGGAGTGCAGTGGCACAATCGTGGCTCACTGCAGCTTCGACCTCCTTGGTTCAAGCCATCCTCCCATCTCAGCCTCCCAAGTAGCTGGGACTACAGGCACCTGCCACTATGCCCAGATAATTTTTGTCTTTTTTGTAGAGATGGGGTTTCACCACGTTTGCTACGCTGGTCTCAAATTCCTGGGCTCAAGCGATCCACCTGCCTCAGCCTCGGAAAGTGCTAAGATTACAGGTATGAGCCAACACGCCCAATCAGTGTTTGTTGTTTATAAGTTACCCAGTCTCACATATTTCGTTAAAGCCACCAAAACATTACAAATCCCCCAACAGCTTGATCTAGTAATTCCTCAGGGGTTACAACACAGGGATATTAAAATTATATGGTTCCTTTTATATTTACTGCTGGAAATTGTTCTATAAAGAACTATTCCTCATCAACTATTTGTTGACATTGAAATTCAGTCTACGTAAGAAAGATAGGATAAATCCTTGGTTCTTTCCCTTTGCCAGATTTCAGAATAATTACTATTGGGCTGGTCTTTGCTTCTAGGTCTTTCCAGTGGAGAGAGTTAAGATACACACACACACACACACACACACACACACACGCACATCATTTTTGCTTTGAGACACAGTCTCATTCTGTTGCTCAGGCTAGAGTGCACTGGCACAATGACGGCTCACTGCAGCCTCCACTTCCCAGGCACAGGTGATCCTCCTACCTTGGCCTCCCTAGTAGCTAGGACTGCTGGTATGCGCCACCATGGCCGGCTAATTTTTTATATTGTGTAGAGACAGGGTCTTACCATGTTGTCCCGGCTGGTCTTGAACTCCTGGGCTCAAGTGATCTGCCCACCTTGGCCTCCTAAAGTACTGGGATTACAAGTGTGAGCTACCAAGCCTGGCCAAGATGTATGTATGTATGTATGTATGTGTGTGTGTATATATATCTTGAAAGGGGGAAATAATCATGAGTTTATACTGATATTTCCAATTCAGATTCAGGACCACTAGGCTTTGACTTGTTGAATTTTACATTTGTGTCTCTGTTTTTTATACTGAAAATCTTGTTTCCCAATGGCATTAACATAATTATATATTTACTTTATCAGTGTGGATATGTGAAGTCTCAAATAATAATAACACCTGACAAATGAGAACAATTTAAGATTTTTTTCTGTAGAGATGGGGTCTCCCTATGTGGCCTAGGCTGGCCTTGAACTCCCAGGTTCAAATGATCTTCCCACCTCAGCCTCCCAAAGTGCTGGGATTACAGGTGTGAGCCTCGCCTTAAGATTTTTTTTTCCGGTTCCTTTTGTCTTTAGGCTATACCCCACCAAGTATATGCAGTCACATTGCTGTGGTGTTAAATAACTTGAAATCATTCTCTGCGGGGTTATGCCAACAACTTGTTATGCCATTAAACTGGTTTGTTGTATTTCATTTCAATTTTTATTTCATTGTGTTTTATGGCTGTGTAAAAACATTTATATGGTTCCAAAGTTAAAATGACCCCTAGCCATAATCCCTTCACCAGCTGGTGCTTAGTACATCAAAGACATTCGCAAATATTTGTTGACTTTTATGACATATGTATATGATTGTCCTATTCTAATTCATCTGCTGCGGGATGGGTGTTTCCTACTAGAAAACCGGAGACATGTTAAGGAGCATGATTTGCCATAAAGCTCAGCTTGATCGAATACTTGTAGGGTGATTTGCTAACGAAAGGTAAAAAGGCATATTTCAGGGTCTCTAATCCAAATTGCCCTGCTTCACCCAGGTAAGTTTTTTTGTTTTGTTTTTTAGAGAGATGGGGTCTCGCCCTGTCACCCAGGCTGCAGTGCAGCAGTGCAGCCATAGCTTACTGCAGCCTCAAACTCCTAGGCTCAAGCAATCCTCCCTCGTCAGCATCCCTACGAGCTGGGACTACAGGCATGCAACACCATACCACACTAATTATTTTATTTTTTGTACAGACAGGTATCACTTTGTGGCCCAGGCTGGCCTCAAACTCCTGGCCTGAAGTGATCCTCCTGCCTTGGTCTCCCAAAGTGCTGGGATTACAATTTCGCCCAAGATTAATGAGCCCTCCCTTCTTAAGACTTTCTCTTCCTGCCTTTTGCAAATCTTTCTTTCTCTCCGGCCTCCTCTCCTGATACAAGAGTCTTTTGTTAATGTTCTAGTGCATTACTATAGCCTATAGTTACTATAGCCTATAGTTAACGACTATAACGTTACTATAACGTTACTATAGCCTATAGTTAATGACTACTAACCACAATCATCACCTGTCACCACTTGACACAGCATCTCAAAGTGTCCCTCACCTTCAAAGTTGCTTCCAACTCCGCTTTCAAATATCTGAAAACAGCTGAGCGTGGTGGCTCACACCTGTAATCCCAGCACTTTGGGAGACCGAGGTGGGCGGATCACCTGAGGTCAGGAGTTTGAGACCAGACTGGCCAACGTGGTCAAACCCCGTCTCTACTAAAAAAAATACAAAATTAGTCGGACATGGTGGTGCTCGCCTGTTTTCCCAGCTACTCGGGAGGCTGAATGAGGAGTATCACTTGAACCTGGGAGTCAGATGTTGCAGTGAGCCAAGATGTTACCACTGTACTCCATCCTGGGCAACAGAGTGAGAATCTGTCTCAAAAAAAAAAAAAAAAGAGGCCGGGAGTGGTGGCTCACGCCTGTAATCCCAGCACTTTGGGAGGCTGGGACGGGCGGATCACGAGGTCAGGAGATCAAGACCATACTGTCTAACATGGTGAAACCCCGTCTCTACTAAAAATACAAAAAAATTAGCCGGGCATGGTGGCGGGCACCTGTAGTCCCAGCTACTCGGGAGGCTGAGGCAGGAGAATGGCGTGA
>NW_026652282.1:16085966-16129346 GCF_009828535.3 Hylobates moloch
TTTGAGACGGAGTTTCACTCTGTCGCCCAGGCTGGAGTGCAGTGGCGCAATCTCGGCTCACTGCAAGCTCCGCCTCCCGGGTTCACGCCATTCTCCTGCCTCAGCCTCTCCGAGTAGCTGGGACTACAGGCGCCTGCCACCACGCCCGGCTAATTTTTTGTATTTTTTTTAGTAGAGACGGGGTTTCACCGTGGTCTCGATCTCCTGACCTCGTGATCCGCCCAACAAGCTCTCACTCAGAAATGATACACTCACACTTCTGATAGGACTTTTAGCTTTTTTAACTTTGCTCCTTTCACTCATATCAATGGTTCTTATTTTTGAGATACACAATAATGAAGCCATGGGAGAAAGTATCTAAGTAGCTTTCTGGCAGTCCTAATCTTTGCAGGCGCAAGATTACAGGCGCATGCCACAGCACTGGGCCCCTTCTTGCTCTTTATTGTATAGCATTATCCTGCCTCATTGTTTCAACTCTAGGATTGAGAAAGAAGTTACCTTTTCTCTGTTACTGTTGCCTGGCTGGTTTGGACTCCTGCCTTCCAAAAACTGCAGTTTCTGTAGTTGTATTTGGAAATTTACTTCGCAATACAATAAATTTCTGGCCCCACAAAATATTTATTAACTGCCAAGAATAACACATCTGTTTGATTGCTAAATATAACCATCGATTTGCTGTTTCACCCTCTCTCAGCTTTACTTCTTCCCAAATTCCTAAATTTCCTTCACTTTTTCTGAGATACATTAGTGGACTGTCTCTGCCTGTAAGTTAACTGAAACACTGATTCCTAGTATTTCAGTTGTTTTCCTCCAGCACTGTCATTGTCTGTGTTTGTTGGCTTTGTCCGATAATGGTCTATTGAGGGGCGAAGAGATACGTAATTAGCTTTCTGCCTATTGGCTTGTACACTCCAGGGTATACTTGGCAGATCAGTCTTAACTCTTCTTACCAAGATCCAGTCCAGTGCTGGATTAGGTAAGGTATGAACACATCAGATGTGCTTTTTATGGAGAAATCATGTTGGTTTACATGTCAGTGTGTGAGAATGTGGCAGAAGGGAGCTAAAATAGTGTGATAGTACTACTGGATAAATGTTGTGGTCTAACCTAAACCTTAGCCATTACATAGAATACTTTTGCTGTGAGTAGGTTTGGTCAGTTGTAAAACTGGAAAGGAATCATTTCTCACCCCCCACCCCCAAGCTTTTTACCTCCAAACAGTGACAGCCACCCAAACATCAACAGAACAGTGTTTTAGAGCACATTTCTTTCTACTGGGGCTTCAGGAGGAGCCTGTCCAAGATTTAGGCTGTTCAAATTATAAATTATAAAACAGCTGGCTCAAGCCCATTGTGTTTAAGTCAGAGAGTGCTAAGTATCTTTTCTTTTGTCTTGTCTCCCTGAAGTATTTATCTCATACTTCAATCAATTTAAAATATTTTTTCTTACAGATCCAATTTGATAGAAGAGTCAAGTTTGCCTAGAGTGGGGATTAAATCATAGTTTTATTTGAAGTATAATTTTGGCTTGCTCAAAATGAACAGTATCTGGTTATGACTAAGAATGGCATAAACAGGCCAGATGCGGTGGCTCACACCTGCAATCCCAGCACTTTGGGAGGCCAAGGCAGGTGGATCACCTGAGGTCAGGAGTTGGAGACCAGCCTGGCCAACATGGTGAAACCCCATCTCTAATAAAAATATAAAAATTAGCTGGGCATGGTGGTGGGCACCTGTACTACTCCCAAGCTACTCGGGAGGCTGAGACAGGAGAAATCACTTGAACCCGGGAAGCGGAGGTTGCAGTGAGCCAAGATCGCACCACCGCACTCCAGCCTGGGTGATAAAAGCAAAACTCCGTCTCAAAACAAACAAACAAAAGAATGGCATAAACAAACACAGCTCACAGATGATCTAGTCTCTTTAGCCACTAATTTCATTATATTCTCACTGTAATTTCTTTGAAAACAAAGGATGGGTTTGGTTTTTGCCCCTCTTTGCGCTGCTTGCCTTCAGATGCGGGATGATCATGTTTCATTGGCCAAAGCATGGATTCATTTTGGAGGCCAAGGAAGATGCAAACACAGCGCGCAGGGTGGAAGAGAAGCCTATGAATATGTTGGGGCTTACTAAATTTCCATAACTTCATCCTGATAACTGATTATTATACTTTCCAAAATAGCTGACAATTAAAAAGTACTGATTTGTTTGTATATTTTTGTCTTTTAAGGCAAGCAGAGTGCTAGTAGCATCCCGTAATTTTGCAAATGATGCAACATTTGAAATTAAGGTAAGAGGTGTTTTACTTTAATAATTTTTTCACAGGTACACTCTGATATACAGTTTTACCTTTAGAATAGAACATTTTGATGTTCATGCTTAGTCATCATTTTCTTCTAAATGTTCCAGGATCAGAAGTTCAGAGAAGCTTCACGAAAACTAGAATTTATTATTAGCAGCTTGCTGTTGTTCTGTGGGGGGAAGGGGAAGGAGCTAGAAAATAAAAATAAAAGCTTATTCTAAAGTTTAGAATGTAATTCAGTGAAATATTTGAATAAGAAGAGTCTTAGTTGTTTCTTTGAAGGTTCTTTCAACCTATAACTCAGTTGGCTTCTAGGGGCTTTCAGTGAAAATCATCTTAGAAAGATTTCCTTCCCCCAAGCCCCATCTCATTGCACAGTGAGGTTTATGGATTTAGGGAACAGAGGCGATATGAAGCATTACTAATGTGCTCCTTTGCAGTTTTTCAAGTTCAATATTATTTGCAATGGAGTTAGATCTTAGAGTGGTCAACAGTGTTTGCAATGTAGTATGTGGAGGATAATAAGTACCTTATTCCATTTCAGAAATGTGACCTTCACCGGCTGGAAGAAGGCCCTCCTGTCACAACAGTGCTCACCAGGGAGGATGGGCTCAAATACTACAGGATGATGCAGACTGTGCGCCGAATGGAGTTGAAAGCAGATCAGCTGTATAAACAGAAGATTATTCGTGGTTTCTGTCACTTGTGTGATGGTCAGGTGAGTGGTAGGTTTGTGATAGAACTGTGTTATTTAGGTACTGAAGTATGGCTTGTACTTATTGGGCTTTACCCTGCCGTATGTATCAGAAGAGTTTGAGGCTGGTAATGTAATTTTCTTTTATTTATTTTTTTGAGACAGTCCCTCTCTGTCGCCCAGGTTAGAGTACAGTGGTGTGATCTTGGCTCACTGTAGCCTCTGCCCACTGGGCTCAAGCAATCCTCCCACCTCAGCCTCCTGAGTATCTGGGACCACAGGTGCACACCACCACACCCAGCTAATTTTTATATTTTTTGGAGAGACGGGGTCTCACTATGTTGCCCAGGCTAGTCTCAAACTTCTGGGCTCAAGTGGTCTGCCCACCTTAGCCTCCCAAGGTTCTAGGATTACAGGCGTGAGCCACTATGCCTGGGTGAAGCCAGTATTTTAGAATTAAAAAGTAGAATGCCAAAACCTGCTATGAAGCTTAGGCTAAAGAATTCATTCACACGTAACATTGCCAGTTTTCTGTACCTGTTCTTAGAGTTTTACTATTTTAAAACTTTCTGGCACTGTGATCGCCTGTACTGTATATAATTTGGAGAGAAAGGATTAGTTTGTTTTTTGTTTTGTGGGCTTAGGTCAAGGGTTACAGAGTCAAATACCTACAAGGGCCAGCCAGGTAGAATAAATGAGCGAAGAAGGCTAGGTATACAAAACAGAAAATGGTGACAGGGACTCGTGCTGAACTGGGACCAGCATGCCCTACCCAGAGGAATGCCATGACTTGGTTCCAGCCAGTTGGTGCCATGTGGAAATCAGGGGTAATGTTTCCTGTTTTCCATGTCTAAGAGAAGGCAGAAGTCTGGATTTTCATGTGAAATTCCCCAGTGTTTTAATGTTGACATCTGATGTAGGATTTTCTTTTAGGTCATCATACAGGAGAAAGGAAGGAAGTGGCACATGTGTGGGTTGCCAGTTTATTGCTTCTGGTTTGGGCCTTCCACTCTGTATTTTGGTGGAAAATAGCTACTTTCTCTGGTTATTAATGACAGGTTCTACTAGCCCAAATATTTCACTACGGTCTAGGAAACGTTTTTATTTAGAAACATGTATCGTATTGCCTCATAGTTTCTCCTTCCTCTAACACAGGAAGCTTGCTGTGTGGGCCTGGAGGCCGGCATCAACCCCACAGACCATCTCATCACAGCCTACCGGGCTCACGGCTTTACCTTCACCCGGGGCCTTTCCGTCCGAGAAATTCTCGCAGAGCTTACAGGTTTGCTGTTGATTTACAGGAAGGGGAAATGAGTGGATTAAGTTTTTAAATATCTCCCATTAAGAGCTATTATGAGTTAATGTTTGTTAAAAGTTTTAAGTTTCTTTTTTTAACCCTCTCTCCTTTGGTACTTCTGTTGTGCTCTTGAGTTAACTGACCATTTGTGAAGTTCTCTGGCCCCTCAGGTAAAAGTTTAAAACAGGTTAGTGCTATAAAATCACAATAGGTTTGGTTATCATTCAAACATGCCAACAGAAGTCTAGCAGTCATAGAAAGTAAGTTGGGTTGAAGCACTCTATGGTATGCAATGTAAATTCTAGAAATCTTCTTAATATTCCCCTTTTCTTTGTCCCCCTTGACTATTTGTTTTGGTGTTTTTTTTTTGTTTTGTTTTGTTTTGTTTTGAGACTGTCTCACTCTGTTGTCCAGGCTGGAGTGCACTGGTGTGATCTCGGCTCACTGCAACCTCCACCTCCCGGGTTCAAGCGATTCTCATGCCTCCGCCTCCCGAGTAGCTGGGACTACAGGCATGCACCACCACACCCAGCTAATTTTTGTATTTTTAGTAAAGACGGGGTTTCACCATGTTGGCCAGGCTGGTCTCCAACTCCTGACGTCAGGTGATCCACCTGCCTCGGCCTCCCAAAGTGTGCTGGGATTACAGGCGTGAGCCACCGCACCTGGCCTGTTTTGTTTTTTTTGAGACAGAGTCTCACTTTGTTGCCCAGGCTAGAGTGCAGTGGCCTGCCTCAGCCTCCCAAAATGCTAGGATTACAGGCGTGAGCCACTTGTGCCCGGCCCTTCTTTTTTTTTTTTTTTTTTTGAGACAGAGTTTCACTCTTTTGCCCAGGCTGGAGTGGCTGGAGTGAAGTGCTATGATTTTGGCTCACTGCAGCCTCCACCCCCCGGGTTCAAGCAGTTCTCCTGCCTCAGCCTCCCGAGTAGCTAGGATTATAGGTGCCTAACCACCACACCTGGCTGATTTTTGTATTTTTAGTAGAGACCAGGTTTCACCATGTTGGCCAGGCTGGTCTTGAACTCTTGACCTCAGGTGATCCACCCACTTCGACCTCCCAAAATGTTAGGATTACAGGCGTGAGCCACCGCGCCTGGCCCTCCTTGACTCTTGAACTATGGTTGTCCCTCCATATATCCAGGGGATTGGTTCTAGGACCCTCGAGTATACCAAAATCCTCAAATACTCAAGTCCCGAAGTCAGCCTTCCATATCTTCGGGTTTGCATCCTGAGAATATTGTATTTTCAATCCATGTGTGGCTGAAAAAAAATCTGTGTATAAGTGTACCCGTGCAGTTCAAACCCTGTTCAAGGATTGAATATATTTAGTGTACTAGTATAGGAGAGGTCCTAAGATGTTTGTAACTGGCCAAAAAACCCAGAAAAGTCCAGGGTACCATCTGCATGGAACATCTGAAGGAAACTAAGTGACTAGAGAGTAGGAAAAGCTGGAAAGGTTGAAGCACGTGGAACTAGTGAAAGGACAAGGAGAAGGGAGTACTTAAGACGACTGAACTGGCCTCTGCGTTCTAATGGTTGAGCCTCAGAGTACATACTTGGGGTGCGGTTTGGTTTGCTTTGTAGAGTTGGTTCTGCACATGTGTATGTTCTGCCATTTCCAGGACGAAAAGGAGGTTGTGCTAAAGGGAAAGGAGGATCGATGCACATGTATGCCAAGAACTTCTACGGGGGCAATGGCATCGTGGGAGCGCAGGTAGTCAAGGACGAGGATTGTGTGCTGCTTTAGATTTGGCCCTGGACTTTGTCTTCAAAAACTTTCACAGCCCCAGACAACTTTTCCTGAAGTAGTAAGCCATGTGCTGCACAGTGACGCTTTGGTCAATGTCGCATATATGACGGTGGACCCATAAGATTATAATGGAGCTGAAAAATTCCTGTCGCCTAGTGATGTTGTAGTGGCACAACACATTACCTTTTCTACGTTTAGGTACACAAATATTTTGCCTACAGGATTCAGTAGAGTCACATGCTGTGCAGGGTTGTAGCCTAGGAGCAGTAGGCTCTACTATACAGCCTAGGTGTGCAGTAGGCTGTACCATCTAGGGTTGTGCATTACAGTATGGTGTTCACACGACAAAATCACCTAGTGATGCAATTCTGAGAATATATCCCTGTTGTTAAGTGACGCATGACTGTATTTTGGGAGCTTGTTTTCCTTTTAAAGACCTAGTGCTTCATATCCTACCATTTGAGAGGAGTAGATTTGGATGGTGATTTATAATGTTTCCTTTTAGGTGTCTGCTGTTTTAAAAGTAAGCAGGAGCCTCTAGCAGTGGAGCCATACCTTCCCCTTCCTATTTATATTTCAGTACATTAATTGCTTTATCTTGTCAACTTCATTATGGGGTCCTTGTTCTCATCAGTTAGTGAATGATGAAGAATTAACAGCACAAAATTATATCCAGACTGTTTCTTTTCCTTTTTAATATATTAAGATTCTGTGTTTTGTTTTGTTTTTTTTTAAACCTAGGTTTTTTTGTGTTTTTTTTTTTTTTTTTTCTTTCGAAATGGAGTCTTGCTCAGCCACCCAGGCTGGAACAGTGGTGTAATCTCAGCTCACTGCAACCTCCACCCCCGGGTTCAAGCAATTCTCCTGCCTCAGCCTCCTGAGTAGCTGGGACTACAGTTACGCACCACCATGCCCAACCATTTTTTGTATTTTTAGTAGAGACGGGGTTTCACCATCTTGTCCAGGATGGTCTCGATCTTTTGACCTCATGATCTGCCCAAAGTGCTGGGATTACAGGCGTGAGCCACCACGCCTGGCCAGGTTTTATTTTTTAACTCTTGAATGCAGAAATGTTGTTGCTTACTGGTTAAAATAGAACATAGTATTTATATATTACTTTACTGCTTCATTGAAAATATCAGAAGTGGGATAAACAGAGAGATAGGGTTGGAAGGAGAGTTTGTAGCAGCAGTGTAATTTCTGTGCCAGATTCTGGCCAGGAGTGAAAATGCAGGGCATTAATATCTCCTCTCGTGGATTTCTGTGTTTCCTTTCTCGGTTGTCCTTAATGTTAGGTGCCCCTGGGCGCTGGGATTGCTCTAGCCTGTAAGTATAATGGAAAAGATGAGGTCTGCCTGACTTTATATGGCGATGGTGCTGCTAACCAGGTAATTATGTCTCAACTTCCCAATAACAGTCTTATTTTCAAAGTCTTTAATATTCACAGTTGAATTTCTAAAGAAGTAGCATATTGCTTATTAGGTGAAATAGCAATTCCTATGGCTAGCTCAAATTTGGTTGACTTATGGCCAGATTAGAGATTGACCTCTTAGCGTTGTTTCACAAGAGACTTACGGGGGCACATTCCTGTGAAGGAGCTCACCTTTGCTCTATATCAGTGCTTGGCAAAGGCCCTGTGGTAAAGGACCTCCCCACAACCTATTGCAAAACGATACAGACCCACTCTCTTGGATGTCCAGGCCGGCAGTGTCAAATTCGGATAATAGCGTCTGAAACTGTACTTAACTCAGTTTCTATGCTTCTCTTGTTACCGAGTAATCCCCAGTCTGTGGCCAGCAATCTGTGAAGCCCTGTTCTAGAGGCTGATTCTTAGGTGCTGGTTCACTCTGGCTATCCAGTGGGCCTGATAGATTTCATATTGATCTTTTTTCCAGTGTGTTCGTTACTGCTAGCATGGCCCCAAAGAAACAGGTAGTAGTTGGTTTGTCACTTTCCTTAGTTGCAAGAGTATGATGCCTGCTGCTTCTCCTCCACCACCCACCCCGCTTTCCCTCACCACCCAAAGCTCAGTTTTAGAAGACGAGGCTTTCTGTGCCAGGCAGAGCAGCAGCTGTTACAGATAATGAAGCCTGGAGAAAGAAGCCAAATGAAACCCCTTTTCATAACTACTTCCAGGGCCAGATATTCGAAGCTTACAACATGGCAGCTTTGTGGAAATTACCTTGTATTTTCATCTGTGAGAATAATCGCTATGGAATGGGAACGTCTGTTGAGAGAGCAGCAGCCAGCACTGATTACTACAAGAGAGGCGATTTCATTCCTGGGCTGAGAGTAAGGACACCTGTGGTGGGGTCAGGGCCAAGGCCAAGGGTATGTTCTTGTGCAGACCCTTGACGAGCTTAGAAACATTGGAGAGTTTGTCATACACGAGCAGGTCATGTGAAAGTAAAATGGGGCAGTTGGATTCATGCTTCACCGCCTCCCCCCCCCTTCCCCGTTTATTACCAGGTGGATGGAATGGATATCCTGTGCGTCCGAGAGGCGACAAGATTTGCTGCTGCCTATTGTAGATCTGGGAAGGTAAGGCTCTAAAGCCCTCTGGGCTAATGACATTTATATCTGGAAGTTCAAAGACTGTGCCTGCTGAAGCTGTTAGTGGGTAGCTGCTAATTGAGGTGCATATGATGGAAGCAGAGTGAAGGGAGCAGGGTTCCTTTGGGTAGCTTGGTCTTGGTAGCTCACCTGCTGGGAAGCCCACATTTCTCTCATTTGGGGGAAGTTTGTTCCGGTGCTTCCTCTGCTTTGGCCTGTCTTCATCATGACAATTGCTTTGCCTTTTCCTTAGGTTAATTCTGTCCCTCCTCCCCACCCCCCATTAATCATGAGTCCCTTGAAGGAACAGATTGGGGATCCCCACAGTGTCCAGCATAGAATGTCATGTATACAATGGGCATTTAATATGTGTGTCTTACACAAACAGTATGGTAGAAGCTTCTAATCTTAGTCTTGCTCAGTCCTAAGCATCTTTCCCTTCAGTGTATGGCAGTGAGGGAGATGGTAACAGGGAGACTGGGCTAAAGAGGTTTCACTTCCTTCGGCACTAGTATAGGCTTAGGAGGTTTGGGTGTTCTCCTTAAATCAGTGTTCCACAGCCCAGAAACAAGGTTTCTGAAGTTGCCACTTCAGCGCCATACCATGTACGTTTGGGCAGTGATGCGAATCAGATGTGGCCAGCAGTGATGGAAATGTCACAAAGTGGAGAGACAGGGAAGTGAGGGTAGGAATGTAGTAACATTAAATAAGAGCTAATGAGTAGAATGAACTAGAGCAGGACCAAGACAACAGCTTGGGTACAATGGGCTGAGCAGTCTATGTCAGGACCGTAAGGCTGGGAGTGCCAGGCCCTGAGTGATGGGTATTGACCCCACCTCTCCCAGTTCCTGAAAAGAATACATGGGGGCCAGCCCTGGCTGGAGACAAGGTGATTTGTAGAATGTGTGACTTTCCCAAACAGATAACCTTCACAATTCTGAGTTAGGTGTTACTGTTTTGCCCATTTTGCAGACAAGGAAACTGAGCCACAGAGCAGTTAAAGGTACACAGCTACTCTATCTATCTTAGAGCCAGCTCCCCACTCGCCCATTTTAACTGCTGCACCAAACCAACCAAGGATCCTCAATGTTTCTCCACCCCAGTGTTCAGAGCCATCTCCTGGAAGTGGGCTAGTGTAGAATGAGCAAGCCACTTGGTGATATGGAGCCCAACTGGCCAGACTCCCAGCAGAGCCTCGGGGTTTGGGTAGCAGAGGTTGTTGGTGCCTGCCAACTTTGTTACACACTAGCAAGGTCTGTGAAGTAGGAGTGGCTGGCAGCCCCACAACACACCATGAGAAAGGAGCATGAGATGGAAATCTGCCTAGCCAATAGCAGGAGGCTCTAGAACATGCTCAGAGCCTTTTTCTTTTTTCACAGGGTCTCACGCAGTGGTACACACAGTTCACTGCACCCTTGACCTTCCAGAATCAGGTGATCCTCCCAAGTAGCTGGGACTACAGGCGCACGCCACCATGCGTGGCTAATTTTTGTATTTTTTGATAGAGATGGGGTTTTACCATGTTGTCCAGGCTGGTCTCCACCTCCTGGGCTCAAGTGATCCGCCCACCTCAGCCTCCCAAAGTGCTGGGATTACAGGCGTGAGCCACCATGCCTGGCCTTCAAAGCCTTTTTGATTCAAAACAAGCTGTTGGCAGATTGCCTTATTAAAAATGAGAAAGATGAAATATGCAATCAATACTTGCTAGAAATGAGAACAGAGCAGTCAACCAATAAGAAATTCGCGACAACTCAGAAGATCTGATAAGAATACACTGGACGCTTAATAAAGGGCCTGCGTTGGAGGCCGTGGATTGTCGGCCTGTTCTTCCAGTCATCGTTCCTAACTGCCTACTGGTTCTGTTTTAGGGGCCCATCCTGATGGAGCTGCAGACTTACCGTTACCACGGACACAGTATGAGTGATCCTGGAGTCAGGTACGCTCATGGGCAGTGTGGTTTCCATAGGGGGTGGGCTTTGAATGGTGTTACATGGCAAAAGCAACACATTTCAATATTTGCTTTTGGAGCTAGATGCCAGTTCACTTCATATACGCAGTTGTGTTGGCATCAAGTTATCTGAAAGCAGTGGCTCCTAATAAAAAAGCTTTCTGAAAATGCCTACAGTGTATAGTGTGTGTGAGCACAAGCAGCGATTTTTAAAGAGAGTGTTATATACCTTAATTGCAGAGGGAAATTGTTACAGGGCTGATGGGGGCATTTAGCTTTTGTAGGCATTACCCCAAGTCCACACATGGCATACTCCACCTGAAGAGGATTAGAATTTGGAGATGTTCTTCTGTCTGGTATAGAGCTAAGGGTAAGTGGGTGTTCAATCCCTTGAAATACATCAATCAAAAAAGCTAGGTTCCACTAGGAAGGCATGAATTTTACTTTTTTGCTTAGTAGCTCTGGCCTGTGATTCTGGAATCCCAGTTTTGACACAGTTGAATAAATAAGCCTTTGTAGAGTGGACTTCTAAGGAAAATATATGGAAAAATGCACTTTGTGTAAATCTATTGTTGAAAATGGTAGAATCCTTTTAGTGTTACTTCAGATGATGTAGGCATAAGATACATTGGTTTTGCTGGCTGTGCTTCTCTTTAAGGGAGAAAGGCAAGGCACGTGGATTTCCTGCTTGGCGCTCTGATGTCTCAAAGTCTAATCATCACCACACACACCATCTCTGCTGTCCCCACCCATGTAGTATACAGGAGCCCAAATGGGTGGGACAAGTGACACTTCTTTAGACCCTTACGTCTAAATTGAAGCAGCAAGCAAAGCAGCAAGCAAAAACTTGGCTCCTGTTGTCGGAATGCCGGGGAAGCCATGTGACTCACCAGTGTATGGTTTTCTAGAAAAGACAGAAGCAGTTATTACAGAATGTTAGGCTGCGTTCTGGTATTTTGAAAGTATAACTTTGCCACTCCTATAGTGACATAGACATTGATGTGCCCCTTTGTTTCAGAAACACACTTCTGTATTTCACACCTCATTGGGACAATCCAACCCCATATCACATTTCATCACGCTGTCCTTGCTCTACAACTGTTCTTACTGATTGATTACTACTTTTCCCTCCCCATAGTTACCGTACACGAGAAGAAATTCAGGAAGTAAGAAGTAAGAGTGACCCTATTATGCTTCTCAAGGACAGGATGGTGAACAGCAATCTTGCCAGTGTGGAAGAACTAAAGGTACAGTCACTTGTTCGTGGTGGTTTGAAGGTTGGCTTTAAAAGTTGCCACCCCTGGGTGGCCATAGAGTTTGTGTGGGTTCCTGCAAGCCCAGAAAGTGATATAATTCCTAAGTCCCTCGGGGCAGGGGCTTTTCCTTTAGTTTCATCTATTCAAAATTGTATTACTCTTCAGATTTTGGTGGACCGTGAACCACCATCACAGTGGCAAAGCCCCCACAGTAGCATGGTTCTTTTTTCCTAAACGTATACTGTGGATTTTTAATTCATAAAATAGATACACCCTAGAAATCTGTATTCCAAAATCTTCCGAATTAGCAACTGTTCGTACTTGTAGTTAAAGAGTTAGTTACACCAGCAACAGGTCCTCAGTAGAACTCTAGTTGGTACCTAAGCTGCTGTTCATTTTTAGGAAATTGATGTGGAAGTGAGGAAGGAGATTGAGGATGCTGCCCAGTTTGCCACGGCCGATCCTGAGCCACCTTTGGAAGAGCTGGGCTACCACATCTACTCCAGCGACCCACCTTTTGAAGTTCGTGGTGCCAATCAGTGGATCAAGTTTAAGTCAGTCAGTTAAGGGGAGGAGAAGGGGAGGTTATACCTTCAGGGGGCTACCAGACAGTGTTCTCAACTTGGTTAAGGAGGAAGAAAAGCCAGTCAATGAAATTCTTGTTGGTTAAGAAGAAAACCCAGTTTTCAATGAAATTCTTGTAAACTTCCATTAAGATTAAGTGGGTAGATTGAGCAGGTAGTAATTGCATGCAGTTTGTACATTGCTGCATTAAAAGATGAATTATTGAGTGCTTAAAGATTATTTTTGACTTAAAATAGTCGTATACTTTGAACAAATACTCTAATTATGAAAAGGAAGAACAATTCCTTGTATGCCTGTTTCCCCTGCCCCCAGCCACCTTTTTGGGAGGAGACCATTATCGCGGGGCCCCTCCCAGGCATACTTATGGTAACAGCCCACAGCATTCTACCATAGCACCCACCCCGAGCAGCGCTGCAGCCTGTTCGCACTGACCATCACTTCTCTATAAAAGAAAGACACAATATTTATTATCAGGCAAGAGGACAGTTCCATCTTAAAATAAGACTATTTCGTAATCATTTCAAAGGCCACATAACTTAGTTTTCTCTACTTACACATTCAGTATAAATATGAAGCTATTTTCTGTTCATATCAAACATTAACTACAAGGCACATTCATATCAATTTTGTTTCTCAAATTTAAGTACCATACCAGTTCTGAAGCAGTGTCCCAGCTTCCATGTTTGTTTGTTAAACACCCCTTGTTTCACCATTCCAGCAAGGGCTGAAGGGTGTACATTTTTTTTTTTTTTTTTGAGACAGGGTCTGGCTCTGTTGCCCAGGCTGGAGTGCAGTGGTGTGATCGTGGCTCACTGCAGCCTCCACCTCCTGGGCTCAAGCAATCCTCCCACCTCAGCCTCCTGCGTAGCTGGGACTACAGGTGAATTTCCTAATATTCCGGAAGGTCAAAACCAAGGCTCACTGTTTTCACAATACACACAGTTCTATGTTTATAAATAACAGGTTTCAAAAGAAACTCAGGACAGTATTTAAAACAAGTTCTTAAACTATTAATTGAACAATGGCATTTTTAAATATGTAAACACAGCGGAATTCGTGTATACACTAACAGAAGCTTTAACAAAACATGTAGCGTGGTGGCACACTCTGCCACAGCTTAGCTGATTGGTATCAAGCCTTGTCTTTGGTTTCTGAGGCCTCCTGAGCCCTTCTGTACTGGGAGACCGCACTCCAGAGTCTGCAGAGGAGACCACCCCTGGGAAACAAACAGAGCTGTCTTCAGAGTCAGTGCTTCAAGCCAACAGAGCTTAAAACTGCAGTCCCTAACTTAAAAACCTGATGAAAATAAAAATGTTCTCTTCACATACGGAGGTGACGCTCGTGTCCCAGCAGTAGTAGGACATGGCCTTAGAGGTACGTACCTGCAGAGAGCTGGCTATTTCAAATGACTCAGGAACAAGAAGGCAGGTTGCAGTTTAAAGAAGGGGGTGGGTCCGGTGTGCAGGCACGCTTGCCGCGTGCCTCCCCCCACTCCCAGCCAGGCATTAATGGCAGGAGATTGGCCAGCTCTTCTCTGTCACGTTCCTATTTCTGACTTCTGCCTGGCTTTCAGTTTCTGCCCCGCCTTGGCTTTTTCCCAGCTTGAACCTAGTAGAACTCCAGAGTTTGGGGGGAGGGCCAAGCCCTTTGTTTTCTGCTCTTGAAGCATATTCACACATAAAAAGTCGTATTCTCTTATACAAACTGTTTTGAGGCTCTTACCGTAGTCGAAGGTATCTTAGATCTTCCTTAGTGATCTCATTAAGAATATCCGAAAGTGTATAACCCTCTTCAACAATCTGAAACAAAGATCAGATCCTTAAGAGCTGAGCAGCTGTGTAACAACAGCATAAGAATTGCTTTGTTGTAAATTTACCTTTTCAATTGTCTTTGCGTCTGCTCCTTGCAGCCGCAACCAGTCTATAAGCTCTTTATCTGTTCTCTGCCCGTAGGGGCCTGCTGGGTTCTCTGTAATACCTGTAACGATTGGCAATTTGTTATATATTAGTCTAACCATAAAACTCTTCAAAAGTAACCAGTTGGATTAACAAATGATTCTAGAATGTAAATGTGATGTGAGAAAGAGATGAATTAACCCGGTATCACTGAACCACTCTAATACATATTACATAATTCATAATTCTGAGATTCACTTTCTAGAAAGAAGCCTCCTCATCTAGGATACCTTCAGTTAGTTTGGAATTTGATATGTTAGGTCTACCACTTTAAATGCTTATCCCCACATCTTTCAAATGCCTTTCCTTAGGAATCACATCCCTAACTGCGCTGAAAATCCTACAGGGAAATAGGTTTTAGTGTTGAGGTCAGAGCTTATCTAGTTCACATTCCAAGGTAGCTCTGGAGCTCATTTCTAAGTGGCCCAAAACAAATGTCAGGTTGATGGAGGCATATTTATTTACTTATGCAGTAAACTACCCTTTTTAGGTGTCCAATGTGCTATGAAGGTGGCAGCACAGATACAGAAATGACCGTCACTCCCAAAAGTCCTCAATGTGCCCTTTACAATCAGTCCCCTCACCTCCCCATTCGGATTCTGTCCCTGTAGTTTTGCCTTTTCTGGAGGAAAAAGAATCATGGTATGTGGCCTTTTGAATTTTTTTTTTTTTTAGGCAGGGTTTCACTGTCACCCAGGCTGGAGTGCAGTGTCACGACCTCGGCTCACTGCAGCCTCAACCTCCTGGGCTCAGGTGATCCTCCCACCTCAGCCTCCTAAGTAGCTAAGACTACAGGCATGCATCCACCAAGCCCAGCTGGTTTTTTTCTATTTTTTGTAGGGATGGGGTTTTGCTGTGTTGACCAGGCTGGTCTTGAACTCCTGGGCTCAACTGATCTGCTAGCCTCAGCTTCCCAGAGTGCTGGGATTACGGGCACGAGCCACAGTGCTGGCTGTGAATCTAGCTCATTCACTTAGCATACTGCGTTTATAATGCAGCCATGTTGCTGAATGTATCAGTAGTCCCTTTTTATGATTGAGAAGTAGTCTAGAATCTACTGGAGTCTTGGATTAACAGAAGATAACCTCAACTGTTTCTTCAAAGCTAACTAGAATATTAGCTAGATTTTAAAGTCTGTCTCATTGGAAAATGACTTACAATTCGATTTTAATTTTAACTGAAGGTGATACAATTCTTGAGTTTTCTGTTCTAGAGTTTGCCGCAGAAGATTCTGGTACTCTCTCTCTTTTTCAACTAGGTGTTCCAAAAGTCTGGTTTAAAAAAAAAAAAAAGAAAACAGCCATTATCCAGAGAGCATTCAACACCATTCAATTTAACTCAAGCATCTGTTGTGCATACATTAGAGATGGAAAAAAAATGGAAAATGGGACAAGTCTAAGAGTCAGCCTAGAGAGGGAAGCACATGTGTTTCTTCAGGTTCTGTGACTCAGACTTCAGTCTGCAGAGGGGAACCTTCCTTGTGTTTTCCTCCCCTTGACAACAAAGGCCAGTGCTCACAGCTTGGATATATTTTTGCAATGGACTCAGTGTGTGTCCCTCACCCGCCCCAAGTTCATATGTTGAAATCCTAACCCACAAGGTGATGGTGTTAGGACATGGAGATTTGAGAGGTGAGATAAGAGGAGTGTCCTTGTGAAAGGAGACCCCAGAGGCTCCCTCATCCCTTCCACCACGTGAGGACACACTGCGAGAAGATGGCCATCTGTGAATGGGGAAGCAGGCCCTCACTGGCCACAGAATCTGCTGGCACCTCGATCTCGGACTTGAGTCTCCAGAACTGTGAGAAACACATTTCTGTTGTTTATAAGCTGCCTGGTCTCTGGTATTTTGTTACAGTAGCCTGAACGCACTCAGGCAGTTTTGTCTCAAAAACGTATCGTGAACCAAAAGATCCCGATGTTAATCAGAACTCAGCCAGAGGGACGATGTGATTATTTAAACCTGGCTCCCTAAGTCAGATAAGGCAGGTGAAACTAGAATAGAATGGTAAGGTTCTTTCCTCCTCACGCGGGGATTAAACGAAGGGGACAGAAGCCCTTGCTTTTTTTTTTTTTGGAGACAAGAGTCTCACTCTGTCGCCCAGGCTGGAGTTGCAGTGGCACAATCTCGGCTCACTGCAACCTCCACCTCCCGGGTTCAGGCAATTCTGCCTCAGCCTCCCGAGTATCTGGGACTACAGGCACGTGCCACCATGCCTGGGTAATTTTTGTATTTTTAGTAGAGACAGGGTTACATCATATTGGCCAGGCTGGTCTCGAACTCCTGACCTCAAGTGATCCACCTGCCTTGGCCTCCCAAAGTGCTGGGACTACAGGCCTGAGCCACTGCACCCAGCTGGAAGCCCCTGCTTGTAATGGGGCAGAGCAAGGACAGTGAGTGAGACATGGTGCTCTGCCGGTGGGGAGGATGGCTCCTGCCAACATCCACCAAGCACTTCCTACCCAGAATCCAGGACTGTGTCAAACACTGCATGAATTCAGTCACTGAAGCCTTGCAGCACTTCTAGGAAGCACTGGTTGTTCTAAACCCCTGTTTTGAAGCTGTGGTAACCGAGGCAGAGGAGTTAAGTAACGCCCAGAGTCCACAGGCTGGGCTCTTCCCATAGGACCGCCTCCTGAAACCCAGTCTTGCTCATGGACTCTCTGGGATCAGACTGGACTTGGCACAACTGTGCCTCAAACTTCCGAGTCCCCACATGCCAGCTCAGGCGTAGCATGCCTTGGGGGAAAGGGCTGACAGATTGGAACCATGTCTAGCTTTTGTTGGGGCTCAGAAAACAGTGCCCCCAAAGGGCCTCAGCAGCAGCCTCAGAAGCAGAAGTTTTCCTCTGACCTTCTCCTGCCTCCCTCTCAGTCCATTCTCGCGGAGGCACCATAGAATCCCTCTTCCCCAAAGCGGAGCATAGAAACCAGAACTCCTTCTCCCCAAAGCCAGCCACAAAACCTAAAAATACGACTCTAACTTTCCCTCCGCCTTTCTGCGTAAAAATTGGTTATAAAGAAATTCTTGGCCGGGTGCGGTGGCTCACGCCTGTAATCCCAGCACTTGGGGAGGCTGAGGCAGGCAGATCACCTGAGGTCGGAAGTTGGAGACCAGCCTAACATGGAGAAACCGTCTCTACTAAAAATACAAAATTAGCCGGGCATGGTGGTGCATGCCTGTAATCTGAGTTACTTGGTAGGTTGAGGCAGGAGAATCGCTTGAACCTGGGAGGCAGAGGTTGCGGTGAGCCAAGATGGCACCATTGTACTCCAGCCTGGGCAACAAGAGCGAAACTCTGTCTCAAAAAAAAAAAAAAAAAAAAAAAATTCTTCAGGCTGGGCCCAGTGGCTCACACCTATAATCCCAGCACTTTGGGGAGGTCGAGGTGGGAGGATCACCTGAGGTCAGGAGTTCAAGACCAGCCTGGCCAATATGGTGAAACCCCGTCTCTACTAAAAATACAAAAATCAGCCAGGCATGGTGGTGTGCACCTGTAATCCCAGCTACTCGGGAGGGGAGACTGAGGCAGAAGAATCATTCGAACTCAGGAGGCAGAGGTTGCAGTCAGCAGAGATTGCACCACTGCACTCCAGCCTGGGCAACAGAGCCAGACTCCATCTCAAAAAAAAAAAAAAAAAAAAAAGTTCTTCGACCTACTTTGTTTGACTGTAGGTCATAATACCCCCCATTCCAGAGGGTCCTGCCCCACACCCAGGAGAAAGGAATGCTGCTCAGAGAGGCCAAGAAGGATCTAGACAGACAAGCCTTGCTGGGTTTCCCCACTCAGTCTATCAGCATTCGATCAGGCCCTTTTTATCCCTGTTTCTCCACAGTTCTCCATACTTTGTTAAGCCTAAGCATAAAAATGGACGATTTCCCCTGGATCTTTGGGTCTTCATGCTGAAGTTAAATACATGTTAAATACATTTGCATGCCTTTTCTCTAATTAATCAGCCTCATGCAGGTGATTTTCAGCAAACCTCCAGGGGCCAAGGGCCTTGGCCCCCACACTTTTATTGTTTGCTTACATACCTAGTACATGGGATTTGTTTCTTAACTGTGTGTTCCTTTAATTCATTTATATGATCCATGCTGGTAAACTTGGGAATACAGAACTCAGCTTTATTGAAATTACTGAAGGCAGCTGGGCGTGGTGGCTCACACCTGTCATCCCAGAACTTTGGGAGGCCGAGGCAGGCGGATCACCTGAGGTCAGGAGTTTGAGACTGGCCTGGCCAATATGGTGAAACCCCATCTCTACTAAAAATACAAAAATTAGCTGGGTGTGGTGGTGTGCACCTGTGGTCCCACGTACTCGGGAGGCTGAGGCAGGAGAATCGCTTGAACCTGGGAGGTGAAGGTTGCAGTGAGCCAAGAATGTGCCACTGCACTCCAGCCTGGATGACAGAGCAAGCCTCCATCTCAAAAAAAAAAAAAAAAAAAAAAAAAAAAGTCTGACGGTAATTATTGAAGTTGCCATGAGAAGTCACTGCAACAGTAGAGAGATGAGAACACAGGAACTCCTGGATTATTTGGTGGCAAAGTGGGGTGGGGAGAGGAGAACACTTCCACCTCAGCACAACAGCAAAGAGGAAATATTGGCACTCAGCAAATTAGAAGTCCTCTCCCAGTCCTCCCCCCACCGCCTGCCCTCATCCTGGTCTCTCTAGTAGTCCTCCTTTTACGTTAGTGAAGGAGACAACTCAAGCTTGTGCCTGTATCTAGTGGGAAGGACTCTCAGGACTGTCATTCATCAGGACAGACACATCATCCTGTCCAAGAGGTGTCATCTTCCTTCAGCTCTGCCCAACTGCCACATAGCCAAGGCACTTCATACTACAGTGATATGGTTTGGCTGTGTCCCCACCCAAATTTCATCTTGAATTGTAGCTCCCATAATTCCCTTGTGTTGTGGGAGGGACCCAGTGGGAGATAATTGAATCACGGGGGTGGTTTCCCCCATACTGTTCTCATGGTATTGAGTAAGTCTCATGAGATCTGATGGTTTTATAAGGGAAAACCCCTTCCGCCTGGCTCTTTCATTCTCTTTTGTCTGCTGCCATGTAAGACGTGCCTTTTACCTTCTGCCAAGATCGTGAGGCCTCCCCAGCCACGTGGAACTGTAAGTCCATTAAACCTCTTATTATAAATTGCCCAATTTCTGGTATGTATCAGCAGCGTGAAAACGGACTAATACACACAAGGACAGGCACCTTATGCAGGAATGTACAGTTTACATCAATGCCATTCACAGACTGGCCGCTGTCTAACCAACTCCTCATTCCACTGAGACTGGAAAATAACACAATGACCATCGACAGTGGAGAGGAATAACCTTCAAACCCATATATAATCATTTTATGAATTTGGTGATTATAAATCTTATCGGACAACCCAGCAACCCCATTACTGGGTATATACCCAAAGGAATATAAATGGTTCTATTATAAAGATACATGCACATATATGTTCGTTGCAGCACTATTCACAATAGCAAAGACATGGAATCATCCTAAGTATCCACTGATGATAGACTAAAGAAAATGTGGTACATATACACCACGGAATACTATGCAGCCATAAAAAAGGAACAAGATCATGTCCTTTGCAGGGACATGAATGGAGCTGGAGGCCATCATCCTTAGCAAAGAAATGCAGGAACAAAAAACCAAATACCACATGCCATGGGAGCTAAATGATGAGAACATATGGACACATGGGAACAACACACACTGGGGCCTACCAGAGGGTGGAGGGTGGGAGGAGGATCAGGAAAAGCAACTAATGGATACTAGGCTTAATGCCTGGGTGATGAAACAATCTGTACAACAAACCCCCATGACGCAAGATTACCTATGTAACAAACCTGCACTTGTACCCCTGAACTTTAAAAAAAAAAAAAAAAATCTTATTGGGAAAAAATATTAAAGAAATGCTAAGTATTATTACCAACTTTAATATTTGTGATTTTTTAAAACTTTCAAAATGTTGCCACCACTACCATTTAACTAAAGCTCTGGGTCTTTTAAAAAAAGAAATGATTAGATGATCTAAGATGAACTTGAGAGATCCCTGACAGCATATACAACCTTTCATCCAAAATACGTAGCTGGCCCCTTGTCTCCCGGTTAAACAGTCATTAGCGTTCCTCACCAATGATCACACAGCAACAAAGTGTCATTTGGAATGAGTACCAACTCATTTGCTATGACTATGGATTACTTTTTTTTTTTTTTTTTTGAGACAGAGTCTCACTCTGTCTCCCAGGCTGGAGTGCAGTGGCACGATCTCGGCTCATTGCAACCTCCCGCCTCCCGGGTTCAAGCAATTCTTCTGCCTCAGCCTCCTGAGTAGCTGGGATTAACAGGCATGTGCCACCACGTCCAGCTAATTTTTGTATTTTTAGTAGAGACAGGGTTTCACCATATTGGCCAGGCTGGTCTCGAACTCCAGACCTTATGATCCACCCACCTTGGCCTCCCAAAGTGCTGGGATTTACAGGCGTGAGCCACCGTGCCCGGCCAACTATGGATTACTTTTAAAAACCAAATCACACAGCTGATAATGTGACTTCCCAGAGCAAACACGAATAATTTTATTCATTTCACAAATATTTCTTCCCCCTTTTTTTTCTTTTTTTTCAGATGGAGTTATTGCCCAGGCTAGAGTGCAATGGCACGATCTCAGCTCACTGCAACCCCCGCCTCCCGGGTTCAATCGATTCTCCTGCCTTAGCTTCCTAAGCAGCTAAGATTACAGGCGTGCCCCACCATACCTGGCTAATTTTGTAGTTTTAGAACAGATGGGGTTTCACCATGTTGGCCAGGCTGTCTCAAACTCTTGACCTTAAGTGATCCACTCACCTCAGCCTCTCAAAGTGTTGGGATTAGAGGCGTGAGCCACCACGCCCGTCCATTTCACAAATATTAAGCACCTACTGTGTGCCAGGAAGTGAACAAAACAGACCAGTGCATTGGAGGAATATGATGGTGATGCCAGGGTTCCCTGGTTGGGAAGCTATCCACTAATGCTTGTCTAGGGATCATGACAAATCACATGGAAGAAATGACAACAGGACAAACTTCCTCGGGGTTGGGATTATGGGATGTGCATCCACTGATGAAGTGCTAACCAACCCCCAAACCCTGCTACTTCTGCAGGGGCAGGCTGCTGAGCCTGCGAGACCCACACACCATGCCAGGGGCCCCGTCTTGGTGAAAAGAGAGAAAGAATTCAGAGGTGCTGCTGCTTTTAGTATGAGTAATTTCTGTGTGGTCTGGGGCAAGGTACTATACCTCTCTGATTCTGACTTTTTTTTTTTAAAGGAAGGCATTCCTCTAGTCCCTCAATTGAGGCTGAGAATATGCGCCCTTGCCCAGTTCATGGATGATGAAGCTGCTTTTTCTTAAGACCTGGGTGAGATGGTCAACAATAAAGCCAATTAATCAGCATCTTGGTGGCTCAGGCCACTGTCCCAGTGCCTGCTCCCAGAGGAGGGCCCAGAAGCTCCTCACCTGTTGGTCTCCTGCCTAAGCTCACCCAGCTGGAGGCTCAGGTGCTGCTGGTGGGGCTGGGCCTCCTGGCCAGGTCCGGCGGCTGGGGGATAGCCCTCTTCCGCTTCATCCATGTCCTTATCTACCCCTTCAGTCTCACAGGTAGGCTCAAAGTGGGCTCGGAGCTCTGGAAATCACACAAGACATGACCATGGTGAGCAAACCAGGCCAGTGGGGCCTGGGGTCACAGACACCCAGGTCAGCAAACCGGGCTGTTCGGAAGCTGGCCCGGCCCGTGCCATGCTCCATTAGGGGACTGCTGACTTTACAAATGGAGAGGAGACTGTTCCATTTGGTTCTCTGCAGCATAAAGTTGATCACGCCAGTTTCCAGAGGAAGAAATTGAGACTTAAGGATATGAAGTGAGCCAAGGCCAGCGTTCAAAAGGTACAACCAGGCCAGGAGCAGTGGCTTACAGCTGTAATCCAAGCACTTTGGGAGGCTGAGGCAGGCAGATCACTTGAGGTCAGGAGTTTGAGACCAGCCTGGCCAACATGGTGAAACCCCATGTCTACTAAAAAATACATACAAAAATTAGCCAGGGCCAGGCACAGTGGCTCACACCTGTAATCCCAGCACTTTGGGAGGCTGAGGCGGGCAGATCACAAGGTCAAGAGATCAAGACCATCCTGGCCAACGTGGTGAAACCCCGTCACTACTAAAAAAATTAGCTGGGTGTGGTGGCACGCACCTGTAGCCCCAGCTACTGGGGAGGCTGAGGCAGGAGAATTGCTTGAACCCAGGAGATGGAGGTTGCAGTGAGGCAAGATCGCGTCACTGCACTCCAGCTTGGTGATAGAGCGAGACTCCGTCTTAAAAAAAAAAAAAAAAAAAAAAGTAGCTGGGCGTGGTGGTGCGTACCCCTGTAATCTCAGCTACTCAGAAGGCTGAGGCACGAGAATCACTTGAACCCAGGAGGTGGAGGTTGCAGTGAGCTGAGATTGCGCCACTGCATTCCAGCCTGGGTGACAGGGCAAGACTCCGTCTCAGAAAAAGAAAAAAAGAAAAAAAAAGTACAGCCAGGCTGCCACCCAAGCCTGTGCCGTTTTACTACAGAAGGTGTCTGCTTGGAGTGGGAGAGGAATTAAGCACTGGGATTTCCCAAGCCTCTCCTGCAGCCGAGCCTGGGCTACACAGTGCATTCAGGAGGGTGGGCCGGAGCCAAACGGCAAGGGGCCGAAGGAAAGGAGGAAACCATGATGGCAACAGAATGGGCTGTAAAGCTTCCCTTAGCAGGAAGAAGCTGCCAGAGAAGGAGAATCAACTTTGGTAACGTTTCAAAAAGGAAATCGACAAAAACCAAAGATTTCTGTAACTACTACGTGATGATTCAGAGAGAGGAATCTGAGCCACTGTATTGTCAATTATCCAGGAGACATTCCTGAGTGCACGATGAAGGGGATACCAGGGGACTGGAGGATCCTTCCCCTCTGGCCCCATGCTCCCTTTTAGTATTATTTATTTATTTATTTATTTTTATTGAGACGGAATCTCACTCTGTTGCCCAGGCTGGAGTGCGGTGGCGTGATCTCGGCTCACTGCAACCTCCGCCTCCTGGGTTCAAGGGATTTTCCTGCCTCAGCCTCCCGAGTAGCTGAGATTACAGGCATATGCCACCAAGCCTGGCTAATTTTTTGGTATTTTTAGTAGAGACGAGGTTTCACAATGTTGGCCAGGCTGGTCTCGAAGTCCTGACCTCAGGTGATCCGCCCACCTCGTCCTCCCAAAGTGCTGGGATTACAGGCATGAGCCACCGCGTCCGGCTGCATGCTCCCTTTTGAGACCGTGAGTTAGAGTCTATGTGCAGTCACCTTCATTATGCTTCGGGGACACATAAATACAGCACCATGAGATGCTCTCAGAACTACAGAATCAGCCCTGGAAGAGGTCTATGACAACATGCATTTAATTCCAAGGAAGTAGATAACCAAGATGGAAAAGAGAAAAGCAACAACTGTTGAATGAAGAGGATATTTCTTATCTTTTCACGGCCTAAAGCTGACCTTGACCACAAAGGGGGCGCTCACCTGGGATGAGAATGGTGACCGCGGCCTGCACCGCTCGGCGGATGATGTTGTCCATCGCGAACATCCAGTGGGGCCTAATTAAGTGGTTCCTCAAAATTTTATTTACCTAAAAAAAAAAAAACAAAATAAAATCACAAAAATCCAGATTTCCAGTGCATTGCACGGAGAATCACGGCAACCTACACTCATCCTCTTGGGGGCCGCATGCAATCAGCCAGTTCACCCAGATGCCATTTCCTGGACTTCATTGTTTAGGAGGAGCTGCTGAAGCTTGGGATTCAGGTGTATACAGTTAAGAAGAGATGAGGGCTATGGGAGGAGATGGTAGCTGAATTCCACAATCTGGTGTGTTCCCTAGGGCCAGATGGAGCACTTACGGCATCCTGAAACCCGAACAGCACCAGGTGAATCTGACTGATGGACGAGCTGTCAAAGTCCAGGTCCACCTTGAGCTTTGATATTGTGGTCGCCATCACCCGGTGCTCTGGGGAGCGGATGAAGTCCCTCAGGATCCCAATGATTTGCTTGATGTGGCCAACTGAGAGATGCAACTCTTCGGAACTCTGACAACACACACAAATCATTTTCATTGAGTCAGACAGAGAGCAAGAGTTCCGAACATACTGGGGGAAACACGGTCCATTTGCTAAGAAACTTGTGGAACTCCCAGGTGAGAAGGGGTCTCTGTTTGTTCCCTCCATAACCTTCCTGTCAGGGTTCTGGCCCCTTCTCCCTGGTGGATGCACAGCTAAGCCCCTCTGTGAATGGCTTCCTGTTTAACCCCTTGTAAGAGCCCCCATCAAGGCCATAGACATAGTTCAGAGCGGAGCAGCGGCCTCTTCCTAAAAGGCCCTTTTCCATCTGAAATAAGGGAGGGGGGCCGGGCATGGTGGCTCACACCTGTAATCCCAGCACTTTGGGAAGTCTAGGCAGGCAGATCACCTGAGGTCAGGAGTTCGAGACCAGCCTGGCCAACAAGGCGAAACCCCATCTTTACTAAAAATACAGAAATTAGCTGGGTGTGGTGGCGGGCACCGTGTAATCCCAGCTACTCGAAAGGCTGAGGCGGGATAATCACTTGAACCTAGGAGGTGGAGGTTGCAGTGAGCCAAGACCACACCACTGCACTCCAGCCTGGGCGACAGAGTGAGACTGTCTAAAAAAATAAATAAATAAAGATTAAAGAACAATAATAATAAATAAACTGAAATAAGGGAGGGGAATCGGTTTGCCAGTCCTGTGCCCTAGTTCAAAATCAGATATTTTCACCCATAACCACTCTCCCCAAGGTGGCTGTTCTCCCAGCTTCTGAGGGCAGCTCCAGCATGTCCTACAGCTGGGGATTAACTCCAGGACTCACAACTGGATCATGAGAGGCCAGAGAAGGTGCTTCGGGCTTTCTGCTACAATCTGGCTGGTTTTCACCAGGGGGCAGCACCGCCCCACCAATGCCTGGAATCACTGCAGTATCTGCAAATTCATGTTTCGTCAGAGCTTTTTTTCTTTGTATTTTCTTTTGTTTTGTTGGGGAAGGGAAGGACGTTAGGGAAACATTTACAGTGGTCACCGTAACTATGCAGATATTCCAGGGCGGCAGGAACCGAGATCCCTGATTGGACCTGTCTGGGGACTGGGACCTGGGCAGAGGGAGCGGGAAGCGTCGGTGCCCTCCCTCAGGCAAGTACCTGGGCCACACACTCCTGCAGGTTGGAAGCCACCTGGTTCTGCTCCTCCCAGAGGATTTTGTACAGGATGGCACGGCGCTCACTGTCCTTGCGTAGCAGGAAGAGGCCCTGGTCCCTGTCCTCCGGGGACGAGGCTAAGCCCCGGTCTTCCAAGGCTGAGCTCTCGTCTGGAACACTGTGGACAAACACGTGTGACAATCTCTGTGCGTGCCGGGACACTGTCACCAGGAGTGTGTCACGTTAGGACGCCCTGGAGAAGGGCTGAGAGGTAACTGCGATGCAGTCCCTGTGCTCAAGAAGATGAAACTGCCGGAGGAAGGACAGACATGCAGTGTTCTGTCAACCCCCACAGCAGGGGGGAGAGCAGAAGGAGGGGGAGGCAGGGTAAAGGAGCCTCCCAGGAGACGGGGAGGAGGGAGGGAGGGAGGGAAGGGGGCAAGCACAGAAGGAGAGGTGAGGGAGGGAAGGTGAGGGGGACAGGGGAAGGAGGAAGAGAGAGGAAGGAAAAGGAGGACGGGAGGAGGAGGGGGCCGGAAGATGAAGGGACACAGCGGGCAAGGGTGAGGGGGACAGAGAAGGGGAAGAGGAGAGAGGGGAAGTGTCGAAGGAGAGGGGAGAGAGAAGGGAAGAGGAGAGGTGGGGGAGGGCACATGTGGGGAATGAAAGGACAGGGAGGGAGGGGAAGGGACAGCAAGTGAACGAAGCGCCCTCCTTGCCAGGATGGGGCAGCCAGCCACCCTACTGCCCTGCAGAAGGGAAGCAAAACCCCTCAGTGGCCATCTGGTTGGGACCAGGGAGGTGCCCTGTGGCAGAGGACTACCAGCACCCTTTCGGGCCCGCAGCGGAGGGACAGGATATGGGTGTACCTGAGGAGGTGGCCAAGGTGGTGCCTGGGCGCCCGGGTCCTCTCAAAGAGTGTGTCAGGCTGGGCGTCGGAGTCTGGGGAGACAGAGCTGTGCTCGCTGCTGCTGGTGGCCATGGGCTCCCCCTGTGTGGGCAGGGCCAGGACGACACCGCGGGGACCTTCTGTAGGGGGACAGCCAGACACCGAATGGGGAGACTCAGAGAGGGACAGGGTGGGGCTGAGTCCCTGGCAGCCCCTCAAGCCCAGGTGAACCGCCCAGGCACCCAGGATCCTGTAGAAATGTGGGTCGGGCGGGTGACGGGCCCCAGGTGCTATATTTCTACTCAGATGCATGCAGTCAGGGGTCCCTCATGGAGCAAGTTGCTGAGCCACTCACTCTGTGGCAGCTTCTGACCCCAATCGGTACCAGGGAAAAGAGGACAAACTGCCTCCTTTTCAGGGGCCACTCTTACATCATTGCCAGTTAGGACTTACTGCCCCAGAAGGTGTCACTGGACTTCGGTGGCCTGCAGGACAGCCACCTCAGGCAAACCTCCCTGACACATCCTTTAATCAAGGTCAGTGTTGGCACAAGATGGTAAGCCAGGCTCCAAAACTGAAGCCCCAGGCTCTGCACATGGGGAAGACGCAGAACCCAGCTGGGGTACCTCTTGCCTCCCCACTCTCTTCCCAATCCCGAAGGAACAACTTCCAGCAGACGGCAGCCCAGTCACCCAGAGACTCCCTGGGCCTCTGTCAGGAGATCGAGGTGCATTTATTAGCTGGATTTTGACAACCTCCAAACCTACTGCACAGGCCCCGTCACTCTTCACAAAAATGGGCATGACGTGAGCAGCCCAGGGCTCTGGATAGCCAGAACTCTCCCTCCTGAGCAGCAGAGAAGCCCAGCGCCCAGCATTCACGTGGCCAGGGTGCTGCCCCAGCTGTCCGGGGAGGCCTCACCTGAGGGCTTGAAGGCAATTCGGTTCTTCTTGCCCTTGTTCACCTGCCTTAAGAAACCCTCTCTCAGTAGCTCAGCGGTGGTGGCACGTTTGTGGGGGTCAGGCTCGAAACAGGATAAAATGAAGGCTCGGGCTTCAGCCGAAAGGGCTTCTGGAATCTCAGGGTGGATCTTAAACATGCCCACCTGCATTTAAGGGAGAGGCAACTGATGTGTCAGTGAGGCCTTGGGTGAATTCGGGTATCCACGTCTCAGTCCAAAGCTCCTGTACACCTGGCATCCCCGGACAGGCATAACCCATGCCCCTTTGCAACGTCATGTTCTCGTTCCTCCCACCCCGAGGTGGAGTCCATTTCCCCCTCCCTGGCATCTTGTGACTTCACTTTCACCAACCGATAGTGACAGAAGTGACATGGTGAGAGTTTCGGGGCCTGGGCCTTAAGAGGTCTTGTGGCTCCGCTAGTCACCCTTAAAGCCCCGAGACCACCACGCAGAGAGGAAACCCAGGAAGTACGACCCTGTGGAGAGGACGCCCCAGCCATCCCAGCTGGAACTGCCGTGAGGGAGGGGCCTCTCGGGCCCCCCTGCTGCACCAAACCACCACTTGGCTGCAACCTCATGAGTGAGCCCGGGCAAAACCCACAGAAGAGCCAACAGTCAGCTCAAAGAGGCATGGGAAAAAGTCATCGTTTTCAGCTTCTGAAATTTTCGGGTGGTTTGGTACATAGCAGTAGAGAACTGAGATGGGACTTGGGCCACAGCCTAGGGCGGCATGTCCTCTAAGAATACTCGAAGGCATCTGTTACCTAGTCCCTGACGCACAGGGTCCCCAAGAGATGCCTTTAATACCTCTCAATCCCTCTGCATCCACAGCCCAGATTCCCAGCCTCCAGCTCAAAACCACAAGCAGACAAAACCTTGAGGCTGCCAATGTATAGACAGGTAACTAATGGCTCTCTGTCCCTGTGACCTGTAGGGAAGCAAGGGTTGGTTCTGAGCTGTCACATCTCGCTGTGACACGGACATGCTTCCATGACACGTTACATAGCCCCCTCCTTCATAACTGTTCCCAGTAGGGTGGCCCCCTCATCTTTTTAGGAGTTGTCACCTTCAGTTTCACAGTCTACCCTGTGTCTTTTCCAAGCCCACCCAACAATCCAGGCATGGAAGCTGTTCTGTCCTCCAGACCCACACCCATTCCCAGCTCCTCAGAGCTCCTAGGGGCTGGCTCAGCCTCCACAAGCCCCGCCAAGTGAGCTCAGGGTGCTGCAGAGTGTAGAGGGCTGGGCCTCCCGACTTCCTGTCCCCAAGGCCCTTGACCTGGCAGCCACGGCCATGTGCTGTTTCCAACACACCCCTCCTCCTGGCCAGGCTGCCCAGCTCAGGAGTTACGGATTCGAAGAACACTAAATGCTGGGTGAAATCCCACCCACCGCCAGGTCTGCAATGCAGGGCGCCTCACAGGTGGCTCCTCTCACCTGAGCAGTAGGGAGGTTAAACTGGCACTGCTCACAGGCACTAGGGGTACAAAGACCAACATTCAGGCAAGAACATGAAGAGGAAAGGGTGGCCTCTCCCCTGGCTCTCTGAAAACAGCAAATGTGGGCAGCATGCTGACACCCGGCCGGAATGCCCTCTTTAAGGGTGCTTTGCTGTGACCCAAAAGCTCCTCGTATTGGTCTTCTAGGGCCACTGTAACAAAATACCACAAACTGAGTGGCTGAAACAACAGGTGCTTATTGTCTCACAGTCCTGGAGGCTGGAAGTCCAAGATCCAAGTGTTGACAGGGCCAGGGACTCCTGAAACATGTAGGGAATCCCCCTTTGCCTCTTCTCGCTTCTCGTGGTCTGCAGGCGGTCTCTGGCGCTCCTTGGCTCCTAGATGCACCCCCTCACTCCTCTGCCTCCCCGAGGCATTCCCCTGGGAATTGTACTTTGTCTTCTGAGCATGTGTGTCTAAATCTCCACCCCCACCCCCCAACTTTTTGAGACAGGGTCTCACTTGGTCACCTAGGCTGGAATACAGTAGCATGATCATAGCTCACTGCAGCCTCCAACTCCTGGGCCCAAGGGATCCTCCTGCCTCAGGTTCCTGAGTAGCTGGGACCACAGCTGTGCGCCACCACATGGGCTAATTTTTTGATGTTTTGTAGACACGGGGTCTTGCTATGTTGCCCCGGGGGATCTTGAACTCCTGGCCTCAAGTGATCCTCCTGTGTCAGCCTCCCAAAGTGCTGGGATTATAGGGGTGAGCCAATGCACCTGGCTCAAATATCCCCCCTTTTTAAAAGACACCAGGCTGGTCCAAGTGCAGTGGTGTTTGCAGCTAGTTGGTGACAACCAGTTACAGATTTCTTTGTTCCTTCCCCACTCCCACTGTTTCACTTGACTAGTTAAAAAAAAATAGAAAGATTTAAAAAAGAAAAAAAAAAGTACAAAGACACCAGTCATACTGGATTAGGGCCCACATTCCAGACCCCATTTTCATTTGATTTTCTTTGTAAAGACCCTATTTCCAAAGGTCACATTCTGAGGTACTGGGGGTTAGGACTTCCATATATCATTTTTGGGTGACACAGTTAAATCTGTAACAGTCCCTTCAAGGGAAAGAGAGTTTCCTTTGTTTCAGACACTGCCCAGAAGTTTCTTGAAAGTTTTCTAAAGGATTGAAGGATCCCAGAAATAACACAGGGGCCATTACTTATTTAATAATAACTTTCTCATTGGCAATGAAAAGTGACTTCATATGCCATCCAAAAAAGTCAATACATTTTCAAACCCTTTGTACAGGCTGGGCACGGTGGCTCTCACCTGTTATCCCAGCACTTTGGGACGCGGAAGCAGATGGATCACTGGAGTTTGAGACCAGCCTGGCCAACATGGTGAAACCCCACTTCTACTAAAAATACAAAATAGCCAGGCATGGTGGCCCATGCCTACAATCCCAGCTACTTGGGAGGCTGAGGCAGGAGAATCACTTGAACCTGGGAGGCAGAGGCTGCAGTGAGCCAAGATCGTGCCACTCTACTCCAATCTGGGTGACAGAGTGAGACTCTGTCAAAACACAAACAAAACAGAGACTTTGTACAGTGAATTAGCTAAACAAAAACAAGGGGAGGCGGGGAGCCATGCATGCCCTGCGGAGGAATCGAGCCAGTCACAGCCTTCAGCTCTCTCCCTGGTTTCCCGGAAGTCAGCAGCAGGTCAGAAAGCAGCCGGCTGTGGCTCTCAGGTGGGCCTCATGTTTTTCTCGTCACCAGCTGCTGTTTATTCCAACGCTGCCATGGAAGCTGCAGGTCAGATCTACAACAGCCCCAACAGGGTCCACCGCACACGGTCAATGTGCCGAGGAAAGTCATCGCTGCCTTCCAGCCCAGGAGCTGAGGGTCCTCTTGGGATTGCAGGTGTCAGAAGACTCTTGTCGACTTGAGGTCTTGGCCTTGGCTCTGAACCCAAGCAGCTGATAGGAGGGTGAGAAGCTCTGAGATCCTTCTGCAGGGGCCTCGCCAGGCTGAAGAGAGCAGCCAAGGCACCCAGGCAGGCAGCACTCAGGACCCATTGAACGTGCTGCCCTCACCTCAACCAGCAGAAACCTGCACTCACACCTCCAAGTTCCTTCTGCCCAAGAGACAAGCAGAGAGCCTGGCACAGACACAGGCCGTGAAGGTGCCATGTTTGGCAGAGAAGCCAGGAAGACGCCTCTGGAATCGTGTTCTATCAGGGCCGTGTGCACACACTGTGGCCTCATCATCCATAAGCAATGGCCATTTGGCCTTTTGTGACCCTGCTGTCTCAAGGCAGTGCTCCATGGAAGGTCAGTGCTGGTAACGGCATCCTAGGGCTAGAGCCCTGCATTAGTCTGTTCTCATGCTGCTATGAAGAAATACCTGAGACTGGGTAATTTATAAAGGGGTTTAATTGATTCACAATTCCACGTGGCTGCGGAGGCCTCAGGACATTTACATCCATGGCAGAAGGCACCTCTTCACAGGGCGGCAGGAGAATGAGAACCAGCAAAGGGGGAAGCCCCTTATAAAACCATCAGATCTCGTGATAACTCACTATCACAAGAACTGGATGGGGGAAATCACCCCCATGATTCAATTATCCCCACCGGGTCCCTCCCACAACACGTGGGGATTATGGGAACTACAATTCGAGATGAGATTTGGGTGGGGACATGACCAAACCTTATCAAGCCCCTTACATGTTTCTAAGCATACACGGGCCAGAAGCTGCACACCCGACCTTGGGTACACAAGGGTGTCCTGGCATCAGCTTCCCGTGAGGTCACAAGGAAGGACATCCCTTTCCACTATCTTGGCTGCTCGGCGGTAAAACCCCCACCCGCAATGCTCAATCTGCACGATGTTGGCCCCAGCACATGGGCTGCCCTTCCTGTTAGCTCGGGGAGGGTTATTGGAATGATAAGGGATATATTTACCTGATAGCCCAACTCCCACCGCTCCAGAAGCCAGTCAGAAACCTGTCCCCCAAAGGCACAGACCCCACATGGCCTTTGAGCCTTACCCACTGTAAGAGCAAACATGAAGGGAAACTAAGGGGCTGGATTCTCCCTGTTGAAAATAAGGGGAAAGGACCCTCCTCCACCCCACCCAGCTTTCTTAGAGCCTTGACTTGAGTGAACTTCTAACTCTAAGGTTCTTTCTCTGTCTCCGAGATATATGTGAATCTTTTAAACAGCTAAATAAGACTCTTGCCAGAAATGTCTTTTGCAAGGACCTGGAAGCCATCTCTTTGAAATGTAATCATCAAAGAAGATAGGGCCTCTATCTCCTAGTTTCCTTTTTCTTTTTTTTAAACTTGTCATCTTTTATTGATTTTTTCATAACTCTGCTCTCCCCACAAATAGGAAGGTAGGTTTCTAACTTTGATGGTGGCTTCACTCCAAAACTACCTACTGTCTTAAAGATATGAGAAGTTTACTGTTTTTTTTTTTTTTTTTTTTTGAGGTAGTGTCTTGCTGTCACCCAGGCTGGACTGCAGTGGTGCAATCTCAGCTCACTGCAACCTCTGCCTCCCGGGTTCAAGTGATTCTCCTGTTTCAGTCTCCCGAGTAGCTGGGATTACAGGCATGCGCCACCACGTCCAGCTGATTTTTGTATTTTGTATTAGAGATGGGGTTTTACCATGTTGCCCAGGCTGGTGTCTAATTCCTGACCTCAGGTGATCCACCCATCTCGGCCTCCTAAATTGCTAGGATTACAGGCGTCAGCCACCGTGCCCGGCCTATATTTTCCTTTGGATGAAGCCAAACAGTGAACACCAATGGTCCCCCCAATCACCAGGTGAATCTAAGATGAGCTCCTTGTGACAAATGGCACCACCAAGTTGTCTTACTTGAGGACTAGTTACGGTTTCTCTTGAGAACACAGATGTCACAGGTTGTGTCTACTCGGCTCTATGAAACGGTGAGATCGCTTTCCGTCTTTGCAGTCTCAGTGGATTGCCTGTGATGCATCTCACATTCTGGTTTAATGCTTATCCAATTAAAAAACTGTTTCCTTCTCTCCTACCTTTGTGGAGAGGTTTTCTGGATTGGGAGGAGACTTTGTTTTTAATTCTACTTCCCAACCACGCCCAACCTCAATCACGGAGCATGACTTACTTTGAACATGGCTGCCTGCGGCTCACCGAGCTCATGGAACGGAGGCTTGCTGGTGGCCATCTCAATGATGGTGCAGCCCAGGGACCAGATGTCGGCTGGGGCACCATACCCGCGAGGCCCTTGGTCAATTATCTCAGGTGCCATGTACTGCAGGGTGCCTATTTGGAAAACAAACAAACAGACTGTGGGTACCATATTGCTCAGAAACTAAGTGGCCTGTAGTCCCAGCTACTCGGGAGGCTGAGGCAGGAGGATCACCTGAGCCCAGGTGTTGGAGACCAGCCTGGACAATATAGCAAGACCTTGTCTCAGAAACAAAACAAAACAAAAAACCCACCACTAACTGTGAAATGAATGGCTTCACGAATGGCAGATGGAGTCTTGTCCCATGCATAAATAATATGGTTGCCTTTTTTTTTTTTTTTTTTTTTTTTTTTGGAGACAGAGTCTTGCTCTGTCGCACAGGCTGGAGTGCAGTGGCATGATCTCGGCTCACCACAAACTCTGCCTCCTGGGTTCAAGCGATTCTCATGCCACAGCCACCCAAGTAGTTGGGATTAGAGGCACACACCACCATGCCCGGCTAATTTTTCTATTTTTAGTAGAGATGAGGTTTTACCATGTTGGCCAGGCTGGTCTCTCTGACCTCAGGTGATGTGCCTGCCTCAGCTTCCCAAAGTGCTGGGATTATAGGCATGAGCCACTGCTCCTGGCCTGACTGCATATTTCTTTGACCAGAGACATGCAACATGCCTTCCTTTAATACTAACCATGTGGAGAGAGGACTGCCTGGCCCCTCAAAGGACAAATGGCGCAATTCAGTCAGCACATATTAGTACATGCCAAATACAGGGAAGCCAGAACGTGAGAAACACAGCCTGATGGTAGGGAGCTGCCTAGCGGAGGAGATAGAATGCTGGCAGCAGTAGCAGTAATGGCAAAATGTGGTAGGTGCTAGGACAGAGAAATACACAGAAGGCTACAAGAACATTAATAAAATAGGGTTTGACTCTCTGCCTGGTTCGGGTCAGGGAAAACTATGGCTGTGTCCATTTGGGTCTCTGAGGAGTAAAATGCCAAGACGAGATGAGACATATGAGAGATTTATTGGGGAAAAGGTCTCTGAAGGACAAAGCGGGAGGGAGCAGGGTGGGCAGGGCCGGCTGCGGACCACACGGCAGGTCCAACACCTGGGAGCGGAGGGGAAGGCAGAATCAGGAAGAATCTGGGATGGGAGAGCAGCCCGTAGAGGGCTTCAGCCAGGCCGCTGGGGAGTCTGCAGCCCAAAGTCATCCACTGGAAGAATCCCACCTGGGTTCTAGCACCCCTGCCAGGCTCAGGCCTTGGTGGGGAGCAGCCTGGGTAAAGTGTAACTGCTGGGTTGGTAGCCGGGGCTGTCAGGGAAGCAGGCTCCTGCTGTGAAGGCTGGAGAGCTGGACGAAGGGGATCATGGGTGTGAGATAGATAGCGGGTCCAGGGAACAAGCGATGTCTGACACAGGGCAGGGTGTGGGAATAGTTAAGGAGGCAATGGCAAGGGCACAGGCCCAGTGGCAAGCAGGGTGGGCCCAGGGCTCTGGCTTTGGACGTGCTCTCGTGGGTCACGAGCTACCAGAGGTGTGCCACAGAGAAGGTGGTGATCAGCTGTGACGGCGGGAAGCTGAAAGGTTGTTGAGGGGAGACAGCACACGGGGAGGTCAGTCAAGGGCTCTGCGAATAACATCCTTCGTTTTCCTTGAAACTCAGCCTGTGCAAAGGAGACATGTGAAAGTCACAGCAGCTACTGGGGGCTGGCAAAGAAATTTAGAAAAAGACAGCAAAGTCAGAGATGACCTTGGCCACGCATGAATAGAACACTGAAACCCAGAGAAATTCAAAGGCCTATCTCAGGATTACACAACCAAAGGTTTAATCAATGAAAGCAGGGCCAGGCACGGTGGCTAACGCCTGTAATCCCAGCACTTTGGGAGGCCAAGGTGGGCGGATCACCTGAGGTCAGAAGTTCGAGACCAGCCTGGCCAACATGGCGAAACCCCGTCTCTACTAAAAATATAAAAACGCAAAAATTAGCCAGACATAGTGGTGGGTGCCTGTAATCCCAGCTACTCGGGAGGCTGAGGCAGAAGAATCCCTTGAACCTGGTTCGCAATGAGCTGAGGTCGCATCACTGGCACTCTAGCCTTGGCGACAGAGCGAGACTCTGTCTCCAAAAAAAAAAGAAAGAAAGCAAAGGGCACACTGGCTATAAAGAAAGTTTGGAGAAGCTACCTCCTATGTCCCCCCCTCTGGAAGATCCTATGTCTTATTAGCATTCTTCCCATGCCCACTTTAAATACTCTAGGGGCAGCTGTAAAGGATGGAATGTCCTGTGATGATGGCAATGTTCTATTCTGTGTGGTTAATTATGGTAGTCACTAGCCTCATATATTTGACTGTTGGGCCCTTGAAATGTAGCTAGTGAGACTGAAGAAATGCATTTTTAAGTTTTAATTGTATTCAATTACAAGTGACTTAAATATAAATTTAAATATGAATTGGGTTGTATCAGTGAGCACAACAGATCGATGAGGCACAAATGATGGCTTTGGTCTCCAGAGCTGATGCCCTGACGGGGAAGTGTTCAGTGAGTTGCAGAGTTGGGCAACATGGCACCGCATTACACTTGATGCCCTGTTAGGAAATCCCAGAGCCCCAAGAAGGGAACGTCCGGTGACACAATATCCCCTATGGGCTCTTGCTGCTGTAACAGAGGGAGAGGTCTTGGCAGGGAATGTGCCTTCTAACGAATCCCTAATTGAGGAAGGATCCGATACTGTGCTGCTTATGAAGCTACCCTCTCTCAGCTCTGCTCTGTGACGCTGAGTCTGGGACTCCGCTTCACCTGCAGCTCCCCATTAGGCTCTGCAACCAGGTGGCGCTAAAGAGAGACCCTGGAAGGATGCGGGAGGGAGCGGAGACCTACTGTGTGCTTGCTGTGGCCCTAAGCTTCGCGTTGGACCCTCAGTTGGCCCCAGTCTCCAGCTGTGTGTCACCCTGTACTTCCAGAACCAGCCTCATCTTGCCCCTCAGAGGTACCTGCTCCAGCCTGGTGACATTCCCTCCCAACAAGTTCTAATCTCACCCTCCCATTTGACCCCCAAACCCCAGGGGTGTAGGCTTCCTGATACCTCAGGGCCTCCTTTTCTGCCTTTTTGGTTTTTGGTAACCAGCAAACAGTTATTTCTATTAAATTCTCTCCGTGGAAATAACTGGGGTTATTTTTGTTTTTCTGCCTGGACCCTGACTAATATAATCACCAAATTTATTTCTTCAAAGAGCAAGAGAATACATTTATAGATGTATCCAGCAGTAGAAAAAAACGCTAAACCAAACATCAATGGCTAATTGGCTCTGGTCAAATAACTGTCCATCCTGGTACAATTATTTCATAATTGAAGCCTATTTAGTCTGCTTAATTCTAAATTTGGAGATTTTGCACAGCAAAGGAAACAGTCAGCAAAGTGAAGAGACAACCCACAGAATGGGAGAAAATATTTGCATAATACCCCTCTGCCAGGGGATTAATCACCAGAATATATAAGGAGCTCACACAACTCTATAGGAAAAAATCTAATAATTAGATTTTTAAAAATGGGCAAAACATCTGAATAGACATTTCTCAAAAGAAGACATCTGTAAATGGCCAACAGGCATATGAAAGGGTGCTCAACATCCCTAATCATCAGAAAAATGCAAAAACCACAGTGAGATAGCATCTCACTGCAGTTAAAATGGCTGATATCAAAAGACAGGCAATAACAAATATGGGCGAGGATGTGGAGAAAAGGGAACCCTCAGACACTGTTGGTGGGATTGTAAATTAGTACAACCACTATGGAGAACAGTTTGGAGGTTCCTCAAAAAACTAAAAATAGAGTTATCATAGGATCCGGCAATCCCATTCCTAGGTATATACCCAAAAGAAAGGAAATCAGTATATCAAAGAGACATCTGCACTCCCATGTTTGTTGCAGCACTGTTCACAATAGCCAAGATTTGGAGGCAACCTAAGTGTCCATCAACAGATGAATGGATAAAGAAAATGTGGTACATATACACAATGGAGTACCATTCAGCCATTAAAAGAATGAGATCCTGTCATCTGCAACAAAATGGATGGAACTGGAGATCGTTATATAAAGCGAAATAAGTCAGGCATAGAAAGAGAAACATTGCATGTTCTATTTGTGAGAGCTAAAAATCAAAACAATTGAACTCAGGGACATGGAGAGTAGAAGGATGGTTACCAGAGGCTGGGAAGGGCAGTGGGGACTGGGGGAAGGTGGGGATGGTTAGTGGGTACAAAAAAAATAGAAAGAATGAATAAGATCTAGTATTTGATAGCACAAGAGGGTGACTATAGTCAATACATTTTGGCTGGGCATGGTGGCTCATGCCTGCAATCCCAGCACTTTGGCAGGCTGAGGTGGGTGAATCACTTGAGCCCAGGAGTTTGAGACCAGCCTGGGGAACATAGCGAGACCCCTATCTCTACTAAAAGAGTACAAAAAATTAGTCAGGGTTGGTGGTGTGCACATGTAGTCTCAGCTACTTGGGAGGCTGAGGTGGGAGGATCACCTGAGCCCAGGAAGTTGGAGCTGCAGTGAACCGAGATCACGCCACTGCCCTCCAGCCTGGGCGGATGGGAGTGAGACCTTGTCTCAAAAAAAAAAACCAACAACAACCACAACAAAAAAAAAACTGTACATTTTAAAAAACTGAAAAGAGCATAACTGGATTGTTTGTAACACAAAGGATAAATTCCTGAGGTAATAAATACCTTATTTACCCTGATGTGATTATTACACATTGTATGCCTGTATCGAAATAGTCTATATAATACCCCATACATATATATACCTACTATATACCCACAAAAGTTAAAAATAAATAAATTTGCACATTTTTAAAAATATGGAGCCATGGTGAACAGCACTCTTTCTGAAGGCAAGGATTTAATAATGACATTCATATTAGTTATTTATTGCTGTTTAAGAAATGATCCCCCAAATCTATCAACTCAAACAACAAATAGTTAGGTCTTACAGCGTTTCTAAGGCTTGAAATCCAGGAGCAACTACCTAGCTGGGTGGACCTGGCTCAGGGTCTCCCAGGAAGTTGCAGTCCAGATGTCAGCTGGGGCTACAGTCATCTGAAGGCTGGACTGGGGCTGGAGGATCAGTTTCCAAGCTCCTTAAGGATAGAGCTAGTGGGGGGCTTCGGTTTTTCACTACACGGGATCCTCCACAGGACTGGCTTGAGACGTGGCTCCCCTCGGAGAGAGTGATCCGAGAGAAAGAGGAATGGCACACTGCCTTTTATGACCTAGTCTCCAGGTCACACACCATCACTCCCACTTCTTCCTATTCATTAGAAGCAAGTCGCTAAGTCCAGTCCACATTCAACGGGAGGGAACTATGCAAGGGTGTGACTATCAGGAGGTAGGGATCGTTGGGGGTCATTTTGGAGGCTGCCTGCCACAAATCTGACTTCTGGTGAGCACTTGATGGCTTACCAATTGTCTCCACGTAGCCTTGGCCAGCTGACTCAAACGACTCTGGAAGGTTGGGCAGAGGAAGCACTATGTACCGTTATTCCTACTTTACACAGGAGGCAACTGAGGTTCAGAGAGGCTAAAGGATTCGCTTAGGCTAGAACCCATTGTCTTCTACCTCCAAGTTCAGAACTACACACCATGACATCACTCATCCATATACTACATCAAAAAGAAGCACTGCTGGAAAAAAAAGCTGCCTGAATAAGAGCAGCACATGTAAAGATTTCCAAAGCCATATTGGAGCATCTTTCCATATAATTGGAAGGTACAGGGCACTAATGGAAAACTAGGTGCTCCATTTTATTCACTACTGTATTCACAGGGTAACCATCCACTCTCAGTACAGCTAACAGAGAGAGATGGACGCACACAACTATTTCAAATACTCAAGGGAACACTCCCTGGCAGGATCCATGTTGGGTGTGTACATCAGCTATCCCAAAGGCTGGATTCTGTCAAGAAAACCAAGTGAAGATGGCATTGTGGGGCATGTGAATCACGCACAAATGCTGGAAAATTGGTTTTCCTTAAATCTGGCTCTCATAGGCCAGGCACGGTGGCTGACACCTGAATCCCAGCACTTTGGGAGGCCGAAGCAGGTGGATGGTTTGAGGTCAGGAGTTCGAGATCGACCTGGCCAACATGGTGAAACCCCGTCTCTACTAAAAATACAAAAATTAGCCGGGCACAGTGGCGTGTACCTGTGGTCCCAGCTACTTGGGAGGCTGAGGCAGGAGAATCATTTGAACCCGGGTGGTGGAGGTTGTACTGAGCCATGAAAGCGCCACTGCACTCCAGCCTGGGCAACAGTAAGACTCCATTTCAAAAAAAAAAAAAAAATCTGGCTCTCTTGGGGCCCCATATGCTCCCTAAACTCTATTTCCTCCAAGGTATGCCCTACCACACTGGTCACTGGTCACAGCCCACTACGGCTCTTAGGTACCTACACCAGGGCAGTGGTGCAGAGTTCAGAACAAGGTGACCAAGAGACTCACAGGCACTGACTCAGGCCCCCTAGGGCACAAAATCCACTGGGGACTCCTGGAGAATTGTCCAATAGGATTTTCAGATTACCAGCAAAGAAGACACACGGCAGAAGACACGAGTTTGTAACTGAGGCCCAGGGACCTTCTAATCTGATCAAGGGGCTGATTGAGTTGACAGAGTAGTTTAGGGGGGTGGTGCTGAGACAACTTCTTTAGGGAGAGCTATGCTGGGCTGCCTACCCTCTCCCAAGTTACAGGATTTGGGGCAGGACTGTCCCCAAAAGGGCGTGGGCCCAGGGCAACTCAAGCCACTCAAAACCAACTTACGATCATCACATCTTCCATAGGCCCTTGGAGATACCGTTAGAGCCCAAATTTCAAGATTTCATATTAATCAAGTACAGAAAAGAAAAGTAAGGTACGATTTTCCCATAGTCCAGGGGACTACCCTAGTTGACCTGACCAAGGGATGAGCCTGGTGGGAAGGGGGCGCCACTGGTTCCTAACCCAAAGCCTTTGAAGGGGGCTTCACTGAGCCAACTCAGCTCCGTGTGTGTGTGTTCCTGTAGGTAAATTACACGGTGGACTGGCTCCCAAGGGAGCAAAGGTAACTTCCAGCAGCAGACAGGAGGCTGTAAGGTCTGGGGATACTGCCACACCCTCTCAACAGTGGGCTGAAGCTGCATGAACTCTGGACACCAGATGGGGGACCCTATTACAGAAATACTGGCTTAGGGTTTATCTTTTATTTTATTACTTATTTGATTGATTGACTGATTGACAGGGTCTCATTTCTGTCGCCCAGGCTGGAGTGCAGTGGCACAATCATGACTCCCTGCAGCCTCATTCTCCTGGGCTCAAGTGATTCTCTCACCTCAGCCTCCCGAGTAGCTGAGACTACAAATGCGCACCACCACACCCAGCTAATTTTTATATTTTTCGTAGAGACGGGGCCTCACTATGTTGGCCAGGCTGGTCTCAAACTCCTGGGCTCAAGCGATCCTCCCGCCTCAGCCTCCCAGAGAGCTGGGATTACAGGCGTGAGCCACCGTGCCCAGCCTATGGTCTTCTTAAAAGGAATCCCGGGAGTCTCTCTCAGAACCTATTCTGGTTCCAGGGGCTGCCCAATAAAAAATAAAGGAAAAAGAAAGAAAGAAAAGGAATTCCTCCTCAAACGCAGTCCTCCACGATCTGAATCCCTCAACAGAAAGAGATGGAAGGAGGATGTGATGTCAGGGGCAAATGACTGGGAGGAAGGGGTGGTCAGCCAAAGAACAGGCTCCTGCCCACGACACAGGAGTTACACCCAGTGGGAGCCAGCGAGGGAAAATAACATCAGCCAGGCCCACAGCACGCAAAGCCAGCTTCCAACAGTGCTAGTCAAGTGACAACTGTCCCTGCCCCTGTCCTCTCCTTCCTGCAGCTGGTGATTAGGGAGAAAAAGCCAACACCCAGCTCCTGACCAGAGGTCACTGCCTGCAGGGAGAGGGGAGAGGGGTCTGACTTTTGAATGAGAACCAGGGCGTTGATCAGTATATCAGCCTGACTTTTTTTTTTTTTTTTTTTTTTTTTTTTTTTTGAGACAGGGTCTTGCTCTGCCACCCAGGCTGGAGTCCAGTGGCACAATCGGCTCATGCAACCTCCGCTTCCCGGGTTCAAGTGATGAGTCCTTTTTAATTCTTGAATTCAGACTGTGTGCGCTCCTTCAAGTGTCATTATGACTTTCTCTGTTATGTAAGGGTGGCTGGAAAAGTCAAAGGAAAGAACTCCCGCCCCGGACAAGATGAAAAGTGGGAGAGAAAAATCCAGTGGCTTTTGTGATTACACCCTTTGAGTCCAATGGGTTCAACACGTTAGTTACACACACAAACTCAGTTCTCTCAAAGCCTCTTTCCAGCTCTAATAACTCATGACTTCTAAGTACAAGTGAGTATTTAATTAGCAAACACTTCAATTGCACTTGCTATGTGCCAGGGACCAGTCAAAGCACTTCATCAGTAACTCACTTTAGCCTCATAAAAACCCTATGAGTAGGTACAACGAGCATTTCTATTTTACTTACGAAGAAACTGAGACACATGGAGGTTAAGTAATATGCCCAAGGTCACACAGCTAGCAAGTGGTTGGGCCAGGATTTGAACCAATGATGTTTGCAGCCAGACAAGAACAGAGTTCCTGTCCCAAGTTCTCCTTCTAGGTATCTACCCAAGAGGGCTGAAAACACATGTTCACACACGTTTTGTATGTGAATGTTCACAGCATCATTATTCACAGTGGCCAAAAAGTAGAAACAATCCAAATGACTGTTAACTGGTAAATGGACGAACCAAATGTGGTTCTCCACACAATGGAATGTCATTCAGCCATGAAGAACAACGAAGTACCCATACACACCACTGCATGGAGGAACTGCAAAAACAGGACTCAACGTGCAAGAAGCTACATGCAAAACCCCACACACTGTATTCATTCCAAGCATATGAATACCCACAACGGGCAAAGCCACACAAACACAACAAAGCAGATGAGTGATGAGCTGGGGCTGGAGTGGGAATGGGGATGAGTACCAAGGGGCACGGGGTCTGCTAGGTTCAGACACCGGATCGTGGTGATGGCTGAGCAACTCAGTAAATTTACTGAAAACCAAAGAACTGTGTACTTCTAATAGGTGCTTTGATGATAAGTCAGCTATGCTTCGATAAGGCTGCTTAAAAAAAAAAAAAAGAAAAAAAAAAGGCGGGGCCGACCCTGGCTCTAACAGCCCTTCCTCCTGTTCTCGCAGGTTCCTATGTGTGGGCAAACCCTTCAGAGGAACACAGGGAGGGAGGGCTCCAAGCCAGGAAGTTACCTGAAACCCTCTGGCTCTCCTGCCAGGCTGAGCAACTACCACCCAGAGTTCTGCACCAACCAGCTGAGATTTCCTTACAGAACTGCTCTGTTTTGCAAAGAGCAATTATATGCGGGGGAATTTCCTAACCAAAATGAGACCCCTTCTTTATTATCCCCCAAACACCCCTGCATTCTTTTGCAATGCAAAATCCGTGCCTCCCCAAGCCAATTACTTGGGAAATCTGATATGCAAGGATGAATTATACATGTGTTTTCTTTGTGAGTTTGTTTCCTCCTCAGGGATGCTAATTATGAGATAAATTGTTGGGGGTTTTATGTCTTCAAATAACTCCTTGTCATATAAGAGCCCCTCTTGCTACGTATTGCCAAGCTAATTGGTGGCTTCCAAAGAGGAGGATACAAGTCATTTTCAATTAGGGTAGTAAAATGCTAAAAGAAAATAAAGTGCTAGTCATACACACATATTCATATACACATATTGACAGATGTATACGTATATTTATACCAGAAACAATGAATGAAAATTCAATGCACTCTTTCTTCGAGAGACTCTGATAGTGTCCCTGCTATAGTATTTTCCCATTTTCAGGCACACGTACCTCCCCTTGTGTTACAAGTGAGAAGTCATTTTGTGATGTATTAAAATTCTCTTTAGATGGTGAATGTGTCTCCATTGTGGGTGTCCAGTGGCTGACACGCAACAACTCTCTCATTGACAAAAAGTCTTTCAAAGCTGAGACATTATTTACCAAAAATAAGACCCAAGCTGTCCACTCTACAGCTTTGGTGACTGCAGAGATAGAGAACAGTCACCTGTCTTTTATAGCCTATTTCAGAGCTATATTATTTTAAGAGCTAATTTTTTCTTTTTTTTTTTAGACAGAGTCTCGCTCTGCCACCCAGGCTG
>NW_026652282.1:16129516-16156058 GCF_009828535.3 Hylobates moloch
CCATAGGCGCACACCAGCACACCCAGCTAATAATTACTATAATTACTATACAATATTATTATATACATATATATTATATATAATCATTATGTATTATATTATATATAACATATAATATATAAATATAATATGTAATAATTATTTATTTTTTGTAGAGATGGGATTCTCCCTATGTTGCCCAGGCTGGTCTTGAACTCCTGAGCTCAAGTGAGATACTCCTGCTTCAATCTCCCAAAGTGCCCAGCCTATGAAAGCTGTTTCTTTTTTCTTTTTCCTTTTTTTTTTTTTTTTTTAAGAAATGGGGTCTCACTATGTTGACCAGGCTGATCTTGCACTGCTGGCCTCAAGTGATCCTCCCATCTTGGCCTTTTAAAGTGCTGGGATTACAGGTGTCAGCCACTATGCCAGGCCCCAGCTGTTTCATAATTCTATCAAGCAAGATCTTTGTGAGCTTTACGTTACTCCTTGGGGGACTATAAACCTTTACTTATTCAAAAATCAGTACTTCTTTCCAAGGATCAAAGTTCTTGTTATTAGTCAGGTTTAAGCAGGAATTTCCAATAGCCACAGGTACCTTTTGACCATCATTCTACTTATTGATCTTACAACTGTGAAACTAGCTGGTAATTGTATACCACCCTTTGAACCCAGTCCCTCTCAATGCTCAAGTTATTCTATCACTGACACATGGACAAGAAAATCCAGTTCCTCAAAATCACTTAGAATACCATATTCCCCAGGAAGAATTAGCCTCTCTTGGAAACACAATCATATCAAAACACAAGGTACCAGAATTCACTATGGTAACAGGCTATTTTTATGACAGACCAATAAAATGTCTTAATCAGTTGTCTGAGGAATATTGTTATTCAGCATTATCCACGATTTCAAATAATGTGCTATTAACTTTAAAGAGATGTGCTGCCATCTTGCTGATTGGTTGAGTGACCTTCAGAAAGCCTCAGCAGAGGCCAGGCACGGTGGCTCTCACACCTGTAATCTATCCCAGCACTTTGGGAGGGTGAGGTGGGCGAATCACTTGAGGTCAGGAGTTCCAGACCAGCCTGGTCAACATGGTGAAACCTTGTCTCTACTGAAAATACAAAAATTAGTCAGGTGTGGTAGGGGGCGCGCCTATAATCCCAGCTACTTGGGAGGCTGAGAGACGAGAATCATTTGAACCCAGGAGGTGGAGGTAGCAGTGAGCCAAGATCTTGCCACTGCACTCCAGCCTGGGCGACAGAGTGAGACCCCGTCTCAAAAAAAAAAAAAAGAAAACCTCAGAACCTCAGCAGAGCACTCCATCTACCCAACTTTTGGATGACAAAGAAGAAAGTAGGGCAATCTTGTTGCCACAGGTAGCTGGCTAGGTGCATCACTATGACAAAGTTAAAACAACTTGAAGCTGGGGACAATCCACTGTCTACTTCAAGTATCAATTGCTCACTCTGCTCCGAGAAGGTGCTCACTAAGTAACGGATGAACAACCGCAGCTTGTGCAGAAAGCGTAACTCTAGGATGGGCACCCTGTGCCAAGCTTTGGTCTGCTTACCAGCAAAAGTCTCTGTGCAGGGGTTCACACCCGCAAGACGTTTCGAGGTCCCAAAATCGGAGATTTTCACCACTCCGCTGTAGGTGTTCACCAGAACATTATCGCCCTTCGGAAAAGAACAACATCAAGTGCTTAAAAGACAGGCTGAAACGAACTCGTACGAAACAGATCTGGACCTTGAGAAATCGTCACAAGTCTCTAGGAAAACTAGACTTTGCATTTTGGGGACGGTTGTGCTAAATCATACCCCTCTGTCAGCCAGTCACTCAGCAGACACCATCGACAGCTCTCCTGATCTGATACGAGCAAAGGCAACCTCGTCAGCTTAAAAAAGCAAGTACCTTTATGTCTCTGTGCACGATCTGGTTTTCATGGAGATACTTAAGGCCCTCCAGGATCTGCTTGGTGTAAAACTTGATTGTTGGTTCCTTCATCGGCCCCCATTTGGATCGCAGAAGAGCAGAAAGGCTTCCTAGAGACAGTCACAGCAAAAAACTTATCAGGAAGAGAAAGTTTCAATAAGAGTTCAGAGAAATAAAGTGAGGTGAGGTTTCTAACCTAACATAAGCGCTTACACCAACACCACTGATCTGGGCTAAATGCAACATGTTTCCTCCCCTCTATAGCTACAGCCAGGGAATGGACTGGAAGCGATTCAGCACATGAACCTGACCGGAGGCGGAGGGTGAACATGAACCCCTTGTGCCTCCTGAAATTCAGTGGGGCCAATTGTGGTGGGTTTAGCTCTGTTCAGCTACATGAAGTTAGGAGGAGAGCGAAATAATGCTCTCTCAACTTGAGGGGCATGGCCTGCTGGCGTAGATAACTCAGGTCCTGTGACACTTGTTTACAGCAGGTCTGTCTCAGCCATTCTGCTTGGGTCAAAGCCACGTTTTATACCTTGTCTGTAATCAGAGGTGGACAGGTCCAGAATGAGGGGCCCTTTAGGGTGACAAGGACTAGGACTGGAGGAAGTTGGGTCTCTCTGTCCTCAATGTGAGAAAGCCACAGTGGCAAGTCACAGGGCAGGACTGTCTTGATCAACAACCACTTCCCCCAATTACGCTATTAAACACTGGACATTTGGGCCAAAAGAAAAGCTCCCTTCAAGATGCTGTGACCACGTCTCGATGGACATCATGTGAGCTGCAGGACGTCCTGTCCACTGGCAGGAACGGGCCCTCAGACATCGGCTGGTCTCAGATTCCCACTTACACAGTGTTATGGGACCTTGATCTACCTTGGTTTCCCCATCTGTAAAGGGGGATGAACACATCTGTCTCTAATTCTGTCAATACCCTAAAACCTAACGCCAGGGATGGGGTTATCAACTAACGTGAAGAGTAATGGGCCGGGCGCGGTGGCTCACGCCTGTAATCCCAGCACTTTGGGAGGCCGAGGCGGGCAGATCACCTGAGGTCAGGAGTTCAAGACCAGCCTCGTCAACATGGCAAAATCCCATCTCTACTAAAAATACAAAAATTAGCCAGGCGTGGTGGTGTGCACTTGTAATCCTAGCTACTTGAGAGGCTGAGGCAGAGAGAATTGCTTGAACCCGGGAGGCAGAGGTTGCCATCAGTGAGCCAATATCCTACCACTGCACTCCAGCCTGGGCGACAGACAGACTCCATCGCAAAAAAAAAAAAAAGAAAAAAAAAAGAAAAAGCAGCAATGGATGAGTTTTCTGATAGACTATCACCAACTTAAGGGGAAAACAAACTACTTCACTTATTCTAACATAACCCTGAAAATCTAGCCCACCGCCTGGCTCTTTTCTTTTTCTTTTTTTCTTTTTTTTTTTGAAGATGGAGTCTCATTGTGTCACCCAGGATGGAGTGGAGTGGTATGATCTTGGCTCACTGCAACCTCCACCTCCTGGGTTCAAGTGATTCTTGTGCCTCAGCCTCCGGAGTAGCTGGGACTACAGGCACACGCCACCACACCTGGCTAATTATTTGTATTTTTAGTAGAGAAGGGGTTTCTCCATGTTGGCCAGGCTGGTCTCGAACTCCTGGCCTCAAGTGATCCACCTGCCTTGGCCTCCCAAAGTGCTGGGATTACAGGCTTGAGCCACTGTGCCTGGCTGACTGCCTGGCTCTTAATAAATATACTTAAGACTCTTCCTGTAATAGTCAACTCTTAATAACTGTTGGTTGAATGAATGAAAGATTTCTAACTGAAGTTTTAACATCTGTATTCAGATAACTATTATTTAATTAAAGAGTTTGATTCATTATTTCAATGAGCACTTACTGAGCTCTTCTTCTCTGCCAGACAGAATCCACCCAACAGCCCACTGAGACAGCGTTATTGTTACTCCAATAATTATTACTCCAATTATCAGAGTCATTATTACTCCAATTTTACAGTTCATTTATTCAATCAGAAAACTGAGGGCACAGAGAGGTAAAACAATTTGCCTGAAGTCACACAGCTTGTGGATGGAGGAACTGACTCAAACTAGATGGTCTGGCTCCAGATCCCAGGAACTCCCCTCCTGTGCCCTGTCTCTTGCATTCAGGGATTTTTGTGGATAAAACACTGATGCTTGATTTCATTATCAAAATGCTATTTTGCATCGTCACTTTTAACACCTATATTCCCTCTTCTGCACCCTTGTCCAAACCCATCTTTAAACTCCTAGACTGTGAAGGCCTTAAGGCCAAAGACTATGTTTTCTCCATAGACAGTCAATGAATATTTGTGGGTTGAACAAACTACATCGACAAACCAGAAATAGACTGCTTATATGACATTTGGAAAGTATCCAACTTTCCAACATCTAGAAGGTCTGTTGCTTTTTTTTTTTTTTTTTTTTTTAAGAGTGATGGGCTTTTGCTCTGTCGCCCAGGCTGGAGTGCAGTGCTGTGATCATGGCTCCCTGCAGCCTTGACCTCATGGGCTCAAGTGATCTTCCCACCTCGGCCTCCCAAGTAACTGGGACTACAGGTACCCTACAGGCCTGGCTTAGGGGTCTGTCATTTTGTAAATGGCAGGACAACAAATGACATCCATGTTGTAGTGATTTTCAGAATGTGAGACCAGAAGACAGCGACTACTCACCTCCAGGCACCTGCTCCATAAATATCTTAATGTAGCCGTTCTCTGAAACAGAGCCCAGGTACTGAACGATATTGCGGTGCTTAAGGTACTTGTGCAGGGCTATCTCCTCGTGCAGAGGCTGGGAATACCTATTGGGAAAAACAGAGCCAGGGTCACCTGCAAAATCCCAGGGACTCTAGACCCACACCTCACTTGTCACCGGGACCTGCCCCACTGCTGCCCATCCCTTCTTTCTGGAAACTTTCTCTCCTCTGGCTTCCATGAAACTACTCAACTTCCCATCTGTACAACAGAGGATAAGCCGACAGCCATGCAGGGCTGCCAAGGGCCAAGGCATGTCCATTTCCTTAAGCACTTAGTGGAGTAGCTGGTGTGTGGTGAGTATTCAATGAATGACTGCTATTGTTACTACTGTTATCGTTCGGGCCTGAACCCACCAACCATTCTTTACCTCTCTCAACAGCCCCTCTTCCTCTGCCTCCCATGAAGAGTGGTGTTCTGGAAGGTTCTGCCCTCAGCTGCCCTCTCGTCTTATTCTACAGAGTCGCCCCAGACCACAAGAGCAGCCACCTAATGGGCCACCCAGCCCCATTTTAATCCATTCCCCAACCTTGGCCATTATACTACCTCTTCTTAAAACACACACTTCACCACATCCCTTCCCCACATAAATTCCACATAGAGACCATGCTATTTAATGTCACATACAAGGACTTTCAAAGATCAGTTCAGGCTAAGCCTTAAAAAAAATTTGTTTTGGCCTCATTTCAAGAGCATTTCACTGCCCTGCATCCTACGTGCAAGTCCTATCAGACAATCCGTTGTTCTCTGAGTATACTTTGTGTTTTAACAGCTCTGTTCTTCCATTAGCATAGGCCTCCTTTTCCGCTCAACAAATTATTACTCATCCCTCAAAGTCCAGCTCAAAGTTGATTTTTTTCAAACTTGCCACAACTCACTAAGGAGAGTAATTCATTCCTCTTCTGTGTTCTAAAATCACTCTGTGTACTCCTCTATCACGGCACTTGGCACTTTCACTCACAGGCAAAGCATCTGCATTTCCCACCAAACCAGCAGAATGCTGGGAAAAAGACACTATCCTAATCACCTTTCAGTCCCCAGTGCCAGCCCAGAGTCGGACATAGAGAAAGTAGCTGTCATCGTGAGTTCAGCCCATAAATTCAGGGAGTTGAACAAAACAGTCTCTAAAGGTCCCTTCTAGCTCTTAAAATCCCAGGAACTACTGATCAGCAACAAAAAGCCAGAACAGCTATTGCTACCAAATGAAGGAGATGGGACATGCCAGAAATTTCCCCAAATATATACAACTGCAACACCTTATCCATCATGAGAAAAGAGACTGGATGCTGGATGAGGAACTCAAGAGACTCGGATCCTAGTCTTGTTTCTAAGCATCCTTGGGAAAGTCATTTAATCTTCCTCAGTCTTGATTTTCTTATTGGTGAAATGAAGAAATGGAAATAGTTCATTTCAGGTCCTGTCTCATAAGTCACGTATCATAACATGCTATCCCACTGAAAATCAACAAATACATGAATGGATGAATGAAGGGTCTTACAGCTGGCAGAAATCCCTTGAAACTCATCCCCAGTATATCAGCAATCACCCAGATACATGGGTGTTTACACATATTCTTCAGCACTCGACACTGAAGGCAATCCTACAGCTGTGGTCTGACATACCTGTGGACCCTGGGATGATTAATTCCAACTGTGTATGTAGCTTCTCTACAGAAACACTTTGCAGTCAACATTGCAATGCTTGTTCTGTGGGGGTATAAATTTAAACTTTTTTTTTTTTTTTTTTTTGAGACAGGGTCTCACTCTGTCACCCAGGCTGGAGTGCAGTGGCACAATCTCGGCTCACTGCAGCCTCTGCCTCCCAGGTTCAAGCGATTCTCGTGCCTCAGCCTCCCGACTAGCTGGGACTACAGGCGTGCGCCACCCACCTACGTTTTGTATTTTTAATAGAGATGGGGTTTCACCATGTTGCCCAGGCTGGTCTCGAACTCTTGACCTCAAGTGAGCTGCCCGCCTCAGCCTCCCAAAGTGCTGGGATTACAGGCTTGAGCTACAATGCCCGGCTAGAAACAAACATTTCTTAAAACTAAAAAAAGTCAAAGAAATGAATAAGCAGTACTAATGGTAGAAAAACAGTCCAAAATCCATGTGTGAGGGTGAAGGGTAGGATGTTAAAAAAAATTCTGTATTGCAAAAATCTGATTTTTTTTAACTGCGTGTAATTTTCCACAATGATGCATCTGAACAAATCATAGCCATTTTCAACTGCTACAATGTAAATTTAAAATAACCCAGTCACATTTAAAAATTATATTTGCACTCAACAATTAGACAGGCATGGTGACGTGTGTCTGTAGTCCCAGCTCCTCAGGCGGCTGAGGTGGGAAGATCACTTGAGCCCAGGAGGTGGAGACCGCAGTGAGCCGAGATCTGCCACTGCACTCCTGCCTGAGTGACAGAGTGAGACTTCATCTCAAAGATGTATATATATTTGCAAACAACTACACAAAAAATGTAAAACTTTAGACCTAGCTGATGGGTGGAAACACAACAAAAGTTTTCTTTTAAAATATGATCCTCTGCAATCCACATGCCTCTGAAGTTCTTCCATTTTCTCAATCTATAATACACAAAACAAAAGCAGATCACCCTGGCCGGGCGTGGTGGCTCACGCCTGTAATCCCGGCACTTTGGTAGGCCAAGGCAGGCAGATCACTTGAGGTCAGGAGTTCAAGACCAACCTGACCAACATGGTGAAACCCCGTCTCTACTAAAAATACAAAAAAATCAGCTGGGCGTGGTGTAATCCCAGCTACAGGTTGAGCCATAAGAATTGCTTAAACCTGGGAGGCGGAGGTTGCAGTGAGCAAAGATCATGCCACTGCACTCCGGCCTGGGCAATAGAGCGAGACTCCGTTTCAAAAAAAAAAAAAAAGATCACCCCTATTACAAGAGAATGACAGGTTTTGTGATGACATAATGCTTTTGTCCTTAACTCCTCCACACCATCAGCGGTGGGTATGGGATCTGGGGTGTGGAGAAATGCAGAAGGCCCGCCTGGACTTGCCTGCTATCTCTCTCCGGGATTTCTTTGATGGCTATTCGCACTTGATTGCTCAGATCTCGGCCAGCATACACAATCCCATACGTGCCTTTCCCCAAGACAACTCTCTCACCATTGGCATCATGGTCATACTCATACTGAAGAAGGAAAAACAAAAGGACAAAAAAGCACACAACTTGTAGCGGAGAAACCCTCTAAGGGCCCCAGAGTTGTCTAGCAACTAAAAAAAATATAAATAACATTATTTGAGTGCCAGGCAAGTCACAGTGCTTGGCTTAGGCCCTTTTCATTAAATGACTTTCAAGGGGGTAGAATTCTCCATTGTTCACATGTTCATAGTATGACTTTATGAAATGGAATCCAAGAAAATTAAAAATATGGTTCACATATAACTGGCTCACCTTTTGGAAATTCCTCCCCATTTGAATGCTGCAATTTAAAACTGCTTCTAAGCATGTTGAATAACCCAACTAGGTGTCTTCCTGCATAATCCCTTATCAAGTTGTCAGGAAACAAATATCTTTCAATAACCCAGAAAGGAATTGAAGGTCAATATAATTAACATTATCTTAATACAAAAAGTAAATATGCTGGGGCTTCCCCACTCTTTCAGGCATACGGATCTAGTAGTAAACACCTAGTACAAAAACTGGATTTACAATTAGCATTACTATTTTGTTCCCCCATCTTCCCATCAAAAGCTGTCACATACAGATGCATTTGATTCTTCTCGATGATTAAAACAAATGTGACTGCAGGCTGAGCAACATTTATTTAAAGCAGAGAGGCAGCAATCAATTCTTTGTTATTTTGCATGCTCCACCGCTTCTACTTACAGAAGTGCAGCTTATACACGGAATAGTCGGGGGGTATGTGGGTGTCCTTTCCCATCTACTTCTAGGGATGCTCATGACAATTAAGATTACTAAAGGGTTGGCTGGACACGGTGGCTCATGCCTGTAATCCTAGCACTTTGGAAGGCCGAGGCAGGCGGACCACCTGAGGTCAGGAGTTTGAGACCAGCCTGGCCAACATGGCAAAACTCCGTCTCTACTAAAAATACAAAAATTAGGCCAGGCGTGGTGGCTCATGCCTGTAATCCCAGCACTTTGGGAGGCCGAGGCGAGTAGATCACCTGAGGTCAGGAGTTCGAGACCAGCCTGGCCAACACATGGTGAAACCCTGTTTCTACTAAAAATACAAAAAATTAGCCAGGCATGGTGGCACGTGCCTGTGGTCCCAGCTACTCAGGAGGCTGAGGCAGGAGAATCGCTTAAACCCAGTAGATGGAGGTTGCAGTGAGCCAAGATCATGCCACTGCACTCCAGCCTGGGCAACAGAGGAAGACTCCATCTCTAAATAAATAAAATACAAAAATTAGCCAGGCGTGGTGGCGGGTGCCTGTAGTCCCAGCTACACGGGAGGCTGAGGCAGGAGAATCGCTTGAACCCAGGAGGCGGAAGTTGCAGTGAGCCAAGATTGCGCCACTGCACTCCACTCCAGCCTCAGCAACAGAGACTCTGTTTCCAAAAAAAAAAAAAAAAAAAAAAAGCAAAAAACACGGTTCCTAAAGGATCTCCATCAGTGTCTGATGTAACTAGCAATCAGCCTGCTCCATTGAAGACTTTTACCTCACACCTCCCTCCGTTTCCCACACCTGTTGCCCTCAAAGCACCATTGCTCAGTTCATTTCCACAACAAACTCTGGTCCTGACCTAAGAATTCTAGTAGTCAACTCAATTATTAAAATGAATCCCTTTGATATTTTCTGAAAGAAACCTTAAGGAATTCCTTTCAGTCTAACCTGAAAGTACAGTAAAATCTCGTTAAATTGTAATCACTGGAAGAACCTGAGTGAGTGGCAAATCTGAATAACTGGGCAAGATTTAAACACATGTACAATGGTTTAGTAACTGTGGACTATAACTGCGCTGTTCAAAAGAGCTTATGATGAGCCTACTTTTTAAAATCATTTTAAAGTTGTTATACTTAATATACTATATGCACATAGCTACAACTAAAGTCATTTTAAGCATAAAAAGTCTGCTCTCAGTTGGCCAACTAATTCTCTTGTAGTCTCACAGACATTACTAATTAGCTTAGAGAAAACTTTCATAGGTTGTACACAAAAGGAAATTTTAGTCTAGTCCATGGCCAGATTTTTCTTAAGCATTCTAACTGAGAGAATCCCAAAGCAATGAGATTCTTCTCTGGAGACACATTAAACATTATCTCTGGGAACCATGCAGTGATGGCTGGCAGGTTCATAAAACATACTCAACAGAGCATTTTTTATAGAAAGATGCGACATTTTCTTGAAGCATTGAACACACGGTCAACGTTTTCCATATTCTAGGATGTCCACGACTCACCTCCAAGGTGTCTCCGTCAGTCTCTCCCTCCAGCTCCACTGTACTGCCTGCTGTATTGGTTATCATCTCTTTGACCAGAGAGAAAAATCTGGAACAGCAAATGTCACAAATACGTTGCCAACTCAGAATTGCTCTCATTCCTTGTTTTTAACTTAGCTTTATTAAACTGTACTTAAATATAAACCAAACTTTTACAAGTCATGGAACAATCGATCCCCTCCTTGATTTGACATGGTACTTTAGCGGTTATCAAATCTAGGGCAACTACCAATGTGATACCTGAATACCCTCTATACAGTATCTCCACCAACTGGTTGACCAATTGATGTGTGAGTACCTCCAGCAACAGAGAACTCATTACCTCCCAAAGACAGCTCATTCTTGGAAGATCTTAATGAGAAATGTTTCCCTTTTATTGAACCAAAGACTTCCTTTATGTGAGTCCCATCCACAGTTTGCTTAGAATTAACCATTTTTCTACTTAACACTCCATTAGAAATGCACATAATTTTACCATGTCCCTATAAGTCTTTCCTTTCTGTCCCATCACTGTTTTCCCCAGGATGTGTGAGTTACTCTACTAGCAGGTAATTCTTCAGATGACGTCCCTGTGTTACTCTTTTTTTTGTTCTGTTTTGTTTTGTTTTAAAGACAGGGTCTCGCTCTGTCGCCCAGGCTGGAGTGCAGTGATATGATCACGGCTCACTGCAGCCTCAGCCAGCCTCCTGAGCTCAAGCAATCCTCCCACCTCAGCCTCTCAAGCAGCTGAGACTACAGGCACCCATCACCAAGCCCGGCTAATTTTTGTATTTTTTGTAGACGGGGGTCTCACTATGTTGCCTAGGGTGGTCTCGAACTCCTGGACTCAAATGATCCTCCCACCTCGGCCTCCCAGTGTTGGGAGGCATGAGCCCCCGCACCCAGCCTCTTGTATTATTCTTGAAGTCTGGCCCCAAGACCAGTGTTCAGAGGGGATCTAACCAATGCTAAGGATAGTGGGACTATCCCCTCTCAAAGTATAGACAATCTAGTTCTCAGTAAGATACAGGGTGTTGTATAAGGGGAATGGTGAGGAGGAAACGCATAAGGCGGCCACATCATTCTGTTGACACAGAACAAGCTTAATATTGACCCATAAATCTTTCTCACAAATTCTGCTGGGCCACGTGGGCCACTTCCTAGACTTGTGTAGTTGTTTATTTGGATACAAGTCATCTTGACTCATTGGAACATTTTTACTCACAATTATCTCTTACAATGTCAAGGAGGAATACTGTACATTTCAGGATAGTTCCCATAAACCATTAAAATGCTCTTTTTTCTAACTAACCCATCTTACCTTTTCTTCTAATCTTTGAAAGCTGGATAACCCAATAGTCAGGCTTCTTAAGAGACATATGGTATGCACTCACAGAACAACTAAGATTTAAAAGACGGTATCAGCCAGGTGCGGTGGCTCACACCTGTAATCTCAGCACTTTGGGAGACTGAAGCGGGAAGATTGCTTGAGGCCAGGAGTTCCAGACCAACCTGGGAAACGTGGCTGAAACCCCGTTTCTATAATTTTTTTTTTTTAATTAGCCAGGTGTGGTGGCACACACCTGTAGTCCCAGCTACTCAGGAGGCTGAGGTAGGAAGATTGCTTGAGCCCGGGAGGCAGAGGTTGCAGTGAGCCAAGACTGTGCCACTGCACTCCAGCTGGGCAACAGAGCAAGACTCTGTCTCAACAGAAAAAAATAATAGATGATATCAACTGTTCTTCAGAATACAGAACAACTGGGACTCTCATACATTGCTAGTGGGAGTGTAAATTGACATGACCACTTTGGAAAACTCTTGGCAGTATCAACAACCAAAGCTGAAGATAAACCTGCCCTATAATTCAGTAATCCACTCCTAGATATATACTCAATAGAAATCAACATATATGTTCACCAAAAGGCATATATAAGAATGTTCATAGTCATTTTCTTCATAATAGCCCCCAAACAGAAATAATCCAAGTCTTCATTAATAGAACAGATAAATTGGAACACAACGGAATGCTACACAGAGAAAGAATGAACTGATACACACTTCACAGTTGGATCTCATTTTGTTTCTTGTTTTTGAGATGGGGTATCATATCACTCTGTCACCTAGCCTGGAGTGCAGTGGCGTGATCATGGTTCACTACAGTCTCGACCTCACAGGCTCAAGTAATCCTCCCACCTCATCCTCCCAAGTAGCTGGGACTAGAGGCGCACACCACCATGCCCAGCTAAATTTTTTATTTTTTGTAGGGATGAGGGTCTCCCTATGTTGCCCAGGCTGGTCTTGAACTCCCGGGATCAAGCAATCCTCCTGCCTTGGCCTCCCAAAGTGCTGGGATTACAGGTGTGGGCCACCGTGCCCAGCTATGAATATTATTTTAAGGGAAAGAGGTGAGAAACAAGGGTACAAACTACATGATTCTGTTTATTTGTAGGTCAAGAACAGGTGAAACTAGCCATTGGTGGTAAAAATCAAAATAGTTATCACTGGAGGGAGTTTAATCTGTGAAGGGGCACAAAGCAACTTCTGGGGTACTGATCTGGGAGGCAGGTACAAGAATGTCAAGCTGTACACTTAAGTGCACATTACAAACTTGTTTGTATGTTACACGTCAATAAAAAAATTATTAAAATGTATTGAAAAAGGCACTGAGTACTGAATGAGGGTCAAAAGGGCACATTTTGTAGCAGTAAAAGGATGTTCTGCTTAATATTAGGTTTTTAATGGCAAAAACTGCAATTACTTTTACACCAATTTATATCTGGCAGCATTTTTTCTACTATAAATTGAAGGTTATGACCCAATGATTCCCTAGTCTGCTATTTATTCTATTCTATTCCAAAAAAATTAGCTCAGCATTTGACAGGGTATTGTTCTGTCGCCCAGGCTGGAGTGCAGTGGCATGATCACCACTCACTGCAGCCTCAACCTCCCAGGTTCAGGTGATCCTCCCACTTCTGCCTCCTGAGTAGCTCGGACTATAGGTGTATGTCACCATGCTGAGCTAATTTTTTTGTTGTTGTTGTTCTTTTTGCAGAGACAGGGTTTCACCATGTTGTCCAGGCTGGTCTCGAACTGCCCACTCAAGCAATCCTCCTTCCTCAGCCTCCCAAAGTGCTAGGATTACAGGCCTCAGCCACCACACCCGGCCTAGCCTAATCTTTAAATATGTTGTGACAATGATTGTCTGAGACACAATGAATTAAGACTTTCTCAAATTACATGTACAAATAAACTATGAATAAAGGGAACTTCCTCAATCTGATAAAGGTTATCTATGAAAAATCTGCTGCTAACATCATACTTAATGATGAAAGACTAACTTCTTTCTTCTTAAAAACAGGAACAAAATAAAGACGTCTACTCTCACTACTTCTATTCCACATTGTGCCGGAGAGTCTGGCTAGGATAATTAGGCAAGGAAAATAAAGGCATCTAGGTTGGAAAGGAAAAACTAAAACTGTATCTGCAGATGACATGATATTGCACACAGAAAACCCTAAGGAATTCAATAAAACCCATTAGAACTAATACATGAGTTCAGCAAGGTTGTAAGTTACAAAATCAACATTTACAAATCAAGTGTATTTCTATACATTATCAGTGAACATACAAAAGCGAAATTTAAAAAACTCCAGTATCAAAATAATGAAATCCTTAGGTATGTATTTAATAAAAGAAGTACAAAATTTGTACACTGAAACTACAAAAATATTGGAAGAAATTCAAGAAAACCTAAGTAAATAGAAATCCATCTTGTGTTCATGGATTGGAAGCAAGAATGGTTAATATGGCAACGCTCTCCGAATTGATCTAGATATCCAACGTATTCCCTGTCAAAGTCCTAGCTGCCATTTTTCTACAGAAATTGATAAGCTGATCCTAATATTTACATGGAAAAGCAAGCATCCACAATAACCAAAACAATCTTGAAAAACAAGAATGAAGTTGGAGGGCTCACATTTCCTGATTTTACAACTTACTACAAAGCTACAGTAATAGAGAAAGCATGGCACTTGCATTAAGAATAGACATACAAAACAATGGAATGGAACTGAGAGTCCAGAAATAAACTCCTACATTTGTGGTTAACTGATTTCCTAAAAGAGTACCAAGACCATTCAATCAGGGAAAGAATAGTCTTTTCAACAAATGGTGCTGGGACAACCACATATCCACATTAAGAATAAAGTTGGAACCCCTACCTTACACCATATCCAAAAATGAATTCAAAATGGGTCAAAAACCTAAACATAAAAGCTAAAACTATAAAACTCTTGGAAGAAAACATAAAAACCATAGAACATCTCAGGTTAGACAAAGCTTCTAAGACAGGAGCCAAAAGTACAAATGACAAAAGAAATAAATAGGTAAGTTGTACTTCATCCAAATTAAAAACTTTTGTGCTGCAAGTGATACCATCAAGAGAGTGAAAAGACAACCTACAGAATGGGAAAAAGCATTTGCAAATCATATCTGATAAAGAACTTGCATGGAGAAAAAAATATAACACATATATATGTATATATCACTCTTAAAATCAATAATAAAATGATAAATAACCCAATTACAAGTGGGCAAAGTTTGGAGATAGCCGGCAAACACCACTTTCACCAGATGATCCAAGTTAACATCACCAATAATGACACAGAGATATTGTGTCCCTTGTTATGAGGCACTGAGAAGGACACAACATAATTTCTGTGATATTCCTGCCAAATATATAACATCAGTGTACTCATGAGGAAACGATAAACAAATCCAAGTCAAAGGACTACCCCAAATAAACTGTCTGTACTCTTGGAAAGTATTAAGTCAAAAAAGACAAAGACTGATGATGAACTCTTCCAGGTGAAAGGAGACTATGCGGACGTTGACAACTCAATGCAACATGTGATCCTGGATTGGAACGTGAACCAGAGGAAAAACCTTTTGTTTTGCTATAAAAGACATCATTGGGACACTAAGTAAAATTTGGATAAATGTTGTAGATTATAGTACTGTATCTATCTTAATTTCCTCATTAGATAACTGTACTGTAATTACATAAGTGAGTATCCTTGTTTTTACAAAATACACTCAAGTATTTACAGGTAACGGAGCATTGTCTGCAACTTACTTTTAAACAGTTCAGAAAAAATAACCATATGCATAGAGCGAGAATGTAAAATCAATGTGGGAAGGGGTCAACCCTGAGAAATGCTGTGTGAAACGTGTATGGAAATTCTTTGTATTGTTTTTTTGAAACTTTCCTATGGCTGTAAATATTTTCAAAAATAAAAAGTTTAATTTTTTTAATTGGACAAAGAATTTGAATAGACATTTCTCCAGAGGTATATAAATGGCCAATAAGCACATGAAATGATGCTCAGTATCGTTAGTCGTCAGGAAAGTGCGAATCAAAACCACAATGAGATCCCACCTCACATCCACTAGGATTACAATACTCAAAAGACAGATAATAACAAGTGTTGGCAAGGACGTGGAGAAATTGGAAGCCACATACATTGCTAATGGGAATATAAAATGGGAAAATGGTCTGGCAGTTCCTCAAAAGGTTAAATGTAGAGTTACCATAAGACCCAGCAATTTGACTCCAAGAGAAATAAAAACATGTCCTCACAAATACTTGCACGTGAATGTTCAGGGAAGTACAATTCATAATTGTCAAAAAGTGCAAACAATCCAAATGCCTATTGGCTGACAAACAGATAAACTGTGGTATAGCCATACAAAAGAGTATCATTCAGCCACAAAAAGAAATGAAGTACTGATACGTGTTACACATGGATAAACCTTAAAAAAAACTTATGCTAAGTGAAAGAAGCCAGTCACGAGAGACCACATACTGTATGATTCCATTTATATGAAATGGCCAGAATAGACACAGCCATAGAGACACAAAGATTAACGGTTACCTAGGGCTGGGGCCAAGATGGGGTGAGGTTGAGGGAATGCAGAATGACTCTATGGATAGTGGGGTTCTTGTGGGGGTGATGAAAATATTCTAAAACTAGATTATGGTGTTGGTTGGAAAACTATGACTATACTAAAAAATGCTGAATGTTATGTTATATTACTTATTTTTTTGAAGTGGAGTTTCGCTCTTGTTCCCCAGGCTGGGGTGCAATGGCACAATCTTATTTTATAGATATAGGTTTTGCTGCCTCAGCTGGTCATAGAATCTAACATGATCCACCTCTTACCTCCAAATCTGAGATTATGGCCAAGTTGTGTATTTTAAATGGCTGAATTACCTGCTATGTGAATTATAGAAATTTTAGAGCTTTTTTGAGATGTAAGTTAAGATTTCTAGAAAGACAGTAATAGCAAGTAAATATCTTTCAGAACAAAGGCCCTTTAAAAATGATTTGCCATAATTACACTGCAAATACCTGAATTGGCTGTAACTCACCTACTGCACTGCTCTTCAGTGGAAAAGTAGATTTGAAAGTCATCAGAATTATCATGGACATAAAGAAAACAACACCGTTCATCAAACTTTGATAGGCTGTAAAATTTCAAAGCACAATGTTTATACATAAGTTACGATACCCATTCTAAATCTGCAAGACAATCTTTTCTTCTATTTTATCAATTTCTGAAAGATTCATTAATGTTTTAACAAACACCCCTCAAGTCTGCCTTTTATTTCTCTGTGAAATTTAAATACCAGAGACATTTATCTTGCTTATATTTGAGTTTGTATTTATCAACTGACCTTAATATGAACTTACTCTTAATATAATTCAGTGCTAAGCAAAGCATATGGGCAACAGAAAGGGGAATAAAATATGGTTCTCTGTCCTCAAGGGGCTTATAATCTCATGAAAAAGAAAGGCAAGGTATTTGTGAAATAATTTATTGTGGTATTAAGGGAATTTCTAGCTTCGGAAAGTATCAGGACACAGTATTTGTGGCCACACAAGGGAAATGGAAATAAACATGGCATTGTAGCTCAAGAAAGGCCTTTAAATGTTTGTTATCTGGTCCGTCTCCACCCAGTGTCTGTACCTGACTCTACAGCTCATCCAACAAGCAATATTCAGCTTGCCTGGACATAGCCAGTGGCAGGAAATCTGCTAGTAGATTGGATGTTAGAGAGTTCTTCACCCACACTGGGCCAAAGCCTCTGCAGTGGCCCTCATGCCAAGAGATATTATGGAGAGGAATACTAGATTCTCTTCTATAATTGTCCCTTCAAACAACTGAAGCCACTTTATCTCATCCTAAGTTATCTCTTCCTGAGATCCAAACTGCCCTAGACCATTCTTCATGTTATAGATCGCATGACAAATACTGGGTTGGAACACCAAGAGTACCGAGGAGATTCAAAAAGAATTAGAACTAGATTATAAGTGAGCAGGTTTTGAAAATCAATCTGTAAAGCAACTACCACAGTTAGTTGGAGAGCCTCTGGAACGCTCAAAGTGTACTCTTCAGGTCACACAGGTCCCGGGGAGGGGTGGGGCGAGGCTGATACGCCCTCAGGCCCTTTGTAAATCCCCACTGATGGCTGAAATGGCACCTAGAGGTACCTCTATGAGGAGGCACAAACAGAAGGTTCTTGACTACATGCTCTAACACAACTTAATTACTAAGTAATACATTTTTGAAAATCCTCACCAGGCACAGTGGCTCACGCCTGTAATCCTAGCATTTTGGGAGGCTGAGGCGGGTGGATCACTTGAGGTCAGGAGTTCGAGACCAGCCTGACCAACATGGCAAAACCCTGACTCTACAAAAAATACAAAAATCAGCCAGACATTGTGCCACATGCCTGTAGTCCCAGCTACTCTGGAGGCTGAGGCGGGAGAATCGCTTGAACCCGGGAGGCAGAGGTTGCAGTGAGCCAAGATCGTGCCACTGTACTCCAGCCTGGGTGACAGAGCAAGACTCCGTCTCAAAAAAATAAAATAAATAAAAAAATAAAAAAAAAATTTTACTAGCAGATTTTCTGTCACTACCTGTGTTCAGGCAAGCTGAATATTGCTTGTTGGATGAGCTGTAGAGTCAGGTACAGACACTGGGTGGAGATGGACCAGATAACATTTAAAGAAAGGCCTTTCTTGAGCTACAATGCCGTGTTTATTTCCATTTCCCTTGTGCGGCCACAAATAATGTGTCCTGATACTTTCCGAGTCTAGAAATTCTCGTAATACCACAATAAATTATTTCACAAATACCTTACCTTTCCTTTTCATGAGACTATAAACTCCTTGAGGACAGAGACCATATTTTATTCCCTTTTCTGCTGCTTTGTGTATGCTTTGCTTAGTGTATTTCAAATTGCCTTCTATTTCCTGGGCAGTATCATCCCAACGCACTACTTTGTAGTTAAATTATTTCCCTCCTTATAAGTGATGTTGACGGTATTCTAATTTCAATACTGATGTTTCCAGGACAGGATCACACTATGTCTGGAAGTAACTGGGGATTCATTCAGTGGCTGAGGTAGCCTCAGAATCAGAGAAAGGAATGTTCTAGTCCAAGCCCTTTATTTGAAGAAAATGGTGAAGAAACTGAGACTTAGAGAAGCTGAGTGACTTTCTTAACATCACCCAGCAAAGGGAGATCAGAACTCACATCTACTTCACAGCCAGTCTCACCCTCGAATGAGCTGCCAGGGTGACAAGGGCAGCTGAGATGTTTAGCCCTGCTTGGGTAAGGCCACACAGCTCAGGCTCAAACGGTCACCACTCCTGATGCAAAATGCAAGAGCTATGCCTCTCCCCAGAATACACCACCTCATGCCCTCCCTGAAAAAAATCTCCCAGCTCCATTACTCTGTCCACAAGACCCCAACCCAAGTGTCGCCACTAATCATCTCCTGGCTTCAGTTCTCAAAGTCACTGAGCACTTGAACATCTTTGGCTCAAAAAAGATACATCTTCTCTTCCTACAGATCACTTCTTTAAAAAAAATGGCACAAGTGAGTTTAGTCTGCTGAGTATGAGTAAAGCTACTCTATTATAATAACCCAAGAAGTTCTTACTAGAAGTACACTAGTACTAATAACTAGCTCAGGCAGGACAACAAAATAGAAGACAGTCCATTTTGGATTCCATTAAAAATAAGAACATTCCATATTATGAGTAAGTGGAAACATTAAAGTGTATAAAACATTATCATCATTTGCATTAAAACAGTAACTCCATTTTCTCCTATGTTCTTACCTTATTCCCTTTATGGAGGAGGCTGTGAAATTCCATTCGTGCATTTGTTTCTGCAACTTATCAAAGACAGAAGTCAACAGTTTGAGTTTTTTTAAGCAAATGATTTTTTTGTTTCATTCTATGGTCAATCATTTCTGCTATTTTACCTGCAGCAGTGATTTTTTTTACGGGTTAGAGCAATCCACCTTGTATAACTTGGAACACCAGAAACATTTTCTTATGTATCATAAAAATTCGTTTGTATCTCTAATCCAGTTTAAACGATGTAAACTGGAAATAATCTAAGTTTCAGATAGAAATAATAAGCATAGAATAAACACACTGTGAGTGGCTTTTCATCTTCTGTCAACATAATAGGCAAACTCTAAAACAAGCAAGCGAATAGCCCACTTAAGTTGAGTGACTTGCAAAAATGTTGGGAGAGGCAAGACTGTGACAGATACCTTTCAGCACTCATCAGTCTTCCTTTTCTCCCTGAACATAGAGCTGAACTACATTTCCCAGCCTCCCTTGCAGCTAGAGAGATATACAGTGGAGTTTTGGCCAATGGGATGTGAGCAGGAACGCTGTACATCATCTGCAGGCCTGACTCAAAAACTCCACCGAACCCTCTATTTCCTCTTTCCCCATCCACTGCAAGATGGAATGCCCCCCACCGCCACCCTCTGCGACCTGGATATGACATAAGGCATAGACAAACTTTTATCATGTTAAGATATTGAGATTTGGGGGCTGTTTGTTTTAGAAGCTAGCTTACCATGACTCATAAAAAAACTAACTGGGATTTCAAGCAGCACCAAGTTGCACTTACAAACAAAAACTAACTCGGTCCCCTCTCTTCACTACCATTACACTTTGCACAAAGCTAAGGCTGAGAAGGAACATCTGAAACTCCAGTTTTGGAAAATCCATAGGCAATAACATCAATACATCACAATTGCAGAAAATAATTTTAAGTAGGAAAATCCATTTGGGCCAGGTGTAGTGGCTTACACCTGTAATCCCAGCACTCTGGGAGGCCAAGGTACAGGGGCAATCACTTGAGGTCAGGAGTTCGAGACCAGCCTGGCCAACATGGGGAAATCCTGTCTCTACTAAAAATACAAAAATGAGCTGGGCATGGTAGTACACGCCTGTAGTCCCAGCAACTCAGGAGGCTGAGGTGGGAGAATCAGTTGAACCTGGGAGGTGGAGGTTGCAGTGAGCCAAAATCACTCCACTGCACTCCAGCCTAGGTGACAGAATGAGACCCTGTCTCAAAAAAAAAAAAAAATCCATTTGGTTGGCCTGAGGAATGTCACAGGCGACCAACCAAGCCACCCAGGGAAGGAAAGTATGAGAACCACGTGACTGAGCATTTGGCTCAAGAGAACTGCCATGAGCAGGCACGTGACTAGTTTCTTGCCATCCTGGAGCAATGACAACAGGAACAGACTGGGAAGATGGTTTCCAATGGGAGAAGTTTTAGTCATATGTGTTGATCAAGCACCTACCATGTATGTGCTAGGCAAAGTACTAATACTGAAGACACAGCAGAGAACCACAAAGTTCCTGCCCTCATGGGCCTTACATGTGAGTGAAGAGAGATGCACAATAGATTAAATAGTAAAATCATACCATGGGGGGTGGTGAAAAGTGTTATGAAGACAGATAAGGCAGGGAAGGGCATTAAGATAGGGCAGGGGGTCGCGTTGTTCAACAGGATGTTCAGGGTAGGCGTCGCTGATGACTTCTGAACAGAAAGCTAAAGTGGGGGAAGGAGGAAGCCACACAGATACCTGGGGGAAGAGTTCCAGGCAGAGGGAACAGCAAGTGCAAAGGCCCTGAGGCAGGGGTGTGCCTGGCACGTTCGGGGACCAACAAAGAGGCGAATATGGCTACAGTGGAGTGAGCGGGATGGGAGTGGAAGAGGAGGTTGGAGAGTTCATGGGCAAATCATGCTGGACCTCTAGGCCACCCTCGGGATGTCAGCTTTGACTCTGCGTGAGACGAGAAGCCACTGGAGACTTCTCCTAAGAGGGTATGAGAATATGAAAGCCAGCAAATCACATCCAACTGCATAGAAAGGCTAAGCGTACTTCAGAGGAGACATGAGTCCAAAGTCATGCAGAGAGGATAGTGGCAGACAGCAGGAGTCGGCCTTTGGATTCAGGCACAGAAATGAGAGCCAGGGCACACTCAACAGAGTCTTGTCTGACCCACAGCCACCTGCAGGAGGCTGCACATATACAGAAAGCTTAGCCACGTGAGTTTCCAAAGTCTTCCCCAATGGCAGGTCTATTCCAGGGTGGCTTTAGAGAACTTCCTGATTTGGGAGGAACATTTACTAGTGAAGTAAACAACACATTTTATGTCATAATCAACGGGCATTTGTTCAGGAGTGGGTAACTGTTCCATAGCTCCTGCAGCTACAAACATATAGAAGTCATGTATGGGCATTCTTGGGATGTTCTTCTGTGCATGATACAGGCAATTGGTAGCCTAGAGACACTCAGTGGAAGGAATGAAGGTGTGGTTAAAGACAACTTTGCAAAAGCTAGGACTTGGATAATCGGAAGAAGGAAATCCCAAAAGGAAAAAGGATGGAAATGAAAGGGTAGACAGGAGCTCCCGCAGGGACAGCTCAGGGGCTAGTAAGTGGACAGCGTGACTGGCATTGAGGGCTGAAGAGAAAGAGGAAGGGAGGGGGCAGGATTATATAGGGAGGGACTTGAACACTTAGTAAAAGAGTCTGAGTTTTATCTGGAAAGCCACAGGATCCAGTAATGGTTGAGGAATATCAAGAAAGCCAGTATAAGTGCTTCTAAAAATATATTACTATTTTATTTTCCTAGAGACAGGGTCTTACTGTTGCCCAGGCTCGAGTGCAGTGGTGCGATCATAGCTCACTGTGGCCTCGACCTCCCAGGTTCAAGCGATCCTCCCACTTCAGCCTCCCAATTAGTTGGGACTACAAGTGTGCACCACCATGCCCGGCTAATTTTTTAAATTTATTTTTCGTAGAGATAGGGTTTGGATGTGTCACCCAGGCTGGTCTCGAACTCCTGGGCTCAAGCAATCCACCTGCCTTAGCTTCCAAAAGTGTTGGGACTACAGCTGTGAAACAACATACCAGCCTGTATCCTCTACCCACTTCCCTATGGTTTAACTATAAAAAAAAAACAAACAAACCTGCATTTGTTTTAATGTTTTTATACACACACACACACTCCCCGAACCCCACACCTCGCCACATGCCCACATACACACATGCCCACACACACACATAATGGAAAAACCTACTTTCTCTCATCTGTGATCATACTCTCTTGTATATTCTCATAATTCAGAAGTTAAACATGGGTGCCTTTTCCTTCAAATACTACCATCTAGACTCTCTTATTTGAAAATTGAATCTCTGATTAAATTGCTTGTGATTTTTCCTCCTTACCATTTCTGTGGGTGACACATGCCATAAAGAAACCGTTCTCTCCTCGGCTTCATTGTTTATGGAAACATAAGAAGGCTGGTACACTTTGGTTGGCTCTATCACCAGAACCTGAAACAAGAACAGATGCCTGTTAACGTACACGGGTAGAAAACATAGCACACCCTGCCCAGCGAGGAGGCGGGGAGGACCGTACTCAAGAAATCTTCACTGAGGGCCAGGCACAGTGGCTCACGCCTGTAATCCCAGCACTTTGGGAGGTTGAGGTCAGAGGATCACTTGAGCCCAGGAGTTCAAGGGCAACATATTGAGACTCCATCTCTTGGGGAAAAAAAAAGATGCCAAGAGATAAAAAAAGAGGTGATGGCCCATCATTAAGGTGTAATTTTGTTAAGAGAGAGGAGGGTAGGGGAAAGAGGGAGAAGAGGGTGAGGAGGAGGAAAGTGGGGAGAGAAAGGGTGGGGAGAAAGAAGAGAGGGGGAAGAAAGAGAAAAAGGGGAAAAGGAGGCAAGAAGGCAGCCAAAGGAAGAAAATGGGGAGAGAAAGGGGAGAGCACTTTGGGAGGCCAAGGCAGGCAGATCACTTGAGGTCAGGAGTTCGAGACCAGCCTGGCCAACATGGTGAAGCCCTGTCTCTACTAAAATACAAAAATTAGATGGGTGTGGTGGTGTACACCTGTAATCCCAGCTACTCAGGAGGGTGAGGCAGGAGAATCACTTGAACCCAGGAGGCGGAGGTTGCAGTGAGCCGAGATCGCACCACTGCACGAGACTCCGTCTCAAAAAAAAAAAAAAGAGGAGGGGAAGAGAAAGAGGAGGGGTGAGATGGGGAGGGAGACAGGGAATAAATCTCCAAAACAAATAAAGTAACATATTTAAGATCACTAAACCTGGTTAGAGATTACACAATTGTCTGCTCCATTATTTTTTTGTACCTTTCAGTAGGTTTGAAATAGTTCATAACTAAAAAAAGATTTTAAAATATATTATTAACCAGCAACAAAATAATATAATCATTTCAAACAATCTTTTATTAGATGCTTAATGAAATTCTTGGAAATGGCATGTTCACAAATTCTCAAAGCATAAATATGGAACACAATTATCTGAAGTTCAATTTCCAAGACATTCACATATCTCACTCATGACTGTGAGATGGTCATAACATTAAAACAAAAACTCAATGAAAAGCTAAAAGCAATTTTGCCCTTTTGATAAGTTTTAAGCATCAATTAGTGGCCTTAGAGCCAAACCAAAGCTTAACAGGAAACCACGCTGAATTCCAAGTTTCCACTCGTGGTGCTACATTGTTTTAGAGGAAAGTTTGTCTACTTTGGCACTAGTGACATTTTGGGCTGGATAATTCTTTATTGGAGGGGGCTGTCCTGTGCACTGTGGGATGTTCAATAGCATCCCTGGTCTCTATCCAGCAGATGCCAGTAGCGCCACCTTCTCCCCAAGTCATGACCACCAAAAATGTCTCCGGACATTGCCAGATGTAACTTAGGGGGACAAAGTTGCTTCTAATTGAGAATGACTATTATAGAGGATATGGCCAATGATCTATGAGTGAGCTGATCTATCACTTACTGATTTCACATAAGATTGATGTTTATCCCAACATTTAAAATTACTCTACGGTTTTCTTCAGTTCAGAGTATTCAATAGTTAAATAGCACCAATCCCTAGTTTTTTTCCTAATCTTAAAAAAAATGGATTTATCATATCTTACTGGAAATCTGAGTCCATGAGTGACTTCATTTGTTGCCTCAAAAATTATATCTAACCAGAAGTTCAGCCGCTCTTGCCTGGGCGAGTGTTCAATAATGGGTTTCTTGAAGTGCCGAATTAGTAACAAGTTCTGAACTAATGATCGCAGGTACCTGGAAAAATCACAAACAGCAATATATTGGATGCCTTTAAAAGAAGCTTTCCGAAAGCTTTTATTCACTTAAATTCATATTATGTCACAAGTGCTTCATAAACGACTGCTCAGCAGCCACAAAACTAATTAAGAAAACCCAAGCAGTAGGCAAAGTAAGTCCATCCAACAAAATAACACAACGTGGCTTTTTACCAACATTGGGCTAACCTCAATTTTAGTGCCTACTGCCTAAAATGTGGCGATTGGAAAGCATGTGATAACTGCTTTAAATAACAAGGGCAGGCACAGCTGACTCTTGAACAACACAGGTATGAACTGCACAGCTCCACTCACACACGAATTTTTTTTCCCCAATAAATACATTGGAAAATGTTCTGGAGATGTGCGACAATTTGAAAAACTTTGCAGATGAACTGTGCAGCCTAGAAATACCAAAAAAAATTAGAAAAAGCTAGGCATGCCATGAATGCATAAAATATATGTAGCTACTAGTCCATTTTATCATCTACTACCCAAAATATATACAAATCTCTTATAAAAAGTTAAAATGTACCAAAACTTATACACACACTTACAGACTGTATATGGCACCATTCCCAGTCAAGAAAAGTATAAACAAATGTAAAGATGTATTGTATCAAGACTGCATAAAATTAACTGTAGTGCATACTGCACTACTGTAAGAATTTCGTAGCCACCTCCTGTTGCTATTGTGGTGAGCTCCTGTTGTAAGTATCTGCTAAAAACTCCACCGTGTAGCCAGGTTGCGGTGGCTCACACCTGTAATCCCAGCACTGTGGGAGGCCTAGGTGGGCAGATCACCTGAGGTCAGGAGTTCAAGACTAGCCTGGCCAAAATGGTGAAATCCCGTCTCTACTAAAAATACAAAAATTAGCCAGATGCAGTGGCAGGCATCTGTAGTCCCAGCTACTCGGGAGGCTGAGGCAGGAGGATTGCTTGAAGCTGAGAGACAGAGGTGGCAGTGAGCTGAGATCGCGCCACTGCACTCCAGCCTGGGCAAAAGAGCAAGACTGTCTCAAAAACAAATAACAACAAAAAGACTCCACCATGTGAGACTGATCATTTTTGCATGAGCAATTTGTCTCTCCAGTAAATTGCAGATCATAGTAAAAAGTGATCACTCACAGTTCTCGTGCATTCTTCATTGGGTTTAGTGTGACACCATAAACCTTGAATAACACCATGGAACCCATACAGAGTGCCACTAGTGATACTGGAAACGCTCCCAAGAAGCAGAGAAAAGTCATGACATTACCAGAAAAAGTTGAATTGCTTGATATGTATTGCAGATTGAGTTCTGCAGTTACAGCTGCTGCCATTTCAAGATAAATGAATCCAGCCTAAAAATCGTTGGAAAAATAGAAAAGGAAATTCATGAAGCCATCACTGCAGCTATGCCAGCGGTTGCGAAAATCCTGCCCTTTTTGCAAAATATAAAATACAAAATATTGTGTATGTTATTGGTAAGGCTTCCAGTCAACAGTAGGCTATTAGTAGTTAAGTTTTTGGTGAATTTTCAACTGAGCCCCTAACTTCCACATTGTTCAAGGGTCAGCTGTAGTTCAAAGTTCAAAGCAATTACAAAATCACAAAATTTCAAACTCATTTTCTTTTTAATTAAACATGTTATTTTGAGGTAATTTTAGATTTACATGAAGTGCTAAGAAACAATACAGAGAGAACCCATGTATCTTTGATCAGGTTTACTCCAATGGTAGCATCTTACAAAACTATAGCACAGTTTTTGGTGGAGCCAAGATGGCTGAATAGGAACAGCTCCAGTCTACAGCCCCCAGGGTGAGCGACGCAGAAGATGGGTGATTTCTGCACTTCCAACTGAGGTACCGGGTTCATCTTACTGGGGAGTGTCGGAAAGTGGGTGCAGGACAGTGGGTGCAGCACACCGAGC